>NW_006256486.1:164916-486733 GCF_000478725.1 Eutrema salsugineum
CCGCTGAAGCTGCGGTTGCCCGAAGAGATGAGAGGGGAGGCTGGCGAGAAAATCCACCCAAACGCTTCCCAGGAACATCAAATCCCTGCCCTGTCCCTGTTATACCCTTTGTCATCAACTCCTCGCATTCCTGGACATAATGGAATTAGTTAAACAAAGCGGCATTGCGAGAACACACATGAACAATTGGCAAAAAGTAGCCAAAAACAAGTATTGATTTATCTCAAATAAGCCACAGTGGTAGGGGGTTTCAGCAAAGAGAAACAAAACAAGGCACAATAAAGACAGCATCCTAGGATCAAATCCGCCCGCAACATCAAACATGCATGAAACAAGAAGCAGTAAAGGGTTAATCAAAGAAAAAACCTTTCGAAGTTCATCCCAAAGCTTATAGAAACTTGCATTGTGAGGAGCATGGGCGTTGTGGCAGAGCTCGTGGAGCATGGTGTCAAGGATCTCATGGTAGGATAAGAAGTCTCCCTCATGGTTTACTTTCCGAAGCCGCAATTTCACTTGCACGCCTCTATTTACATTCACACCCAAAAGCCTCGGATTTTTTGGGCTGCGATTTTGAATTCAACAACAACATTATGAACCTTCCTTAAAAGCCAAATGCTTCAGTATAATTCTAGACAAAAAAAAAAGAGAGAGTATAATTTACCAGAATTCAGAGAGAAGCTTGACACGCCATTTCCGTCGAACCATAATCGGCTGAACCTGCTTCGCTACTTTATCCAGAATGTTCCTGGCTTCATCTTCCCTAGGCTTCTTCTTAAGAGCCTTAATTTCCCAAACCTTGTTTAAATCCCCCAAATTCATCGAACCCCTTCACAATTTCTTCCGATGACAACAACTAAACATAGGCTCGGTCGCGATTCATACGCGATTACGGCGAAAAAGGGAATGAAACGGTTCAAACAAGAGTTGCTTAAGAGCGGATTTGATTTGTTTTTTCCTGTTTCTCGGAATTGATGATTCTCAGAGATTTGCAGGTTTTTGAAATCTCTCTTTCGAAATTTGGCCACTGTTTTGGTTGGCAACCATCGGTCCGATCTGGTGGTCTAATAGAGTGTGGCGGGACAAAGACACTAATAACAACACAAATGGGCCCATTAAAAGCCCAATCTTAAATCCGTTGCGTTTTATTTATATGATGAAACACCCCTGGTTTCTGCTACAAAACCGAATACTCTAAAATCAACGGCCATTAACATCTAAAAGACTCTAAATTGTTAAAAAACAACTTTTTCTTTACAAATTGTTAAAAAACAAAACAAAAATCGAAAAGACTCTAAAATTCAAGTGTCCCATATCATGACAATGGCGATGACAACAACTCCAAACAAAACGGCCAAAAACTTAAAACGAGGCTCATCGACGTGAACCTTTTTGTTTGGGAGATACCCTTTTGCCAGCAAATGATTCACAGAGACATAAACGAAAACCCCACACGCCAAGCTCATCGACACTGCGAATATCCAATCCGCGACCGACCCTTGAGTTGTTGCGTCGATGACTATTCCGATCGCAACTCCAATGGGGCTCGAGACGGCGAATGAGAAAGAATATGTGATTGAGGAGAATAGAGGACGGTCAGGTATCATACGGAGAAGAGCGATTCCCATGGCAATCGCTGCGAATATCTTGTGGAGAGTTATTGTCCATAGAGCTCTCCAAGCATCTGATTTAGTCTCTGAGATCCCAATGGCTATGCCTTCGAAAACAGAGTGGAAACACAGAGCAACGATCAATAGAATGCTGTCTCCAACCGAACTCTGATTCGATTTTTGGACCTCCAGATCGTTGGATGAAGAAGATTGGGTCTTGGAGTAGACATGAGAGATGACAGAATCAGCGAACATGGTCAACATATAACCAGCACAAGCCAACATATAAGCAAATGGGTAAGCCGGAGATGGCTTCGACTCTCCTTCCGCCGTCAACAAATCCCGAAACGTCTCGTCGGCATCGGACAAGAAATGCATCAAGGCGGTCGCAAGAAACACTCCTCCGGCGAACTGTGTGCCGAGAACCAAAAACCCTTGGCTCCATTTCAAGAAATAGGGAGACACGCCGCTGATGAAGGTGAGGACAAAGATGATGACAAGACATCCGATTTTGACAGAGATTAGAGATCTTGATTTGAGATCGGAACTCTTAACGGGCGCAGCCTCATCGTCGTCGCGGTCTCCTCCGGCTCCGTGGGAGAGACAAGGGACGACCAACACAAGATAGAGGAAGAAGAAGAAGAGAAGCGGACGAGACATGTGAATCTTGAGTGGGTTTGTGTGTCTCTCAGCTTTGTTTCAATAATAATATATGAGTGAGTGGTGTTTAAGAGTCGTACAATAAGTCATTGGAGTTTTGTAGTACAATAATATATGGTTTTTGGTTGTTTGACTATTACTACTACTCGTTAAAAAGGATTACAGGTGAAAGATCTTTGTTATTGGTTGTTAAGACTTGGACCCTTTTTGGATGAGTTCAACAATCATATTTTAGAAAGAAAAAAGTTGAATTATTTGGTTCAGATTTAAAAAGGGAAATCTGGTTGTAATTGCAAAACTGAACAATTCTTAAGGTTGATAACCAGTGGAGAGGTTGACTGACCTAACTGTAGACAGACCTGACATTGCACCTTAAGTCACGCATTGATATTAGCGTACGTAATTACTTTTATTTTCTGTGTTCGAAAAACACACACAATACAGACGTTTCAACCAATAACTTCTCGAGGTTCATAATCATAATTTATTTGGTAATTACCCAAAACAGATTATTATAGAATGCAAAATAAGTTTTTATAGGAGTATAGGAAAAGAGTTTGCTGTTTAAGAGAAAGGATAATAATAAATCATAGATCATGTGACATTTTTTTATCAAATTTTAAAACATCAAAAACAAAAAAAACTGGGTCCAGGGCGGTCGCCCCACTCGCCATGACTGCTCTCACTATACAGAAATGCTTAGATCCTTTTAACGCCTCCAGAATCGGCTTTGTCTTTGTTCTCGTTGTTCTTGCATTCGCCTGCATATTTGATTATGACAGAGACAGTCTTAGTGGACAACTAGCAACATATTTGAGATTGATGCCATGGGTAAAGAAAACGTTCAGCTCGACTCACTTTTGATACTCTAGTGACCTTTCAAGGAACTCTTTTGCAATATCTTTTCTCTCGTAAGAGGCTAGAACCGGCCTGATATCAGCAGGAGCGTTACGTGCAACAACTGCAGGCCCAAACCCAAAAGAAAGATAGAAAGATCAATCAACCAACATTGGTCAATGCACTTCACGAGACTGGAATTGAACCCTACTTACATTCAAGGAAGGGTATCAGGTCAACAAGCGCCGTGTCATCAGATTCGAGTTTGTAAGGCTTGATTGGCACGCAATTTTCTGGCTGCAGGCTTGATTCAAAAGCATTCCCACTAACATACAGAATCCTCCTCGGGTCTCTGTTCAGCTTTGACAGATCCTGCAGCAGAATTTTTTTTTTTAGTTTTAAGTTGTGAAACAGCTACTTTGGTAAGTGAGAACGTATGTTTTGTTAGACAAAGAGAAGCTGCTTACGTACCCTATAGTGCTTTCCATTCACATATTTAGTAGCGCCTCTTGTTAGCTTATAACGCATGTAGCAATTTGGGTCTAACTTCTCACAGACCGGAATTACGTACTAGAAGCAATGGAACAAGTGTTAAATGCCGCATTATGATGAGATTACATGAAAAAAAAAAAACTAGAACAAGTTAATGGGGGAATTTACCATATCCATCTGATCAGAATACAGGACAATCTCATAAAATTTAGCAAGGTGCTCCAAGAATGCATCAACACCTGGTCTTTTAAACGTCCTCCACCCTCTGTCCCGCTATTTTTTTTTTTGTAAATTAAAAAAAAAGGCAGAAAAGATTATTCCTTAAGAAAACAAATCTCACTTCACCAGGACTGCTTTGTCTCATAACTCATACATCAACTGTCAAATCGATAAAACTATTACCTTCCAGTCTGTGTAAAGCAGTGTCTCATTCAAATCAAGAACGAGAGTGAAGGCATTCTGTTCTGAGGGGTGCAAATCAGGAAGAAGCTTTTCTGAGAGAGGTTCCGTAAAGCCCTACATGGAACCGGAGAGGAAATAATCATTATAGAAGAAGTCGGAAGAAAGAAAAAAAAAAAGAAGATGTAAAGAAGCAATATTGTGTGTCGGTGAAAGGACGTACTTTCACATGTTCCTCTACAACTTCCCTAAGCTCCAAATACATTTCAATGGCTTTGACAGGAACTGATCAGAATTCAAACAAAACCAAGTCATGCTTGCTAAGCTTAATTAAAGACATACTAATAGTTTTGATGACAGAGGGAAAAGGACAGTACCTATCATGGCAGCAGAGTACAACATAGCTTGATATTTCTGCAAAGAGATGAGTAAATATGAAGTATTTAATTCAGGGAAACTTATAAGGGATCCGTTGAAGGGATAAACATGGGCAAATTTTTACAGGGGTTAGTTAAAAATAGTAGTTGAGATATAGAAGTCAACGAGTCAATAGAGAAACAATGGTTAGTCAGGATTTAGTTTGAAAGCGAGTCAAGTGTAACTCACATCAATGCCGGAAGAATTAACATCTGGTTGTATCTGCTTAGCTGATTCACGGAACGCCTTGGTCTTTTCATTCACTTCATCCAAAGTATAAGCTGCATTAAAAAGAACTAGAATAATCAGATCTCAAAGAGTCAAAGACATGAATATTTCACGCTTCACATCAAAAAATAACTAAGAAAAACACACTTCTACCAAGTGAATTCAAAAGACAGATATTGTGAAACTTTGATTAGAAGATAACAATGGAAGAAAAATGCAACTACCGACCATAACTTGCGTAACCAGTAGCAGCGGTAGCACCCGTGAGTGCCCAGATGAGTGCGTTACTAAGATACTTAAGACCTTTCCGCTCCTTTCCCAGCGCCTCCGTGGCTGCCGCTTCCGCTAGAGGAGGAGGCGGCGGCTGATTTGGCGGTGGGAAATCAGAAAAGATCGACTGGCCAGAGGAGATTCCCGGAACCTTCGATGAGGGATTCGATGAAGATGCTTCCGTAGAGAATATCCTTGGATTAAGAGATCCAAGCTTTGTTAATCTTGGCATAAGGCGAGATCGAAGAGCAATAGAGGCCATTTCCGATTTCGGCGTTTTCTCCAATCCCTGAGAATCGCAGGGTTGAAGTAGGGTTTTGAAATGATCGGAGAATGGAAAATAACCCAATACGGGGCTGTTTGGAAACGGGAATTGTGGGCTCAATTAAAGACACATCCCCTGTTTGGAAGTCGGTTTATATCAGCTCCGATATTTTGTCCACGCCACCGATATTGATTTTCATTTTTTTCTCTTCCTAATATGGAAGGAATTGCGTTCTCTAGTTGTGAATAATTACTGCCAATGTATGTATGTATGTGAAATTATTCAGAGTACCAAATTTAAGACTATTTTTGGCATTTTCTTTGGTAATTTAAGACCATTAAGAGTAAATGCAATTTCTTGATCAAAGCAAAACAATGAATTCAACCAAAAATTTACCAAATGCGTAGCGTTTCACCTGCTTAAACCTCGACTACCTGCCATTATTTCTGCCATAGTGAAATAACCGAAATTACATGGAAAGAGACGTGTGTTTTCTCTTCCACAATAGAAAAAGTTGAAAGAACTACAGAAGCCACAAAGCAAAAAAATAGCGCCAAGGGTTCTCTCACACAATGCAACCAGACACTAGTGACAATGAACCACTTACTACTCCTCCTGAGACGACAAATCTAGCTTCATCTTTAAGAAATCATTGGTCTTTGCCATCTCCACAATCTCCTCAGCTTCTCCTCTCTTGGACCCTCTTACCAATTCATCTACCAACTGCTGCAATGTTGCTTGACCGACAAGATAACGCTTACTGAATGCCTCCTTGCAGAGCTCCATCGCAGACCCAAAGTCGCCAGCTTTACACATTGCAGGAAGCAGTAAAGCAAAGGTAGCTTTATCAGGACGATAACCGTGCTTCACAATTTCTCTGTACCACGATTTGGCTTCGTCCATTTTTCCTTGGTTGATTGACCCTCTAATCATAGCATTGAAGCTGAAAACATCAGGTTTGATCTCACTAGCCTTCATTTCTTCAAAGAGATTTACTAGATCTTCTGATTTCGCCTCGTTGGCTAATCCAAGCAACCGAGCATTGTAAGTTCTGATGTCTCTCGCTACATTCTTCTGCACCATTTTAGCCCATATCTCTTCCCCTTGCTCAAACTGTCCCTTCAAATATGACGATAACAAAAGTGTGTTGAATGTGATTATATCAGGTTTCAAACCCTCGTTCTCAATCACATCAAGCAATGCCACAGCTTCTGAGAAGGAGCCCTTCTCACACAATGCCTTGATCAAAGTATTGTAAGATACGATATCTGGTTCGATTAATAGCTTGTCTGGCAAATCATAGAAAAGCTGTTCAACCAAATCGAATTTTTTGGAAAGCCCATACGCACTAAGCAAGGCATTGAAGGACCGCACTGACCTCTTGCAGTTTTTCTCTGGCATTTCGTCGAACACCTTCTGGGCGTTTTCAAACATTCCGGCTTTTCCGTAAAGGGAAATGATCCTCGCCGCGAATCCTTCCTTTGACATGTCGCGATACTTGTTCTGCTCCTCCAAAATCTCTTTGACAAAATGCAATCTCTTTGCGGCGACGAGACGGCGCACGGTTCGATCGTACACGGCTATGTTAGCCCGGAACCGCTCCGACTCACACGCCTTCTTGAACTTCTCCACCATCCGTTTGGGGTTTCGCTCGTCATTCACGATACTGCTGAGTGAATTTTTCGGTGGAGCGATCGCGGCCGTGATTTCCGTGCTTGCGGTGGTGGCGGAGGAGGAAATGCGGCGGATCATGGAACTGTTGAAGGAGGTGGTGCCACGGAGAACGCGAGATAGGGACGACATCGTTTAGGGGGTGTGAAAAAAAAAACTTTCTTAAAATTTAAGATGCATCATCTGATGTTTTTAGGAGGACGTATCTGGTAATTTATAAACATTTGATGCGCATCTGAAATTAATGGAAGAATTGGGGATGATTACATTAAAAAACGGAGAGAAATACTGTAGTGTTCCTCCGGCGACGACGACCTACTTGCTGTATTTTACCGGTTAGATTACGGAGAAAGCGACAAAGTCGTAATCTGCTTCAATGGCGTCTGTGAGGATAAACGGCGCTGTTGTTGCAGCGGCGACGACGTTAGTGCTTTCTTACTGCTATTTGAGCTTCTTCCGCTCCTCCGATAAGTTCGATTCGCGATCCTCTGAGGAGAAGAAGAAGAAGAAGAAGCACAGTAGGAGAAACGGACTAGTCGATGCCATTGGCAATACTCCTCTGATTCGTATCAATAGCCTCTCCGAGGCTACGGGATGTGAGGTTTTTCTCGTTTTTCCTTAACTAGTGTTGGTCTGATATTTATCCGATGAATTATGATTTAAAGACGTAATTTTTTGGTCTACTTCTTTCGTTTGATTTATAGATTCTCGGGAAATGCGAGTTTTTGAATCCAGGAGGTAGCGTTAAAGACAGAGTAGCTGTGAAGATCATTGAAGAGGTATACTACTATTAGCTCAGATTCTCAGTAAATTCTGCTGCAACATTGATTAGTATATTGCTAGTTTTCTACCTACCCTTTAAAGTTCGTAGATTTCATCCTAAGCCTCTTTAACAATGTCGTGATTGAAATCATCAGCTTGGCTATTCATTGTAGTGTTTTGCAAAGAGAAGTTCTAGTTATTAAAGTAAGAACGAAACCGAGAAGGACGTCCAAGAACTTGGATTTTCTAAGAATGGAGTTTTTTTGTTTGGTTCTTTTAGGCTTTGGAATCTGGTAAGCTATTTCCGGGGGGAATTGTAACAGAAGGTAGTGCTGGGAGTACTGCCATAAGCCTTGCTACAGTTGCTCCGGCATACGGGTGCAAATGTCATGTTGTTATACCTGATGATGCTGCTATTGAAAAGGTAATATCTTTCAAACACCTTGATGATACACATTCCTTTGTAAGCACTATACATGTTTTATATACTCAAAATCGTATTATCGTGCTGGACTTATTTTAGTCTCAAATACTTGAAGCCCTTGGCGCTACCGTTGAGAGGGTGAGGCCAGTCTCAATAACTCACAAAGATCACTATGTCAACATTGCACGGCGACGGGCTGACCAAGCAAATGAGTTAGCATCACTGGCAAGAGTAGCGAGCGGGATAAATGGCCCACACCACGAAAAAGCTGATGAAAAGAAAGAGCTTCCCTTATTCTCAGATTCTGTTACAGGTGGCTTCTTTGCAGATCAATTTGAGAACTTGGCAAATTATAGGGCTCATTATGAAGGTACTGGCCCCGAAATCTGGCAACAGACTCATGGTAACATCAATGCCTTTGTTGCTGCGGCGGGTACTGGTGGTACTTTAGCTGGCGTTTCAAGGTTTCTTCAGGTGTGCTTGATTAGGGATTATACTTATCACAGCTGTATGAATCAGTAGTTGGTAACAAAAAAAAGGCTCATGCGTGTCTTGTGCTTTAAACAGGATAAGAGTGAAAGAGTTAAATGCTTCCTGATCGATCCTCCTGGATCTGGTCTGTACAATAAAGTAACAAGGGGAGTGATGTACACAAGAGAGGAAGCTGAAGGACGTCGACTGAAAAACCCATTTGATACCATAACAGAAGGGATTGGAATCAACAGGCTTACTCAGAATTTCCTGATGGCAAAACTTGACGGCGGTTTCCGTGGTACTGATAAAGAAGCCGTTGAGATGTCGAGGTAGTGTTCCAACCTGTTGTTAAGAATACTGATGAAAGAAAGATTCATAAGTGTTGCGATCTTAATATTCTTTTCTTAATTTTATGTCCCCAGGTTTCTTCTGAAGAAGGATGGGCTCTTTGTTGGAAGCTCCTCGGCTATGAACTGTGTTGGGGCAGTGAGGGTGGCTCAAACCCTTGGTCCTGGTCACACAATTGTCACCATTCTTTGCGATAGTGGAATGAGACATCTAAGCAAGTTTCACGACCCTCAGTACTTGGCCCTGTACGGGTTGAGTCCAACCGCAACTGGATTAGAATTCCTAGGCATAAAGTGAAACGTTACATCTGTTATTGATTACAATAGGTTTCATTCATCAAGCCGGCTTGTCGGAATCTTGTTGATTTTTGACCCGAGGGTATCATATTCTTTGTAGCATTGTGAATGACTCTAGGATTTATGGATAAGACTATATCTGGAGTCAACGGAAGAAAGTCAAAGAAACAATGCATGTGTCTGACGTCTGAAACTCCCATAACTACATCTAACAGCTGTCTTCTCTATTGTCCACAAGTCCTGACCTAATGGGCTCCCTTACAACATACTGGGGAACATGTACTCAGAAATTTGTCTTCGTACCCATTAGAATCCCTGTTTCTGTTCAATGCATTCTATTGGAAAGGTCATGATAGAGAGAGTACTGATGAACACATATAAATCGGTTGTGTAAAGTCTGTTGATCCAAGCAATGGCGAGAAATGGAGTCAATAAGACACTATTGATCTCATTATTCTCTTTCTTGAAGAATCTTTGCATTATCATAACTATACAAATCTTGTTTCTCTCTAACGTTCTCCACACCAGAAACGTGTTCAACAACAATTCCAAGTCTTGTCTTCATGGTCAGGAAGAGCTTGAAGATCAAGAAAATAAAACCAACCTAGTTGAAGAAGAACAGGGGCTGATAGAGATTTCTTTGGAGAGAGAAGCAAAGGACGTGAAGTTGGAGAGTGTGAAGAAACAATGGATGAGCAAAGAAGAGTGTTACGTGGAGATGACGATCATGGAGATATGGGATTGGGAAGAAACTGATCCAGAAGATAACTTTATCGAGATTGATATCTCCATCGGATCAATTGTCTGAGATTAATTCTATCAGTACTATATGTTTATGGATTCATTACTTCATATGTTTATTTTTAAGTTGTAGCAGCGCAAAACAAAAAATCAAAATCTCTAGTAATATACTACTGTTATACGCGTCTCATGTTGACAAGGTTTCTTAAAAAGACTTCAGATGCCTTTGATAAGAAAGGGAGCTTGGTTAATTAGTCCTAGCGACTTTGACGTCAACTCTATTTGCCAAAAAAGCATCAATCAAATCCGATGCTTTGTCAGTGACAGCGACCATGTTCTCTCTTCTCTCAGTCTCAAGGCTTGTCTCGCCTTTTGGGTTGGGTCTTGTTCTTGATTTGACACCAACCGTTTCAGCTTGGTCAGCGAATAGGATCTTTGAGATGTGTGAGCTGCAAATCTCTTTATAGGCATCATAGTCTGCAGCGCCAGTGTTCCCTCCTTTCAGGATCTTCGAGAGAGGATGAAGGATCCTGACAGGACCATCGTCTGACTCCAGCTGCTGCTTGAGCTTTAGGAAGTTCGAAACGAGTTCCGAGTTCTTGAACAAGACAAAAACCGCAGTGTTGTCCAAGTGGTAGACAGAAGTGACGGAAGTCGAGCCCAAGGCTTTGCAGATGCATTCTTTGATCTCTCTAGCCTTAAGTTTTTGTGGGAAGTTCCAGATGAGAACAATGTTCTCGTATTTAGAGTTTGAGACTCGCCAGTTCTCTGCATTACTATTGCTTGTTCGAAGGTCGATGATGTCGCCTCTAGTCCAGCTGAGATAAAGACGATTGATGTACTTGTCAAGTTTCTCGTTCTGGGCAAGGTTCTCTGATTCCGAATGATGTTTGAAGTCGAACCCTAGATGACTGCATGCCTGTGCAAAGATGCAACCTGTCATGAAAGCATCATAACCGGCTTCGTGTTTTCCTCCTGCATTCCAGTTAGAACACCTAAAACAGAGAAAAAAACGTTTAACCAGAAAGCAATACAAGTGTTCATGCCAAGAATAGAAGAGGAACAAACCTAACATTGTCTACTTCGACGTCAATCTTGACACGCTGCTGAAGAATCGAGTCAGAGCTTCGTGAAGATAACTCGATTTGTGGACATAACAAGGAGAACGCCGAGGATAGTGACGTACTGGACTTCTTCATCCTCTGATGCAACATTGGGTTCACGTTTAAGAGTATTTTGGTGTCAACAATGTAAGGAAAGTGGTCGTGAATGGAGGCCACGAATTTCTCAGCTGTTGAAGGAAGAGGACCCACAAACTTACTGTATACATGTGCAATATCTGCATCAGATAGAGCAAAAAAGGTTAGAGCATACAAAACCATCATAGACATATAAAGAAGCAACTTGCTTGCATACCCAGGAAACAATTGTGACCAACAATCAACTTTTTCTCTGAAGAAAGCAGATCAATTACTTGACGGAACCCGATTGCAGATTGTATTTTTCTTTCCGCCACTCTCTTGCGTTCATCCTTTGCCTCCTTCTGTAAAAGACTTACAGTAATAATATGAGATATAATGGGGTCAAAGACGGGTTTTAAGAAGAAGACTCAGTGACTACTGCACTATCCATAGATCATCTCTCAAGCCTGAACTTTGCTAACCCATCAAATAAGTAACAAATCTTTCCAGCAATGTAAATGGTACAGTACCTTACCATGAGATTTTCCTTGTCGGATTCTGAATCAGTGTACACAACAAAGTCTTTTGAACAGGAACTTTTATCATTCGTATGTATGTACACAAGATCTCCAAAATGCTTCCTTAAAACCTGCAAAGCCAAATCCAGAGGCAACAGTTTAGAAAAGAAAACAAAAAAAACAGGATGAAGAAAGGATGAAAACCAGAGATCAATCAATCTCAGAACAAAGAGCATTACCAATTTGATAACCCTGAGCTGATGAGAAGTGAAACCCTGCAGACTGAGAGCTGGACGCATGTGGTAGAAGACAGTTTCAGCACTCTCGGTCGATCCACTTGAGATCCCCGGAGACTCAGAGGAACCGTGTAAAAGGGCAGACCGCCATTCATTAAACCTTTTCTTCATCCTTTCAGAGAAAAGAAGATCCGCCAATCGCACCAGCTTTAAATCCTCTGTTTCAACCACTGAATCAACACTCTCCTCGTCGTAACGCTTACTCGCTTCTTCCTCTTGTCTTCTGGACAAATAAGATATTCCTGGGATTACTCAAATATGTGAATTCCTGAGGGACTGAATAACACACTTTTTGAAACCCAAAATTTCTTTGTTGCTATGCCTTCTTTTCTTTCTAATCACGAGGACATCCAAAATTGGTATGTAAAAGCCTAAGTAATATTAAGTGAAAATGAGAAAAAAAAGGAGGCACCTTCGTGTATGCAGGCGTTGAAATCAAATTGATACTTTGCAAGGAAATCCATGGATGTCGTCTGGCAGAGAAATTCATGAGCTGGTGGATCAAATGTGAGCTCTTGACGAGGAAATACAAAGAAATTGTGCCTGCCCATATAGTCAAATCCATCAGAAAATGAAGAACACCAAACGCTAGAGAGAGAAAGAGACAGAGAGAGACTAACGGGTGAGAAACGAATGACTGAGTGCGAGAATCCCAGCGAAAGGGACAGACGCCGAACTGAACGACGGCGAATTTCTCAGCGGAGTCTTTGACTTTGAGGTATCGGACGTCGTAGCGATCGAACTCCAAGGAGTCTCGCCACGGAGCGCTCGTCACGCCAGTCATCTCGAGGTCGATCGCCACGAAATCAGCAGCCTTCACGTGCGAACGCAGATCATTCAGCGTCATCTCGAAGTTCGACCTCGTCACGTGCTTCAACGGGAAAGCCCCCGCCGCCGCCGCCGAGGAGCAGAACCGCGAACGAGCCAAAGCACTGGCGAGAGGCCTCAAAGGCCATCGCTTGTGCCGGCGCATATTTTCGAACCCGGAAATGGCAGTGGCACTTCCTTTACTTTAGGTTTTGCTCGGTGGTCGCAACGCAAAGATGATTGATTCCGACGACGAAGCGGTGCCGTTTCAAGCTTTCGAAATCTACACATGCACAGCCCGTCGTTTTTAGCTACCAAAAAATGTACACACTTCTCTTTACAAGGCTTGAAACAGCGTGATTGTTATTCTTATTATTAACGAACAACTTGCCTGAAGCCTCCCTCCGCGTCTCTGCTCTCACACAATGGCAGAAGAAGTGGCTTTCTTTGCTGAGACTAACTTGGGAACCCGAATCGTCATGACGGTTCCTCTCGATATCACATCATCAGATTTCAAGAGTAAGCTCTAATGATAAAACCCTTTTTCTTTCGGTTATGATTCCTGTTAAAACTTGCTCTTTTGATTGTGTTTTCCCTAACTAATTGTTAGTTTTTCTTCTCTCTGTTTTGTCGATTATCTCTGGTTTTAACAAACTTTGAACTTAGCGATAGATGGGGATCTTTGATCGAATTTTTCTGAATCGTCTTCCTGTGATTGTTTTGGACCGTCAGGAAACTGATATGGCATGCCCATTTTGAGATGAAGGGAGATCTCTTTCTTTTTTTTCCTGTTTCTTTTTCTTAGAGGTAAATATGAAATCTTTCTAGAATATTACAGATAAATCGTTCAAGTTGTGTTGTGAATCCAACAGGTTATGTATGATTCAATCCTATGGTGAGCATAAAAACAAGTGTTTCTATCTTTAACTATCTGTTGTTACACACTGAAGACCTGCACAGTGCCTTTCTTAGTTCTTGTGAATGTGTATCTTTGTTAATATGTCTCTTCGCGACATCTTGAGATGAGATTGCTCAATGCACATGCATTGTTTTCTTTTCTCTTTTCTTTTTTTTCCCTTTTGCCTTTAAACTTGAAGGTTGATGATCTCTATTTTGTTTTTTTGATACACCATTTCAGTACCTACCATTTGCCAGTTTTTCTTTATGAACATCAAATCATGTATCAATGCGAAATGTGCTTTTGCAGGAAAACTTGAGAAAACACATGCAAGTTGCTTACCGAGCTTAGGGGACATACAAGTTCATGGTCTAATGGTGATGCATATGAGCAATCCATATTCTTTCACACCCGTGATTTTGATTTTGATTTTGTTACCTAAATCCATTGCTGGAAATGCTCAACTTTTGCTCCTCTTTGTATCATAGGTTAAACGAAAGTCTCAGTTTTATTACCTTGCCGAATCTGTGCCTATAAAGTACTTCTTCCGGGATGACCAAAAGCCCTGGTTTATCCATGCAGAAGCTAGACTTGTTAACAGATCACAAGAGCCAAGCATATCCACCAGCATTGACCAAATTGATGTTGAAAACAAGAAGACAGAGAAATCTCCGCCCAAACCGATCCCTAAACCTGATTCCAGGAATCCTGCGTTCCTTGGCAAGAGAGAGTTTCTTGCTCCCAAAACCATTATAAAATCTCTATTGTCAACAGCAAGAGCTGCTGAGTTGAAAACCTATGAATGTTTGGGCAGCTTCATACCAAAAACGCCAGAGAGGAAAACTGGAGAGTCTGTGAGTATAAGTGAAACGATTAGCAAGAAACTAATTGTGGCTGCAAACAACATCAGAATGCAAGGCAAGTCTCGTGTGTCTTCTTCACTATCATCATCTATTTTCAGAAGCAAGACTCGGAGAAAGAGATCTCTAGATGGTAAGACAGTCACTTCTCTTGCAAAATTTCTGGTCTTTGAAATACCTGATACTGAGGATTGAGTCATCATGGGAGAGGTGCATTACACAAGAAGTGGCTTTGTGTAGATGTACATGATTCTTCGTTTATTTGTTTGATTCCTTTGTCATCCAGGTTAGGCATCATATACATTGTAAATGTAAAATATCGTAGTATATTAGTGTATTTCATGATTAATTTTTATATAATAAGATTTCTAATCATGAGGAAGAAAGAAAAAGGCATGAGATGTGAAGAAAAGAATCACACAATGGTCTTTAGCTTTTCGACCCTTTTCTCAAGGATTCTCTGTTTCTGTTTTCCTTTTTTTTTTCTCTCTAATCAACTAAGTTTAATGAAGAAAAAGTCCCAGTTAATTCCAAAGCAATGGTTTTTAAGACATGTTCAATTATCACAAAAAAATAGAAAAGTATCTATCCGGTTATATCAAAATTCATATAACAATTATCAGCGATAAATTTGTAGTTTTATATAAGAAGATACAAGTTAATAATATAATGTATCAAAAAAAATACTTTTTATGAAATTTGATTCAATAAATTTTTAATCAAATGTTCAATTTTCTTAGTGTTGTTCAAGATTTAAATGACCTTTTCTATAAATCTATATCATAAAACACAGATGTTGAGACTACGCATTTCCCTTCGTCCTCGAGATCTCTAATCGAGTATCAGCGGTTTCTGATTTGCCAGATTGATGTTTCTTGGATCAGTCATAGACCGGTAGTGGCCTCGAGTGAAATTTAGAAGATGACAGAGAAAAAGAGTTTTTTGGAATCTAGAAATATAGCAAAGGGAAAAAGATAGATGTGATTGGTTCACTTCCAGACTGATTGTTCGGATCTTGTGAATATGACCGAATCTTTAGCGGATTAGCTGTCTTTTATTTATGCTAAAACTGGAATATTGCTGTATCCTCTGTGAGAGCTTTTCGGATTTCACTTTATCTTATATTTCCAGAAGTTTAAATGTCGAATGGATAAACTTACAAAAGAAACTCGAACAAGAGGTTTATTATTTTCTCAAACCAATCTTTTGACTAGCTACATGTGATGTGATGTAAAAGTTAGATAGAAGAAAAAATTATAAAACAGTAGATCTGTAAAAAAAGTTTTATATGTATTTTCTATATTAACATATAGTTTTTTCACATATAGTTACATATAGAAAATCGAAACTGAATTCTAACATTAGAAGAAAAGAAAGAAAAGGATATCAAAGAAAAAGGAAAAAAAATGCTAAACCGGCATTGGAACGATTTTCGCTTCCTGTATATAACACAAAGCGCCTTAGCTTCTTAGAATTCTTCTCCACTTCTCTCTCTCACCGTCTTTTTTCTCTCTCTCTATCAAATCCCTCTATACGCGATCCTCTTCAAAACCCTAGTTTCGGATCGCTCCAGGCTTGGATTATTTCCAAGATCGTTAATTCTTCTCCTCCTTCTTCTTCTTCTCGTTCGTCTGCGTCTGCGATCGATCGCCATCCGTCCAAATACTGGACCAGTTCACCGGTGGTATTTTGATTCGATTTCACAAGTGATTGCTCAGTTCTCGATCGGTGTATTGATCAATTCTCAATCTTTGGTTTGCTTTGGGAGATGCCCTGTCTCTAATCATGAAGCTCAGAAGGAGGAGGGCTTCGGAAGTGGTAAGTGTTCCAAAACCGTGTAATTAAACCCTTGATCAATTTCGATCACTATCCGTGTCTGTGCATTATGGTGTATTTGTGCTTTCTAGATTACTCTTTTGTTTTCTGCTACTTGTTATTGCTTTTTTAACTGTCTTTGGCTTCCTTGGAACTAACGATTGCCCAAGCTGTATTGTATATTTGCTCGGTTAGTTATATGATCTTCGGGCCTTGATTGATTCCTTTGATTGGTATAATGGGGTTTGAGTTCTTAAACCAAACCTTGGAAGCGGTGGCAATGGTTTTTTTCTTTTTATATGGAGTGTATGTTAACCTTAGTTACTTTTCCATAATATGTTTCTCTGTATTTTCCTTCTCCTTTTTTCCTGAATGTGTGCGGTTCTATTCTATCTGATGTTGTATTTATTGGCTGTGTAACCTTTCTTTGCTTCATTTCCACCAGCCTCCCAAAATCAAAGCTTTCATCAATAGTGTCACTGCTGTTCCACTCGAGCAAATACAAGAACCCCTTGCATGTTTTCGCTGGAAATTCGACAAGGTACCTTATATCCAGTTTGTGATGCTCTTCTTCTTTTTTTTTTTTAATTCTGTCAACTCTCGTTTTGATCTATGGCTGTTTTTCCTTTATATAGGGTGATTTCCATCACTGGGTGGACCTCTTTAATCATTTTGACTCATATTTTGAGAAGCACGTAAAAGGAAGGAAAGATCTGCATATTGAGGAAAACTTCGAGGAAGCTGGTCCTTCTTTCCCAAAGGATGCTGTTCTTCAAGTTCTCCGAGTTATCAGAGTTGTCTTAGAGAATTGCACGAACAAACATTTTTATAGTTCTTATGAGGTAAATCCATGCCACAATGCCCCTAAATGTCATTTGATATTTGCATGGTTTCTTTCTTACTGGTGTCACAGTATACAAGTCGGTGATATTGTTTATTAACTCATATTCTGTATTGGATTTCTGGTTGTTCCTCGAGATATGTCGTTTTGTATGCTAATTCTTGATATGTCTACCTGACTATTTCTCACACTCTTGTTCCTTCATAACTGCAGCAGCATCTTTCTCTCCTGCTTGCATCTACTGATGCAGATGTCGTTGAAGCCTGTCTGCAGACGTTGGCTGCCTTCTTGAAGAGGCAAGTTGGAAAATACTCCATACGAGATGCTTCTCTGAATTCAAAACTATTTTCCCTTGCACAGGGGTGGGGTGGAAAAGAGGAAGGTCTTGGCTTGACATCATGTGCCACAGAAAACAGTTGTGACCAGGTTTCCCACCAGCTAGGCTGTACTCTTCATTTTGAGTTCTATGCTTCTAATGAATCATCAAGTGAGCTTCCTGGCGGTTTACAAGTTATCCATGTTCCTGATGTCAGCATGCGTGCAGAGTCTGACCTGGAACTTTTGAACAAATTAGTCACTAAACATAATGTTCCTCCCAGTTTAAGATTCGCGTTGTTGACCAGATTAAGATTTGCGAGGGCGTTCTCATCTTTGTCTACCCGGCAACAGTATACATGCATTCGCTTATATGCTTTCATTGTTTTGGTTCAAGCAAGTGGTGACACCGAGAATGTTGTTTCTTTCTTCAATGGAGAACCCGAGTTTGTAAATGAGTTAGTTACGCTGGTAAGCTATGAGGATACTGTTCCAGGGAAAATAAGGATACTATGCTTGCTTTCCTTGGTTGCACTATCCCAAGATCGAACTCGGCAGCCAATTGTTTTAACTGCAGTCACCTCCGGCGGGCATCGTGGTTTGTTGTCTGGCCAAATGCAGAAAGCGATTGATTCTGTTATCTGTAATACTTCTAAGTGGTCCCTGGCTTTTGCGGAAGCCTTGTTATCCCTTGTTACAGTCCTGGTTTCATCATCGTCTGGATGTTCAGCCATGCGAGAAGCTGGTCTTATTCCGACCCTAGTGCCTCTCATCAAAGATACAGATCCTCAGCACTTGCATTTGGTCAGTACCGCTGTGCATATATTAGAAGCCTTCATGGATTACAGCAATCCAGCTGCTGCTTTGTTCAGAGATTTGGGTGGCTTAGATGATACGATCTTTCGGTTGAAACTGGAAGTCTCTCGTACTGAAGACGATGTAAAAGAAAAAAATTGCAGTTCAGATAGTAATGGGAGGGATGCACTTGTTTTCGGTGGTTCTCTTAATCAGCCTGATACCGAACAGCTTCCCTATTCTGAAGCATTAATTTCGTACCACAGGAGATTGTTGTTAAAAGCCTTGTTACGTGCAATATCTCTTGGAACTTATGCTCCTGGTAACACTAACCTCTATGGTTCCGAGGAGAGCTTGCTGCCTGAATGCTTATGCATTATCTTCCGGAGAGCAAAAGATTTCGGTGGTGGAGTATTCTCTCTTGCTGCCACTGTCATGAGTGACCTCATTCATAAAGATCCCACTTGTTTCAATGCTTTAGACTCGGCTGGTTTAACTTCTGCCTTTCTTGATACTATATCTGATGAGGTCATCTGCTCTGCAGAAGCCATAACATGCATTCCGCAGTGTCTGGATGCTCTGTGCCTCAACAATAGTGGTCTTCAAGCTGTAAAGGACCGAAATGCATTGAAGTGTTTTGTTAAAATATTCACTTCGTCGTCTTATTTGCGGGCTCTTACTGGCGATACACCTGGTACTTTGTCAAGTGGGCTTGATGAACTCTTAAGACACCAATCTTCGTTGCGCACTTATGGAGTTGATATGTTCATTGACATCCTGAATTCCTTGTTGATTATTGGATCTGGGATGCAGGCCACCACTTCTGACTCAGCAGATGTGCCTACTGATGCTGCTCCCGTTCCTATGGAAATTGACGCTGATGAGAAGAGCTTAGTGGTTTCGGATGAAGCGGAATCATCTTCTGATACTTCTCCAGCAAACATTGAGTTGTTTCTTCCAGATTGTGTGGGTAATGTTGCTCGTCTCTTCGAAACAGTTCTTCAGAATGCAGAAGTATGTTCCCTGTTTGTTGAGAAGAAAGGTATCGATGCTGTTTTGCAGCTATTCTCTTTACCTCTTATGCCTCTGTCAACCTCTCTTGGTCAAAGTTTTTCTGTCGCTTTTAAGAACTTCTCCCCTCAGCAGTCGGCTGGTCTAGCCCGGATAGTGTGCTCCTACCTAAGAGATCATCTGAAGAGCACACATGAGCTTTTGGCTTCCATTAAAGGCACTCAGCTTCTTAAATTAGAGTCTGCGGTCCAGATGAAGATTTTGAGATCTCTTTCCTGTCTAGAAGGCATGTTGTCCCTCTCCAACTTTTTGTTGAAAGGAACAGCTTCAGTTATCTCGGAATTGAGTGCTGCTGATGCTGATGTACTGAAAGAACTTGGTCTAACATACAAGCAAGTGATTTGGCAGATGGCTTTGTGTAGTGATACCAAGGAAGATGAAAAAAAAAGTGCTGATCGGCAGCATGATAATTCAGTTTCAGCATCATCTAGTACCGTTGAAAGAGAGAGTGATGAGGATTCAAGCAATGCTTCAGCAGTTAGATACACAAACCCTTTATCCATTAGAAGCAGTAGCACTCAGTCCATTTGGCGTGGTGATCGTGAATTTCTGTCTGTAGTGCGTTCTGGCGAAGGTATTCATGGTCGTACACGACATGCAATAGCCCGAATGAGGGGTGGGAGGAGTCGTCGACACCTGGAGTCTTTTAATTTTGATTCCGAGATTCCACCTGATCTACCAGAAACGTCATCTTCCCATGAGTTGAAAAAGAAAAGCACTGATGTTCTCATTGTTGAAATTTTAAACAAGCTGAATTGTACACTACGTCTTTTTTTAACTGCCCTTGTGAAAGGATTCACCTCTGCTAATCGTCGCAGAATTGATGGAGCACCATTGAGTTCAGCATCTAAGACGCTTGGTACTGCCCTAGCTAAACTATTTCTTGAAGCTCTTAACTTCGAGGGGTATGGTGCTACTGATGGCCATGATGTCTCTCTCTCAGTAAAATGCCGGTACCTTGGAAAAGTTGTAGATGACATCACTTCCCTGACATTTGATACTAGAAGGAGGGTCTGTTTTACAGCTATGGTGAATAGTTTTTATGTCCATGGAACCTTTAAGGAACTTCTCACCACATTTGAAGCTACAAGCCAGCTGCTTTGGACATTGCCGTTTTCTATCCCTGCATCTGGTACTGAGAATGAGAAGCCAGGTGAAAGGAACATATGGTCTCACAGTACGTGGCTGGTAGATACTCTGCAAAACTATTGCCGGGCGTTGGACTGTTTCGTTAACTCTACATTTCTTTTATCTCCAGCCCCCACATCTCAAACGCAGCTTCTTGTCCAGCAAGCTTCAGTTGGTTTGTCGATTGGACTTTATCCTGTACCAAGGGAACCTGAGACTTTCGTGCGAAATCTGCAGTCTCAGGTTCTGGATGTCATACTACCTATATGGAACCACCCTATGTTTCCTGATTGCAATCCCAGTTTTGTGGCATCAGTTACCTCCCTTGTTAGACATATATACTCTGGTGTTGTGGATGCTAGGCAAAATCGAAGTGGTGTTACCCAGGGTACAAACCAAAGAGCCTTGCCTTTACAGCCTGACGAAGCCATTGTTGGTATGATCGTTGAAATGGGATTTTCAAGGTCAAGGGCGGAAAACGCGTTACGAACAGTTGGAACAAACAGTGTTGAAATGGCTATGGAGTGGTTGGTTACAAATCCTGAGGAACATGTGCAGGAAGATGACGAGCTTGCTCAAGCACTTGCACTCTCTCTTGGAAATCCATCTGAAACTCCAAAACCTGATGAGACAGAAAAGGTTGTAGATGTTCCGCCGGAAGAAGCTGATCCAAAAGAACCATCTGTTGATGAAGTTATTGCTGCATCAGTGAAGTTATTTCAAAGTGATGATTCTATGGCTTTCCCTCTTATGGATTTGTTTGTGACACTCTGTAGCCGAAACAAAGGGGAAGATCGGCCAAAAATCGTGTCGTATCTCATTCAGCAACTGAAGCTAGTCCAACTTGATTTCTCCAAGGATACTGGTGCTTTGACTATGATACCACACATTTTAGCGTTAGTTCTCTCAGAGGATGATAACACTCGAGAAATTGCTGCACAGGATGGTGTTGTGGTTGTAGCAATTGATATCTTGACGGATTTCAAGCTTAAGAGTGAATCTGACAATAAGATTCTGGCTCCAAAATGCATTAGTGCTTTGCTTCTTATATTGAGCATGATGCTGCAGGCACGGACAAGAATCTCGTCCGAGTTTGTGGAAGGAAATCAAGGTGGATCTTTGGATTCACAAGACTCAGCAGCAGCTTTAAAGAAAGCGTTATCCTCTGATGTTGCTAAAGGGGAGTCAAACCTGGCTTTGGAATCGATTTTTGGTAAATCTACAGGCTATCTGACCATGGAAGAAGGTCAAAAGGCTCTACTAATCGCCTGTGGCCTCATAAAACAGTGTGTTCCAGAAATGATCATGCAGGCTGTTCTTCAGTTATGTGCTCGTCTAACGAAAACTCATGCTTTAGCTATCCAGTTTCTGGAAAACGGAGGCTTATCTTCACTATTTAATCTTCCGAAAAAATGCTTTTTCCCTGGGTATGATACTGTTGCATCTGTTATTGTACGGCATCTCATTGAAGATCCTCAGACTCTCCAAATTGCTATGGAATCAGAAATTCGACAGACCTTGAGTGGGAAGAGACATATAGGTAGGGTATTACCTCGGGCATTCCTGACAACAATGGCACCTGTAATTTCAAGAGATCCGGTGGTTTTTATGAAAGCTGTGGCTTCTACTTGTCAGCTTGAGTCATCAGGAGGGAGGGAGTTTGTGATACTGTCAAAGGAAAAAGAAAAGCCAAAAGTTTCAGACAGTGAACACGGATTCTCTATGAATGAACCCCTTGGAATATCCGAGAATAAGCTTCATGATGGGTCAGGAAAATGTTCAAAAAGTCACAGAAGAGTCCCTGCTAACTTCATCCAAGTTATTGATCAGCTTATTGACACTGTCTTGAGTTTTTCTAGGGGGAAGAGGCAGGAAGATGACGAGACCAATCCAATTTCGATGGAGGTTGATGAGCCAACAATTAAAGTGAAGGGTAAATCAAAAGTTGGTGATCTGGAGAAAGCAGAACTTGGATCTGAAAAATCGGAAGAATTGGCAAGGGTAACATTTATCTTGAAGTTGTTGAGTGATATTGTTCTCATGTACTTGCATGGTGCCAGTGTCATACTGAGACGGGATACAGAAATATCTCATCTTCGGGGATCAAACCTACCTGATGAATCACCTGGCAATGGAGGGTTAATTTACCATGTCCTTCATCGCTTACTTCCCATATCTCTTGATAAGTTTGTTGGACCTGAAGAATGGAAGGAGAAATTGTCTGAAAAGGCTTCTTGGTTTCTGGTCGTTTTGTGCAGCCGTTCCAGTGAAGGGCGTAAAAGAATAATCAATGAGCTTTCGAGGGTTTTATCTGCGTTTGCTTCCTCGGGAAGCAGTTCTAGTCAAACTGTTCTATTACCTGATAAAAGAGTTCTTGCTTTTGCTAACCTGGTTTATTCGATCTTGACGAAGAATTCATCTTCCAGCAACTTACCTGGTAGTGGTTGTTCACCTGATGTTGCAAAGAGCATGATAGATGGGGGAACTATCCAGTGTCTGACCGGCATCCTTCATGTGATTGATCTCGACCACCCTGATGCTCCAAAGCTTGTCACTCTTATCCTCAAGTCTCTCGAGACACTGACGAGGGCTGCAAATGCTGCTGAGCAACTAAAATCAGAAGGACCAAACGAGAAAAAGAGCACAAATTCTAATGATAGACGTGACAGTCGGACTTCAACTGATGCGGTTGTTGATGAACTGAACCGAAATAATAGCAGTCTACAGCGAGTAACAGACGTAGAGAATGGACAGGAGCAGCCTCAAGTTTCCTCTCAAAGCGACAGCGAAAGGAGTCTGAGTCAAGCCCAGGCTATGCCTCAGGAGATGAGGATAGAAGGCAATGAGACAATACTGCCTGAACCTATTCAGATGGATTTCATAGGAGAAGAGATTGAAGGTGATCAAATCGAAATGAGTTTCCATGTTGAAAATAGGGGCGACGATGATGTTGATGATGACATGGGAGACGAAGGGGAGGACGATGAAGGAGATGATGAGGATGCAGATTTAGCGGAGGATGGAGCTGGTGTTATGTCTCTTGCTGGAACCGATGTGGAAGACCCTGAAGACACTGGCCTTGGAGATGACTATAATGATGACATGATTGACGAAGATGAGGATGATTTCCACGAGAATCGTGTAATAGAGGTGCGGTGGAGGGATCTTGATGGGCTGGATCATTTTCAAATTCTTGGGCAATCTGGTGGTGGAAATGGTTTTATTGATGATATTACAGCTGAGCCGTTTGAAGGAGTGAATGTGGACGACCTATTTGCTCTGCGGAGACCCTTGGGCTTTGAGCGTAGACGACAAACAGGTAGATCTTCTTTTGATAGATCTGGTTCAGAAGTACATGGTTTTCAGCACCCGCTCTTTTCCAGACCATTGCAAACTGGCAATACAGCCTCAGTTTCGGCAAGTGCTGGCAGTATACCCAGGCATTCAGAAGCTGGCAGCTACGATGTAGCACAGTTTTACATGTTTGATACACCTGTTCTACCTTTTGATCAAGTACCAGGTAATCCTTTCAGTGATCGCTTAGGAGGTGGTGGGGCACCTCCTCCTTTGACTGATTATTCTGTTGTGGGTATGGATTCATTAAGAAGAGGGGTTGGTGATAGTCGGTGGACTGACATAGGTCATCCTCAACCAAGTAGCCAATCTGCTTCAATTACCCAGTTGATAGAAGAACATTTTATTTCCAATCTGCGTGCTTCTGCCCCAGCAGATACTGTCGTCGAAAGGGAAACTAATAGCACAGAAGTCCAAGAGCAGCAACACCCGGATGTTCATCCATCTTTCGGAAGCGAAACCGTTTTAGGGGATGGTAACAACGGTGGTCAACATAGTGAAGAGCGTGAACTGTTGAATAACAATGATAATAACCGACCTGATGTAACGGCTGAAAGTTTCTCTCAAGGTCAGGCTGCTGTAGCTTCTCCTGTCCTTCGAGATGCAAGTGAATGTCCACAACCGCATGAAGTCATACAGCCTCTTCCTCTAAACAGTACACCAAATGAGATTGACGGAATGGAAGTTGGTGAAGGTGATGGAGTACCTAGTGAGCTAGCAGACCTCCAAGCTATGCATCTTGTCTCCACTGCGCAGGGTCAACCTGATACTTCCAGTATTCAAAATGTGTCTGTTACTGCGACGCCTCTTCCAGCTGATGATCCTGACTCTAATTTTCAACCAAGTGTCGATGTAGATATGAGTAGTGATGGTGCAGAGGGAAATCACAGTGTGGCACCTTCACTATTGGCCCGTGATAACAATGACTTCTCATCCATGGAAGCTACACAAGATGCAAGGAATGATGAACAAGTTACTGAAGGTAGCTTGGACGGTGGGGCACCAGAAGCGAATTCCATTGATCCTACATTTTTGGAGGCGCTCCCTGAAGATTTGCGGGCAGAAGTCCTTGCTTCTCAGCAAGCTCAGTCCGTTCAGCCTCCAACTTATGAACCACCTCCAGTAGACGACATAGATCCTGAATTTTTGGCAGCTCTTCCCCCAGATATCCAGACAGAAGTTCTTGCTCAACAAAGGGCACAGAGGATGGCACAGCAGTCACAAGGACAGCCAGTTGACATGGATAACGCTTCAATTATTGCTACTCTACCTGCTGATTTACGTGAAGAGGTTTGTATCTCTACCTTTATTTGAGCTAAGTTAATTTAGATTCGGAAATGTTGATAATATTCTGAAATATGCTACTTTCAGGTTCTCTTAACTTCTTCAGAAGCAGTTTTGGCAGCTTTGCCTTCACCTTTGATTGCGGAAGCGCAGATGCTCAGAGACCGAGCAATGAGTCACTATCAGGCTCGTAGTCTTTTTGGGAGTAGTCATAGGCTGAATAATCGAAGGAATGGTTTGGGTTTCAATAGGATGACGGGGATGGACAGGGGTGTTGGAGTCAGTATTGGTCAGAGGGGTGTTTCATCTTCTGCAGATGGCTTGAAAATGAAAGAGATCGAAGGAGACCCTCTTGTTGATGCTGATGCCTTGAAATCACTAATTAGGCTACTACGACTAGCACAGGTAAGAGGCATTCCTCTTTTTTTCCTACCCTCTTCTAACAAGAAATAATCTATGATTTTGGGCCTCATTTCGCAACGCCTAATTGACTATTCTTACGGAAGTATCTTAAGTAATTGTTTGTCGCGTCTTACAATGAAGTTGTTTTAATGTATCAGCCGTTGGGAAAAGGCCTTCTGCAGAGGCTTCTATTAAATCTATGTGCTCACAGTGCTACAAGGGCAAATTTGGTTCAACTTATGCTGGATTTGATTAGGCCAGAGATGGAAACATCACCGAGCGAGTTGGCAGTAACTAATCCGCAAAGACTCTATGGCTGTCAATCAAATGTGGTTTATGGACGATCCCAGCTGTTGAATGGTAGTACTTCCTCTCGAAATTCGTTGTTCGCTATTCTCGCCAGCTTCCATAGTACTTTATGACTGACTTTCTTTGTTCCTAACACAGGGCTTCCTCCTCTAGTGTTCCGGCGGGTGCTTGAGGTTTTGACGTACTTGGCTACGAATCATTCGGCTGTTGCTGACATGTTGTTTTACTTTGATTCGTCACTTCTGTCCCAATTTCCATGCCCGAAACCCTCTGTTTGTGAAGGCAAGGGTAAGGAGAAAGTTACTCAAGTGACAGACTCCCGGAATCTGGAGATACCTGTGGTTGTCTTTTTTAAACTGCTTAATCGGCCTCAGCTTTTGCAAAGTACATCTCATCTTGCGCTGGTATGTTACTATGTTTAGCTCGATTTTCATCATAAAAGTAGGAATCTTCTCGCTACAATCTTCAGATAGTTGTTTTGGTTGTTATTTTATCTGTATATCCACAAGATCCGTGTTCTGTTTGTTTCAGGTCATGGGTTTACTACAAGTAGTTGTCTACACAGCAGCATCCCGAATTGAGGGATGGTCTCCGTCATCAGGAGTACCTGAGAAGTCTGAAAATAAGCCCGTTGGTGAAGAAGCTTCAAGTGAAACACGAAAAGATGAATCTAAGCTACTGGATGAAGCTGAGCTATCTGTTGCAAGAAGGAAGAATTGTGCTGACATATACAACATATTCTTGCAGTTGCCACAGTCCGATCTCTGCAATCTTTGCATTCTTCTTGGATATGAAGGGTAAGAGATAGCCTCCTATCGTTTTTGTTCATTGCTTTCCTGAGATTCCTCTTTCCTCTTACATTTAGTAATGTACAAAACATAGGTCGTTTCTTATCTTTGTTGTCAATGATATCTCTGAATTGCTTGGACTGATTCGCATGTTTTAATATTTTAATAGGTTATCGGATAAAATATACTCGTTAGCAGGAGAGGTACTAAAAAAGCTGGCAGCTGTAGATGTGGCTCATCGCAAGTTTTTCGCGAAAGAACTCTCAGAATTGGCAAGTGGTTTGAGTGCCTCAACTGTCCGTGAGCTGGCAAAACTGAGCAATTCACAGAAGATGAGCCACAGTGCAGGTTCCATGGCAGGTGCTTCAATTCTCCGTGTTCTACAGGTGCTTAGCTCACTAACTTCCCATATTGATGATAGCAATGCGGGAACCGAAAGGGAAACAGAACACGAGGAACAAAACATCATGCAGAGACTAAACGTGGCATTAGAGCCCCTGTGGCAAGAACTTAGCCAGTGTATCAGCATGACTGAGTTGCAGCTGGATCATACTGCAGCTACAACAACCGTGTCAAACGTAAACCCCGGAGATCATGTCCTAGGGGTCACTCCTCCGTCCTATCTTTCTCCAGGAACTCAGAGGCTCCTACCTCTTATTGAGGCTTTCTTTGTTCTCTGTGAGAAAATTCAAACTCCGTCAATATTACAGCAGGATCATGCGAATGTGACAGCAGGAGAAGTAAAGGAGTCTGCTCATAGTTCATCATCTAAAACCAGTGTAGTTTCTCAGAAAAAAACTGATGGCTCCGTTACATTTGCAAAGTTTGCGGAGAAGCATAGGCGACTTTTGAATTCATTTGTTAGGCAAAATCCGAGTTTGCTGGAGAAGTCCCTTTCAATGATGCTCAAGGCACCAAGGTTGATTGATTTTGACAATAAGAAAGCTTACTTCAGGTCAAGGATAAGGCACCAGCATGATCATCACATTTCTGGGCCATTGCGTATTAGTGTCCGCCGAGCTTATGTGTTGGAAGATTCATACAACCAGTTGCGTATGCGCTCCCCACAGGATCTGAAAGGACGTCTGAATGTGCAGTTTCAAGGTGAGGAAGGTATTGATGCTGGTGGTCTTACAAGAGAATGGTATCAGTTGTTGTCAAGAGTTATATTTGACAAAGGAGCGTTGCTGTTCACTACCGTTGGAAATGATGCCACCTTCCAGCCGAATCCGAATTCTGTTTACCAAACTGAGCATCTGTCATACTTTAAGTTTGTTGGCCGGATGGTAATAGTCAGGACCTTGTGATTGTAATGATCCTATTGTTTATTTTTGAGCCTATCTGATGTGTTTGTGATGTCACTGCTGCAGGTGGCGAAGGCATTGTTTGATGGGCAGCTTTTGGATGTTTATTTCACTCGTTCCTTCTATAAACATATCCTTGGTGTGAAGGTGACCTATCATGACATTGAGGCGGTGGATCCTGATTACTATAAGAATTTGAAGTGGCTGTTGGAGGTTTGTGGACTTAGTCTTAATTTACCTTTTACCTTATAAAAGCTTAAAAATCGATGTTTACAGAGTCCTGCCTTTTAGAGACTTATCTTTGAACCTTTTTTTTTTCTTTACAGAATGATGTGAGCGACATACTCGACCTCACATTTAGTATGGACGCAGACGAGGAAAAACACATTCTTTACGAAAAGACCGAGGTCTGTGATATTATTAAATGTTTGTTTTTCTCTTCATTACCCCAAAGGGTATACCATATTGAATTTGATCATGTTATACCTTTACCGAAAAGGTGACGGACTATGAGCTTAAACCTGGAGGACGAAACATACGAGTAACAGAAGAAACAAAACATGAATATGTTGACCTTGTAGCCGGCCACATACTTACCAATGCTATTCGGCCTCAAATCAACGCCTTCCTCGAGGGCTTTAATGAGTTGATACCTCGTGAGCTCGTATCCATTTTCAACGACAAAGAGCTCGAGCTCCTAATCAGTGGATTGCCTGAGATTGATTGTAAGTTGGATCCTGTTGTTCAATATTGTTGCATGTATTTGCTTATGCATCAGGTTATTTTAACAGTCTCATGTTATTTCGTTGTTTAGTTGATGATCTTAAAGCCAATACCGAGTATACCAGCTACACGGCAGGATCTCCTGTTATTCATTGGTTCTGGGAGGTCGTTAAAGCTTTTAGCAAAGAAGACATGGCTAGATTTCTTCAATTTGTCACCGGAACATCAAAGGTAAACCAAATAGTAGCACCGCTTCCGTCCAAGTCACTTGAAATGCATTTCCTGATATATCCGTATTTGGCTTCTTTCTGCTGGTGGATGATCTCGATCTCCTCCTGCCTCGCTCTTGTGTAACGATAGATAATCGCAAAAGAGGGAAATCATCTTTTGTTTTACGAAGTGATTGGGTCTGTTTTTTTTTACAGGTTCCTTTGGAAGGTTTCAAGGCTCTGCAAGGTATATCTGGCCCTCAAAGATTACAAATCCACAAAGCGTATGGAGCTCCGGAGCGGCTGCCATCAGCCCATACATGGTTCGAAATCAATACAAAGCCTTTCCTTAATACAAAACGGTTCAATCTCGCCTTGATTCTCATTGGTTACGTCTGTTTTGTTCTGTTGCAGTTTCAACCAACTAGACCTCCCTGAGTATCCATCCAAGGAACAGCTTCAGGAACGCCTGCTACTTGCCATTCACGAAGCCAGTGAAGGTTTCGGGTTTGCTTGAGCTACGCTTCTCGAAACCGTCACACCTTCAGAACCAGTGAAAACCCCCTTCAATCCTTCATTCTTTCGGCTCCCCTGTACATGTAAGTAAGCTTCCATACTTGTTTGATACCCAAAGAAAAAAAGATTGACCATAAAGTGCTGGTTTGTTTGCCACACAAATCTCAAGTTTTCATTGGTTCCGTGGCAGAGACCGAAGATTTTCTGGCAGGATAAGGAGAAGAGCTTTCGAGAAAGTCTGCAGAATGAATACAAAACTCAAGAGGCTATTTTTATATGTCCATATATGTTAGTATTAGACCATTAGGGTTTATGTTTCTCTTTAGATTTTGTAAAGCAAAAATCTTTGAAATAATTGCTGGCCTTTCTTTTGAGTTTGAATACACCGGCTCTCTCTTTCCATTACATAAACGCGATACAAGTGCAGGCGGATAAAGCTAAGACAACTGATTTAACTGTCACGGTCACTGGCATTTTCCCTTTGTCGTTCCTCAACAACATGCCTTGATACAGAGGCCAGTTTAGTACCACAAGTACTCCTGTTATCACAATCTGCATGCCCATTGTCTGAAAATGTTCACCGTCTCTTGAAGTGATCAGTCTCATAGCCGCTGCAGCGAAGCAGAAGAGATTGAGCATCCCGAGTGTTCCGAGGAGGAGAAACATCGGAGACTCCACTCCAAACTCCATTACCTCTTTCTCGTATCTCTCTGCTGCTTCTTCCTCTGCTACTTTCGCCGTGATTACAAATGCAGACTCCGAAGCCCCAAGTTTCTTCAGAATCGTGTCCGTGAATCCGAATACAAACGAGCTTGTTCTTCTATAAAGCCACATCCTTTGCTCGTTCCACCATCCACGGAACGTTCCTCCGCACCACAAGAACTCGGCTAGGCTATAGGAATTAACTGCGACAGTCACGTATCCAAATGGGAAAAACCACGAGCTTGAGACCTGGATTCAAAGACCAGATCAGTTTTACCTGAATGAGATTCCGGGTTTATGACAAACACATAAAGAAACAGAGGGAAAGCCCTTTCTTTACCTTTGGAAACAGAGGAATGCCTTTGAGTAGACAGAGAGAGGTCAAAACAGAGTAAACAAGCACAGGTACTGAACTTGGTGCCCAAAGGCAAAAGCAACAGTAACCAAGTATCAGTCCCAAACCAATCTTTCCGTGGCCATACCAAACCGGACTATACTCTGAAAGCAGAACCTGAAAGTCTCCCTCTGACTCTGCTGCACAAGCATTTGATGCAAATTTGTCGGCGCTACCCCGACAAAAAGCTTTCTTTTTTGGGTTCAGGTACGCTAATTTCCATCCATGGCATTGAATCGCTAAACCGGTTATTACATCTTCTACCGGGCATAACCATATTTTACACCCATCTGCAATGGAAACAACCATGGTTTACTTGGTTTTCAATGAATGAGACACTGGTTTAATTCCGGTCCATATATAAATTTTCCATACGACGAAAAAAAATATAATAATACATATGTTTTTGAGCATTTTGTCCATCCATATATTAAATCATCATTTACAACATACCAATATATTCTTTTTCAATGTGCCAATACACAAAATCCTCAAAAATCAACAAAACAAAAAATATTGATTTAATAACGTGATACATAGCTTACCATCAACGATGTTCTATACACCAAAATAAACTTTATATACATAAAAATAGAAATTCTATACACAAAATATTCTTAATTTGTTTCTTGAAGAACTAACAATGCTTATAATTCAACTCAATTCAATATCTAGATCTATATTTTAAGATTTAACAATTTAAAAATCACCAAACGCATAACAAAGGTTCCATAGTTAAAGATGCAATTTAGAGATGTTTCGTTCTTTTCAAGCTTCATTCTTGGGTGAAAGGGTTAACATGTTTGTCGACGGGAGGAATCAGGAGAAAACGAGTGAGGCCGTAAACGAGCTAGGCTAGGGATTATAAGAAGAGGAGGAAGATGAAGTAGATGATAGATTTTCACGGGAGGAAGATTAATGAATTTAATGAATAAGAAGAAAATAGTTCGAAAGTGAAGCCTCATATATACAAAAGGAATTGGCTTGATCGGGACCTTGGGTTTAGGGGAGGAAGGATCTGCTAGACAAATTGATTATATAGTGTGAGAAAACTTGACAAAATGCAATGGAACGGCCAGATGCTAAGCAGCCGTGGCAAGAAAAGAGAACAACTGATCGGATAAAACTAACGACGCTTATACCAAATTCGTTTACGTCTTCGTTATTTTCTCTTCCTTAACAATTAAGATCCGAGAAAACGGTGGAGGTGGTGACAATCCAATTTTATTATCATAGGATCCAATTGAGTTTTGTTGGAACCTTGCACCGCCATGGTAATTTACACCGTATCTGTGTAAGGGAAAAATAAATAGAACAAAAGAGATAAAAGAGAAGAGTGGTTTACACTCAACGACACTTTTTCTACTTATTTTTACAAAATGGCACTTCTAACTATTATAGTATTTTTTTTTTTTTTACACCAAAATAATCCAAAATTGCTTTTCGTGTTGACGATAAAGGTGAAGGCGAACTTGTGGATACCGGATTACGTCCAGATTTTAAAAATAATAATTATTTTTTTTCATCTCTTTTATTTTGTATTTTTCTGTATTATGAAAAATAGAAAATAATTTTTTTTGTTAAAATGAATTATAATTTTATTTTCTCATATTTTTTTTAAAATATACTATAGTTTGTTTATATTTTTTTAAAAGCATTTATAAAAAATTCAAAAAAAAATTACAAGTATAGTTAGATATTCATTCACAAAATACGATGTGGATGATTCATGATGGGTATATAACATGGACATACTAGCGTGAATTAGTTTTAATTGATATATTCGACGTGAATATATAGTTTACATTATCTACAATGTAGACATGATTGCGTGGATATGTTTTCATTAATATATTCAACATGTATATACATTTTACATTGTCCATAACCTATCCACATGGTCATGTCCACGTTATGGACAATGTAAAGTGTATATCCATACGAATATATAAATGAAAACATATCTATACAACCATGTCCATATTGTGGATAATGTAAAATGTATATTTACGTCGAATATATCAATTAATACTAATCTACGCCATCATGTCCATGTTATATATATGTCCATCATGCATCATTCACTTGTGATTTCTTTTGATTTTTTTTTTGTAAATGTTTTTTGAAAAGTTTTTTGTTTGATAAATAAACTATAGTATAATAGGTCTTAAAACAATGGAAAATAAAATTATAATTTATTCTAACAAAAAATTGTTTTCTATCTTTCACAATATAGGAAAATACAAAAAAGATGGGAAAATAATTTGGTATTCATGAGTTCAATTCTACCGTTATCGTGAACACGAGAGGCAATTTCAGACTATTTGGGTATGAAAATTAAAAATAAGAAAAGTACCCTACTAGCTAGAAGTGTCTTATATTGTAATATGTATTTGAAAAAGTGCCTTTTATATGTAATTGTCTCAAAAGAGAAGGAGGGTATATATGTGATTAAAGTTAAATTGATATTAATACATAATTTAGAGAGAAATTGGTTACAGATTATTTTTTGTTTAGTTTATTAATTATAATTTGTTTGATGGATATTGGATGCAATTTCTCTTAAAACAAAAAAAATTACACAAAAATAACTATTCAAATAAATAAAAGCCAAAAAATTTATTGAAAATGGAAAACTACATTTTTGTTTAGAATATGGAAATTTTATTATATAAAATAGAATGTTTCAAAATTGCTGATTTATCTCGCCGTGATACATCAAGTTAAAGTTGGAAAAATGAAATTAATTAATAAAAAATTAAAACTTTCAAAAATTTAATAATTGATTTTATATTCTTAAAAAACAAAGTTACTAAAAAATAAAAATATAATATAAAGAAGAAAGCAATAACATATATAGTCTTAAGCTTAGATTAATACTAAAAGGAAAAGATTTTTAATTTACCACTTCTATATAAACAACAATTTGATATGTCAGTTACACACTAAAAAAATAAAAACCAATAAGCATATTCAAAACTACCAACTGTATTTTTTCTACTAAATTTTCTTTCATTTTATATATTTATCTTATTAGAATTTTTTTTTTTAAATATAAATAATATTATATATTTTTCTGGATGATCTAATTTTTTTTTTCAACAACCCAACTAATACATCACATTTGGTCCGTTAAGGGATAGGTCTGAAAACCGTCCTCAGCTGGTTCAGTATGAATGATTTGGGAAAAAATACTGCTTCTTGCTCGCGTTCTTTTTGCAAGACTATCCGCTCGGGCGTTTTAACTTCTGGAGATATAGGAGAGAGTGAAATCCAAGAAGTTTTCCCGAAGTATGCGGAAGGCTTCCAACTCTGATAAGAAAGATGGTCAATCCAATGGAGATTCAGACATGTTTACCAGATCCGAGCAATCGGTCTGAAAGTGTACGGATAAAATTTGTCTATCTTTTACGTAAGACATAGCCCATAAAAGGCTCTACAATTCGGCATGAAGAACCGATAGGCTTCTACGACAGCCCTGAAGGCCAAAAGTCTCACCACCCCTGCCATCCTTCAGACTCCACCGAACCCGCTAACCAGGCTGTTGCCTATCCAAGATGCATCAACCTGGCAGATCGGGATCCTCTGGGCCTCGGGTAGAGAGTTCAGGAGCAAGGGGGTGATCAGCAAAGTCCCGTCTGATCCGTCCTCTTCTTCTTCCGGTTTGATTTGCAAACTTTTAACTTTTAGCTTCAACCTTAGTGTGGCTCAACGTATCTACCAGGGAGATTTTGTCATTTCTCGCTTTCCAAATATACCACAAGATCCAAAGATAAAAATCTTTTTGAGGATCTGTCATGCCTATCTCTTTTGTTTTTCAAAAGAGAAAGCTCATATTTTGGTAAATAAAGGTACTCGGGAAGAGATCTGGAAGGGACGGAAAGTCCGATAACGCCCAGACTTATAAAGCCGGAAGATATAAAAACAAAAGATGGTTAATAGATTCTTCAGGATTCCCACAGCGGGGGCAACTCTTATCCGTTCTCATATGTCTGTAGGTTAGGTTTTGGCAAGTAGCGATACATCTTGATAAAGCTTGCCACATGAAATGCTTTATTTTTCTAGGCGTCCGTACTTTCTAAACGTAGTTTTGAAGTGCTGTGATATTCAGTTCACTCACGACATCCAAATTCTGTTCAAGTTTTGTTTTCCTAATCAGATCATATCCAGATTCAACCGTGTATATTCCTGATTTAGTATTGTTCCACGCAAATCCATCAATGGTACGGTTCTTACTAGGTCTCAATCCAGGGATAAGAGAGACTTCCTTAGGTTGGAAAAATTTTCTTAGAAGAGGCTCATCCCATTGCTTCGTATCTTGACGGATAAAAGAGTAAACTAACACTCTTGGATCTTGAAGTCCAATTAGAGGGGTTATTTTTGGTGGGCGAGCTCTGATGTCGGAGATCCAACGCTCACTCCACGCTCTCGATTTAAGAAATAATTTATGAAATTACTTGGTATTTTAGTTTTTGTTTTCATGAATTATAAAATAATAAATTAAAAACCTGCATATTACGGATACTTAATCTAATATATCATAAAACAATAGATATTAACATATAGTTTTTGTACGTCAATCCTAATGATAAAATATAGTTACAGACCATATAGAAAATCGAAACTCAAATTAACATTAGAAGAAGAAAAAAGGGTATCAAAGAAAAAGGGAAAAAAAAAAAAAGCTAAACCGGCATTGGAACGATTTTCGCTTCTGTATATAACACAAAGCGCCTTAGCTTTTTAGAATTCTTCTCCACTTCTCTCTCTCACCGTCTTTCTCTCTCTCTCTCTATCAAATCCCTCTATACGCGATCCTCTTCAAAACCCTAGTTTCGGATCGCTCCAGGCTTGGATTATTTCCAAGATCGTTAATTCTTCTCCTCCTTCTTCTTCTTCTCGTTCGTCTGCGTCTGCGATCGATCGCCATCCGTCCAAATACTGGACCAGTTCACCGGTGGTATTTTGATTCGATTTCACAAGTGATTCTTCAGTTCTCGATCGGTGTATTGATCAATTCTCAATCTTTGGTTTGCTTCGGGAGATGCCCTGTCTCTAATCATGAAGCTCAGAAGGAGGAGGGCTTCGGAAGTGGTAAGTGTTCCAAAACCGTGTAATTAAACCCTTGATCAGTTTGGATTACTATCCGTGTCTGTGCATTATCGTGTATTTGTGCTTTCTAGATTACTCTTTTGTTTTCTGCTACTTGTTATTGCTTTTTAACTGTCTTTGGCTTCCTTGGAACTAGCGCTTGCCCAAGATGTATTGTATATTTGCTCGGTTATTTATATGATCTTCAGTCCTTGATTGATTGATTCCTTTGATTGTTATTATGGGGTTTGAGTTCTTAAACCAAACCTTGGAAGCGGTGGCAATGGTTTTTTGTTTTTGTTTTAATGGAGTGTATGTTAACCTTAGTTACTTTTCCATAAAATGTTTCTCTGTATTTTCCTTCTCCTTTTTTCCTGAATGTGTGCGATTCTATTCTATCTGATGTTGTATTTATAGGCTGTGTTAACCTTTCTTTGATTCATTTCCACCAGCCTCCCAAAATCAAAGCTTTCATCAATAGTGTCACTGCTGTTCCACTCGAGCAAATACAAGAACCCCTTGCATGTTTTCGCTGGGAATTCGACAAGGTACCTTATATCCAGTTTGTGATGCTCTTCTTCTTTTTTTTTTTTAATTCTGTCAACTCTCGTTTTGATCTATGGCTGTTTTTCCTTTATATAGGGTGATTTCCATCACTGGGTGGACCTCTTTAATCATTTTGACTCATATTTTGAGAAGCACGTAAAAGGAAGGAAAGATCTGCATATTGAGGAAAACTTCGAGGAAGCTGGTCCTTCTTTCCCAAAGGATGCTGTTCTTCAAGTTCTCCGAGTTATCAGAGTTGTCTTAGAGAATTGCACGAACAAACATTTTTATAGTTCTTATGAGGTAAATCCATGCCACAATGCCCCTAAATGTCATTTGATATTTGCATGGTTTCTTTCTTACTGGTGTCACAGTATACAAGTCGGTGATATTGTTTATTAACTCATATTCTGTATTGGATTTCTGGTTGTTCCTCGAGATATGTCGTTTTGTATGCTAATTCTTGATATGTCTACCTGACTATTTCTCACACTCTTGTTCCTTCATAACTGCAGCAGCATCTTTCTCTCCTGCTTGCATCTACTGATGCAGATGTCGTTGAAGCCTGTCTGCAGACGTTGGCTGCCTTCTTGAAGAGGCAAGTTGGAAAATACTCCATACGAGATGCTTCTCTGAATTCAAAACTATTTTCCCTTGCACAGGGGTGGGGTGGAAAAGAGGAAGGTCTTGGCTTGACATCATGTGCCACAGAAAACAGTTGTGACCAGGTTTCCCACCAGCTAGGCTGTACTCTTCATTTTGAGTTCTATGCTTCTAATGAATCATCAAGTGAGCTTCCTGGCGGTTTACAAGTTATCCATGTTCCTGATGTCAGCATGCGTGCAGAGTCTGACCTGGAACTTTTGAACAAATTAGTCACTAAACATAATGTTCCTCCCAGTTTAAGATTCGCGTTGTTGACCAGATTAAGATTTGCGAGGGCGTTCTCATCTTTGTCTACCCGGCAACAGTATACATGCATTCGCTTATATGCTTTCATTGTTTTGGTTCAAGCAAGTGGTGACACCGAGAATGTTGTTTCTTTCTTCAATGGAGAACCCGAGTTTGTAAATGAGTTAGTTACGCTGGTAAGCTATGAGGATACTGTTCCAGGGAAAATAAGGATACTATGCTTGCTTTCCTTGGTTGCACTATCCCAAGATCGAACTCGGCAGCCAATTGTTTTAACTGCAGTCACCTCCGGCGGGCATCGTGGTTTGTTGTCTGGCCAAATGCAGAAAGCGATTGATTCTGTTATCTGTAATACTTCTAAGTGGTCCCTGGCTTTTGCGGAAGCCTTGTTATCCCTTGTTACAGTCCTGGTTTCATCATCGTCTGGATGTTCAGCCATGCGAGAAGCTGGTCTTATTCCGACCCTAGTGCCTCTCATCAAAGATACAGATCCTCAGCACTTGCATTTGGTCAGTACCGCTGTGCATATATTAGAAGCCTTCATGGATTACAGCAATCCAGCTGCTGCTTTGTTCAGAGATTTGGGTGGCTTAGATGATACGATCTTTCGGTTGAAACTGGAAGTCTCTCGTACTGAAGACGATGTAAAAGAAAAAAATTGCAGTTCAGATAGTAATGGGAGGGATGCACTTGTTTTCGGTGGTTCTCTTAATCAGCCTGATACCGAACAGCTTCCCTATTCTGAAGCATTAATTTCGTACCACAGGAGATTGTTGTTAAAAGCCTTGTTACGTGCAATATCTCTTGGAACTTATGCTCCTGGTAACACTAACCTCTATGGTTCCGAGGAGAGCTTGCTGCCTGAATGCTTATGCATTATCTTCCGGAGAGCAAAAGATTTCGGTGGTGGAGTATTCTCTCTTGCTGCCACTGTCATGAGTGACCTCATTCATAAAGATCCCACTTGTTTCAATGCTTTAGACTCGGCTGGTTTAACTTCTGCCTTTCTTGATACTATATCTGATGAGGTCATCTGCTCTGCAGAAGCCATAACATGCATTCCGCAGTGTCTGGATGCTCTGTGCCTCAACAATAGTGGTCTTCAAGCTGTAAAGGACCGAAATGCATTGAAGTGTTTTGTTAAAATATTCACTTCGTCGTCTTATTTGCGGGCTCTTACTGGCGATACACCTGGTACTTTGTCAAGTGGGCTTGATGAACTCTTAAGACACCAATCTTCGTTGCGCACTTATGGAGTTGATATGTTCATTGACATCCTGAATTCCTTGTTGATTATTGGATCTGGGATGCAGGCCACCACTTCTGACTCAGCAGATGTGCCTACTGATGCTGCTCCCGTTCCTATGGAAATTGACGCTGATGAGAAGAGCTTAGTGGTTTCGGATGAAGCGGAATCATCTTCTGATACTTCTCCAGCAAACATTGAGTTGTTTCTTCCAGATTGTGTGGGTAATGTTGCTCGTCTCTTCGAAACAGTTCTTCAGAATGCAGAAGTATGTTCCCTGTTTGTTGAGAAGAAAGGTATCGATGCTGTTTTGCAGCTATTCTCTTTACCTCTTATGCCTCTGTCAACCTCTCTTGGTCAAAGTTTTTCTGTCGCTTTTAAGAACTTCTCCCCTCAGCAGTCGGCTGGTCTAGCCCGGATAGTGTGCTCCTACCTAAGAGATCATCTGAAGAGCACACATGAGCTTTTGGCTTCCATTAAAGGCACTCAGCTTCTTAAATTAGAGTCTGCGGTCCAGATGAAGATTTTGAGATCTCTTTCCTGTCTAGAAGGCATGTTGTCCCTCTCCAACTTTTTGTTGAAAGGAACAGCTTCAGTTATCTCGGAATTGAGTGCTGCTGATGCTGATGTACTGAAAGAACTTGGTCTAACATACAAGCAAGTGATTTGGCAGATGGCTTTGTGTAGTGATACCAAGGAAGATGAAAAAAAAAGTGCTGATCGGCAGCATGATAATTCAGTTTCAGCATCATCTAGTACCGTTGAAAGAGAGAGTGATGAGGATTCAAGCAATGCTTCAGCAGTTAGATACACAAACCCTTTATCCATTAGAAGCAGTAGCACTCAGTCCATTTGGCGTGGTGATCGTGAATTTCTGTCTGTAGTGCGTTCTGGCGAAGGTATTCATGGTCGTACACGACATGCAATAGCCCGAATGAGGGGTGGGAGGAGTCGTCGACACCTGGAGTCTTTTAATTTTGATTCCGAGATTCCACCTGATCTACCAGAAACGTCATCTTCCCATGAGTTGAAAAAGAAAAGCACTGATGTTCTCATTGTTGAAATTTTAAACAAGCTGAATTGTACACTACGTCTTTTTTTCACTGCCCTTGTGAAAGGATTCACCTCTGCTAATCGTCGCAGAATTGATGGAGCACCATTGAGTTCAGCATCTAAGACGCTTGGTACTGCCCTAGCTAAACTATTTCTTGAAGCTCTTAACTTCGAGGGGTATGGTGCTACTGATGGCCATGATGTCTCTCTCTCAGTAAAATGCCGGTACCTTGGAAAAGTTGTAGATGACATCACTTCCCTGACATTTGATACTAGAAGGAGGGTCTGTTTTACAGCTATGGTGAATAGTTTTTATGTCCATGGAACCTTTAAGGAACTTCTCACCACATTTGAAGCTACAAGCCAGCTGCTTTGGACATTGCCGTTTTCTATCCCTGCATCTGGTACTGAGAATGAGAAGCCAGGTGAAAGGAACATATGGTCTCACAGTACGTGGCTGGTAGATACTCTGCAAAACTATTGCCGGGCGTTGGACTGTTTCGTTAACTCTACATTTCTTTTATCTCCAGCCCCCACATCTCAAACGCAGCTTCTTGTCCAGCAAGCTTCAGTTGGTTTGTCGATTGGACTTTATCCTGTACCAAGGGAACCTGAGACTTTCGTGCGAAATCTGCAGTCTCAGGTTCTGGATGTCATACTACCTATATGGAACCACCCTATGTTTCCTGATTGCAATCCCAGTTTTGTGGCATCAGTTACCTCCCTTGTTAGACATATATACTCTGGTGTTGTGGATGCTAGGCAAAATCGAAGTGGTGTTACCCAGGGTACAAACCAAAGAGCCTTGCCTTTACAGCCTGACGAAGCCATTGTTGGTATGATCGTTGAAATGGGATTTTCAAGGTCAAGGGCGGAAAACGCGTTACGAACAGTTGGAACAAACAGTGTTGAAATGGCTATGGAGTGGTTGGTTACAAATCCTGAGGAACATGTGCAGGAAGATGACGAGCTTGCTCAAGCACTTGCACTCTCTCTTGGAAATCCATCTGAAACTCCAAAACCTGATGAGACAGAAAAGGTTGTAGATGTTCCGCCGGAAGAAGCTGATCCAAAAGAACCATCTGTTGATGAAGTTATTGCTGCATCAGTGAAGTTATTTCAAAGTGATGATTCTATGGCTTTCCCTCTTATGGATTTGTTTGTGACACTCTGTAGCCGAAACAAAGGGGAAGATCGGCCAAAAATCGTGTCGTATCTCATTCAGCAACTGAAGCTAGTCCAACTTGATTTCTCCAAGGATACTGGTGCTTTGACTATGATACCACACATTTTAGCGTTAGTTCTCTCAGAGGATGATAACACTCGAGAAATTGCTGCACAGGATGGTGTTGTGGTTGTAGCAATTGATATCTTGACGGATTTCAAGCTTAAGAGTGAATCTGACAATAAGATTCTGGCTCCAAAATGCATTAGTGCTTTGCTTCTTATATTGAGCATGATGCTGCAGGCACGGACAAGAATCTCGTCCGAGTTTGTGGAAGGAAATCAAGGTGGATCTTTGGATTCACAAGACTCAGCAGCAGCTTTAAAGAAAGCGTTATCCTCTGATGTTGCTAAAGGGGAGTCAAACCTGGCTTTGGAATCGATTTTTGGTAAATCTACAGGCTATCTGACCATGGAAGAAGGTCAAAAGGCTCTACTAATCGCCTGTGGCCTCATAAAACAGTGTGTTCCAGAAATGATCATGCAGGCTGTTCTTCAGTTATGTGCTCGTCTAACGAAAACTCATGCTTTAGCTATCCAGTTTCTGGAAAACGGAGGCTTATCTTCACTATTTAATCTTCCGAAAAAATGCTTTTTCCCTGGGTATGATACTGTTGCATCTGTTATTGTACGGCATCTCATTGAAGATCCTCAGACTCTCCAAATTGCTATGGAATCAGAAATTCGACAGACCTTGAGTGGGAAGAGACATATAGGTAGGGTATTACCTCGGGCATTCCTGACAACAATGGCACCTGTAATTTCAAGAGATCCGGTGGTTTTTATGAAAGCTGTGGCTTCTACTTGTCAGCTTGAGTCATCAGGAGGGAGGGAGTTTGTGATACTGTCAAAGGAAAAAGAAAAGCCAAAAGTTTCAGACAGTGAACACGGATTCTCTATGAATGAACCCCTTGGAATATCCGAGAATAAGCTTCATGATGGGTCAGGAAAATGTTCAAAAAGTCACAGAAGAGTCCCTGCTAACTTCATCCAAGTTATTGATCAGCTTATTGACACTGTCTTGAGTTTTTCTAGGGGGAAGAGGCAGGAAGATGACGAGACCAATCCAATTTCGATGGAGGTTGATGAGCCAACAATTAAAGTGAAGGGTAAATCAAAAGTTGGTGATCTGGAGAAAGCAGAACTTGGATCTGAAAAATCGGAAGAATTGGCAAGGGTAACATTTATCTTGAAGTTGTTGAGTGATATTGTTCTCATGTACTTGCATGGTGCCAGTGTCATACTGAGACGGGATACAGAAATATCTCATCTTCGGGGATCAAACCTACCTGATGAATCACCTGGCAATGGAGGGTTAATTTACCATGTCATTCATCGCTTACTTCCCATATCTCTTGATAAGTTTGTTGGAACTGAAGAATGGAAGGAGAAATTGTCTGAAAAGGCTTCATGGTTTCTGGTCGTTTTGTGCAGTCGTTCCAGTGAAGGGCGTAAAAGAATTATCAATGAGCTTTCGAGGGTTTTATCTGCGTTTGCTTCCTCGGGAAGCAGTTCTAGTCAAACTGTTCTATTACCTGATAAAAGAGTTCTTGCTTTTGCTAACCTTGTTTATTCGATCTTGACGAAGAATTCATCTTCCAGCAACTTACCTGGTAGTGGTTGTTCACCTGATGTTGCAAAGAGCATGATAGATGGGGGAACTATCCAGTGTCTGACCGGCATCCTTCATGTGATTGATCTCGACCACCCTGATGCTCCAAAGCTTGTCACTCTTATCCTCAAGTCTCTCGAGACACTGACGAGGGCTGCAAATGCTGCTGAGCAACTAAAATCAGAAGGACCAAACGAGAAAAAGAGCACAGATTCTAATGATAGACGTGACAGTCGAACTTCAACTGATGCGGTTGTTGATGAACTGAACCGAAATAATAGCAGTCTACAACGAGTAACAGACGTAGAGAATGGACAGGAGCAGCCTCAAGTTTCCTCTCAAAGCGACAGAGAAAGGAGTCTGAGTCAAGCCCAGGCTATGCCTCAGGAGATGAGGATAGAAGGCAATGAGACAATACTGCCTGAACCTATTCAGATGGATTTCATAGGAGAAGAGATTGAAGGTGATCAAATCGAAATGAGTTTCCATGTTGAAAATAGGGGCGACGATGAAGGAGATGATGACATGGAAGACGAAGGGGAGGACGATGAAGGAGATGATGACATGGGAGATGACGGGGAGGACGATGAAGGAGATGATGAGGATGCCGATTTAGCTGAGGATGGAGCTGATGTTATGTCTCTTGCTGGAACCGATGTGGAAGACCCTGATGATAATGGCCTTGGAGATGACTATAATGATGACATGATTGACGAAGAAGATGAGGATGATTTCCACGAGAATCGTGTAATAGAGGTGCGGTGGAGGGAAGCTCTTGATGGGCTGGATCATTTTCAAATTCTTGGGCAATCTGGTGGTGGAAATGGTTTTATTGATGATATTACAGCTGAGCCGTTCGAAGGAGTGAATGTGGACGACCTATTTGCTCTGCGGAGACCCTTGGGCTTTGAGCGTAGACGACAAACAGGCAGATCTTCTTTTGATAGATCTGGTTCAGAAGTACATGGTTTTCAGCACCCGCTCTTTTCCAGACCTTTGCAAACTGGCAATACAGCCTCAGTTTCGGCAAGTGCTGGCAGTATACCCAGGCATTCAGAAGCTGGCAGCTACGATGTAGCACAGTTTTACATGTTTGATACACCTGTTCTACCTTTTGATCAAGTACCAGGTAATCCTTTCAGTGATCGCTTAGGAGGTGGTGGGGCACCTCCTCCTTTGACTGATTATTCTGTTGTGGGTATGGATTCATTAAGAAGAGGGGTTGGTGATAGTCGGTGGACTGACATAGGTCATCCTCAACCAAGTAGCCAATCTGCTTCAATTGCCCAGTTGATAGAAGAACATTTTATTTCCAACCTGCGTGCTTCTGCCCCAGCAGATACTGTCGTCGAAAGGGAAACTAATAGCACAGAAGTCCAAGAGCAGCAACACCCGGATGTTCATCCATCTTTCGGAAGCGAAACCGTTTTAGGGGATGGTAACAACGGTGGTCAACATAGTGAAGAGCGTGAAGTGTTGAATAACAATGATAATAACCTACCTGATGTAACGGCTGGAAGTTTCTCTCAAGGTCAAGCTGCTGTAGCTTCTCCTGTCCTTCGAGATGCAAGTGAATGTCCACAACCGCATGAAGTCATACAGCCTCTTCCTTTAAACAGTACACCAAATGAGATTGACGGAATGGAAGTTGGTGAAGGTGATGGAGTACCTAGTGAGCTAGCAGACCTCCAAGCTATGCATCTTGTCTCCACTGCGCAGGGTCAACCTGATACTTCCAGTATTCAAAATGTGTCTGTTACTGGGACGCCTCTTCCAGCAGATGATCCTGACTCTAATTTTCAACCAAGTGTAGATGTAGATATGAGTAGTGATGGTGCAGAGGGAAATCACAGTGTGGCACCTTCACTATTGGCCCGTGACAACAATGACCTCTCATCCATGGAAGCTACACAAGATGCAAGGAATGATGAACAAGTTACTGAAGGTAGCTTGGACGGTGGGGCACCAGAAGCGAATTCCATTGATCCTACATTTTTGGAGGCACTCCCTGAAGATTTGCGGGCAGAAGTCCTTGCTTCTCAGCAAGCTCAGTCCGTTCAGCCTCCAACTTATGAACCACCTCCAGTAGACGACATAGATCCTGAATTTTTGGCAGCTCTTCCCCCAGATATCCAAACAGAAGTTCTTGCTCAACAAAGGGCACACAGGTTGGTACAACAGTCCCAAGGACAGCCAGTTGACATGGATAACGCTTCAATTATTGCTACTCTACCTGCTGATTTACGTGAAGAGGTTTGTATCTCTACCTTTCTTTGAGCTAAGTTAATTTGGATTCGGAAATGGTGATAACATTCTGAAATATGCTACTTTCAGGTTCTCTTAACTTCTTCAGAAGCAGTTTTGGCAGCTTTGCCTTCATCTTTGATTGCGGAAGCGCAGATGCTCAGAGACCGAGCAATGAGTCACTATCAGGCTCGTAGTCTTTTTGGGAGTAGTCATAGGCTGAATAATCGAAGGAATGGTTTGGGCTACAATAGGCTGACGGGGATGGACAGGGGTGTTGGAGTCAGTATTGGTCAGAGGGGTGTTTCATCTTCTGCAGATGGCTCGAAAATGAAAGAGATCGAAGGAGACCCTCTTGTTGATGCTGATGCCTTGAAATCACTAATTAGGCTACTACGACTAGCACAGGTAAGAGGCATTCCTCTTTTTTTCCTACCCTCTTCTAACAAGAAATAATCAATGATCTTGGGCCTCATTTCGCAACTCCTAATTGACTATTCTTACGGAAGTATCTTAAGTAATTGTTTGTCGCATCTTACAATGAAGTTGTTTTGATGTATCAGCCGTTGGGGAAAGGCCTTCTGCAGAGGCTTCTATTAAATCTATGTGCTCACAGTGCTACAAGGGCAAATTTGGTTCAACTTATGCTGGATTTGATTAGGCCAGAGATGGAAACATCACCGAGCGAGTTGGCAGTAACTAATCCGCAAAGACTCTATGGCTGTCAATCAAATGTGGTTTATGGACGATCCCAGCTGTTGAATGGTAGTACTTCCTCTCGAAATTCGTTGTTCGCTATTCTCGCCAGCTTCCATAGTACTTTATGACTGACTTTCTTTGTTCCTAACACAGGGCTTCCTCCTCTAGTGTTCCGGCGGGTGCTTGAGGTTTTGACGTACTTGGCTACGAATCATTCGGCTGTTGCTGACATGTTGTTTTACTTTGATTCGTCACTTCTGTCCCAATTTCCATGCCCGAAACCCTCTGTTTGTGAAGGCAAGGGTAAGGAGAAAGTTACTCAAGTGACAGACTCCCGGAATCTGGAGATACCTGTGGTTGTCTTTTTTAAACTGCTTAATCGGCCTCAGCTTTTGCAAAGTACATCTCATCTTGCGCTGGTATGTTACTATGTTTAGCTCGATTTTCATCATAAAAGTAGGAATCTTCTCGCTACAATCTTCAGATAGTTGTTTTGGTTGTTATTTTATCTGTATATCCACAAGATCCGTGTTCTGTTTGTTTCAGGTCATGGGTTTACTACAAGTAGTTGTCTACACAGCAGCATCCCGAATTGAGGGATGGTCTCCGTCATCAGGAGTACCTGAGAAGTCTGAAAATAAGCCCGTTGGTGAAGAAGCTTCAAGTGAAACACGAAAAGATGAATCTAAGCTACTGGATGAAGCTGAGCTATCTGTTGCAAGAAGGAAGAATTGTGCTGACATATACAACATATTCTTGCAGTTGCCACAGTCCGATCTCTGCAATCTTTGCATTCTTCTTGGATATGAAGGGTAAGAGATAGCCTCCTATCGTTTTTGTTCATTGCTTTCCTGAGATTCCTCTTTCCTCTTACATTTAGTAATGTACAAAACATAGGTCGTTTCTTATCTTTGTTGTCAATGATATCTCTGAATTGCTTGGACTGATTCGCATGTTTTAATATTTTAATAGGTTATCGGATAAAATATACTCGTTAGCAGGAGAGGTACTAAAAAAGCTGGCAGCTGTAGATGTGGCTCATCGCAAGTTTTTCGCGAAAGAACTCTCAGAATTGGCAAGTGGTTTGAGTGCCTCAACTGTCCGTGAGCTGGCAAAACTGAGCAATTCACAGAAGATGAGCCACAGTGCAGGTTCCATGGCAGGTGCTTCAATTCTCCGTGTTCTACAGGTGCTTAGCTCACTAACTTCCCATATTGATGATAGCCATGCGGGAACCGAAGGGGAAACAGAACACGAGGAACAAAACATCATGCAGAGACTAAACGTGGCATTAGAGCCCCTGTGGCAAGAACTTAGCCAGTGTATCAGCATGACTGAGTTGCAGCTGGATCATACTGCAGCTACAACAACCGTGTCAAACGTAAACCCCGGAGATCATGTCCTAGGGGTCACTCCTCCGTCCTATCTTTCTCCAGGAACTCAGAGGCTCCTACCTCTTATTGAGGCTTTCTTTGTTCTCTGTGAGAAAATTCAAACTCCGTCAATATTACAGCAGGATCATGCGAATGTGACAGCAGGAGAAGTAAAGGAGTCTGCTCATAGTTCATCATCTAAAACCAGTGTAGTTTCTCAGAAAAAAACTGATGGCTCCGTTACATTTGCAAAGTTTGCGGAGAAGCATAGGCGACTTTTGAATTCATTTGTTAGGCAAAATCCGAGTTTGCTGGAGAAGTCCCTTTCAATGATGCTCAAGGCACCAAGGTTGATTGATTTTGACAATAAGAAAGCTTACTTCAGGTCAAGGATAAGGCACCAGCATGATCATCACATTTCTGGGCCATTGCGTATTAGTGTCCGCCGAGCTTATGTGTTGGAAGATTCATACAACCAGTTGCGTATGCGCTCCCCACAGGATCTGAAAGGACGTCTGAATGTGCAGTTTCAAGGTGAGGAAGGTATTGATGCTGGTGGTCTTACAAGAGAATGGTATCAGTTGTTGTCAAGAGTTATATTTGACAAAGGAGCGTTGCTGTTCACTACCGTTGGAAATGATGCCACCTTCCAGCCGAATCCGAATTCTGTTTACCAAACTGAGCATCTGTCATACTTTAAGTTTGTTGGCCGGATGGTAATAGTCAGGACCTTGTGATTGTAATGATCCTATTGTTTATTTTTGAGCCTATCTGATGTGTTTGTGATGTCACTGCTGCAGGTGGCGAAGGCATTGTTTGATGGGCAGCTTTTGGATGTTTATTTCACTCGTTCCTTCTATAAACATATCCTTGGTGTGAAGGTGACCTATCATGACATTGAGGCGGTGGATCCTGATTACTATAAGAATTTGAAGTGGCTGTTGGAGGTTTGTGGACTTAGTCTTAATTTACCTTTTACCTTATAAAAGCTTAAAAATCGATGTTTACAGAGTCCTGCCTTTTAGAGACTTATCTTTGAACCTTTTTTTTTTCTTTACAGAATGATGTGAGCGACATACTCGACCTCACATTTAGTATGGACGCAGACGAGGAAAAACACATTCTTTACGAAAAGACCGAGGTCTGTGATATTATTAAATGTTTGTTTTTCTCTTCATTACCCCAAAGGGTATACCATATTGAATTTGATCATGTTATACCTTTACCGAAAAGGTGACGGACTATGAGCTTAAACCTGGAGGACGAAACATACGAGTAACAGAAGAAACAAAACATGAATATGTTGACCTTGTAGCCGGCCACATACTTACCAATGCTATTCGGCCTCAAATCAACGCCTTCCTCGAGGGCTTTAATGAGTTGATACCTCGTGAGCTCGTATCCATTTTCAACGACAAAGAGCTCGAGCTCCTAATCAGTGGATTGCCTGAGATTGATTGTAAGTTGGATCCTGTTGTTCAATATTGTTGCATGTATTTGCTTATGCATCAGGTTATTTTAACAGTCTCATGTTATTTCGTTGTTTAGTTGATGATCTTAAAGCCAATACCGAGTATACCAGCTACACGGCAGGATCTCCTGTTATTCATTGGTTCTGGGAGGTCGTTAAAGCTTTTAGCAAAGAAGACATGGCTAGATTTCTTCAATTTGTCACCGGAACATCAAAGGTAAACCAAATAGTAGCACCGCTTCCGTCCAAGTCACTTGAAATGCATTTCCTGATATATCCGTATTTGGCTTCTTTCTGCTGGTGGATGATCTCGATCTCCTCCTGCCTCGCTCTTGTGTAACGATAGATAATCGCAAAAGAGGGAAATCATCTTTTGTTTTACGAAGTGATTGGGTCTGTTTTTTTTTACAGGTTCCTTTGGAAGGTTTCAAGGCTCTGCAAGGTATATCTGGCCCTCAAAGATTACAAATCCACAAAGCGTATGGAGCTCCGGAGCGGCTGCCATCAGCCCATACATGGTTCGAAATCAATACAAAGCCTTTCCTTAATACAAAACGGTTCAATCTCGCCTTGATTCTCATTGGTTACGTCTGTTTTGTTCTGTTGCAGTTTCAACCAACTAGACCTCCCTGAGTATCCATCCAAGGAACAGCTTCAGGAACGCCTGCTACTTGCCATTCACGAAGCCAGTGAAGGTTTCGGGTTTGCTTGAGCTACGCTTCTCGAAACCGTCACACCTTCAGAACCAGTGAAAACCCCCTTCAATCCTTCATTCTTTCGGCTCCCCTGTACATGTAAGTAAGCTTCCATACTTGTTTGATACCCAAAGAAAAAAAGATTGACCATAAAGTGCTGGTTTGTTTGCCACACAAATCTCAAGTTTTCATTGGTTCCGTGGCAGAGACCGAAGATTTTCTGGCAGGATAAGGAGAAGAGCTTTCGAGAAAGTCTGCAGAATGAATACAAAACTCAAGAGGCTATTTTTATATGTCCATATATGTTAGTATTAGACCATTAGGGTTTATGTTTCTCTTTAGATTTTGTAAAGCAAAAATCTTTGAAATAATTGCTGGCCTTTCTTTTGAGTTTGAATACACCGGCTCTCTCTTTCCATTACATAAACGCGATACAAGTGCAGGCGGATAAAGCTAAGACAACTGATTTAACTGTCACGGTCACTGGCATTTTCCCTTTGTCGTTCCTCAACAACATGCCTTGATACAGAGGCCAGTTTAGTACCACAAGTACTCCTGTTATCACAATCTGCATGCCCATTGTCTGAAAATGTTCACCGTCTCTTGAAGTGATCAGTCTCATAGCCGCTGCAGCGAAGCAGAAGAGATTGAGCATCCCGAGTGTTCCGAGGAGGAGAAACATCGGAGACTCCACTCCAAACTCCATTACCTCTTTCTCGTATCTCTCTGCTGCTTCTTCCTCTGCTACTTTCGCCGTGATTACAAATGCAGACTCCGAAGCCCCAAGTTTCTTCAGAATCGTGTCCGTGAATCCGAATACAAACGAGCTTGTTCTTCTATAAAGCCACATCCTTTGCTCGTTCCACCATCCACGGAACGTTCCTCCGCACCACAAGAACTCGGCTAGGCTATAGGAATTAACTGCGACAGTCACGTATCCAAATGGGAAAAACCACGAGCTTGAGACCTGGATTCAAAGACCAGATCAGTTTTACCTGAATGAGATTCCGGGTTTATGACAAACACATAAAGAAACAGAGGGAAAGCCCTTTCTTTACCTTTGGAAACAGAGGAATGCCTTTGAGTAGACAGAGAGAGGTCAAAACAGAGTAAACAAGCACAGGTACTGAACTTGGTGCCCAAAGGCAAAAGCAACAGTAACCAAGTATCAGTCCCAAACCAATCTTTCCGTGGCCATACCAAACCGGACTATACTCTGAAAGCAGAACCTGAAAGTCTCCCTCTGACTCTGCTGCACAAGCATTTGATGCAAATTTGTCGGCGCTACCCCGACAAAAAGCTTTCTTTTTTGGGTTCAGGTACGCTAATTTCCATCCATGGCATTGAATCGCTAAACCGGTTATTACATCTTCTACCGGGCATAACCATATTTTACACCCATCTGCAATGGAAACAACCATGGTTTACTTGGTTTTCAATGAATGAGACACTGGTTTAATTCCGGTCCATATATAAATTTTCCATACGACGAAAAAAAATATAATAATACATATGTTTTTGAGCATTTTGTCCATCCATATATTAAATCATCATTTACAACATACCAATATATTCTTTTTCAATGTGCCAATACACAAAATCCTCAAAAATCAACAAAACAAAAAATATTGATTTAATAACGTGATACATAGCTTACCATCAACGATGTTCTATACACCAAAATAAACTGCGAGAACCCATCACTGTACTTCAACCGCGCCTCCTCAGGTACTCGCCGGAGTTTCGTCGCTGTTTCAATCCTCGCCGCCATTTCTCTATACAACTCAGCCACCTCCTTGGCCACAGCAGAATCAAGAACATTTGCCGTGGAAGACAAGTAAGCCGCTGGAGATCTCGGCTCAACGTTGAATCTCTTACAGAATGGAACCCAAATTCCGGCAAACTCAGCTGCCTCCGCGAGGGCATAGAACGTGAGCTCAGAGCCACCGTCATCTGAGAGATATACGGCGAGTTTCTCCGGTGGATAATCGAGAGCCGTCACAGATAAGAAAGTGTTAACAACCATCAACGGCGGCTCAATCACCGGATCCGCCGTGCAGACGAAAACGTCGAGCGTGGGAAGATCGTTCCCGTACCTCCGGGAGAGTCTGTCGGTGAAGGTAAATCGCCAAACCGGATTCCACCGGAGAGACTGTACGACTACCCAATACAAACCGAACCAAATCTCCATGATTAAGATAACCAACCAGACAATTGGAACGAAACTGGTCCGGTTCTCATCAATCTCTACCGGTATGGTCACTCTGTAGAACCAAATCCAACAGATACAAAAGAAAACCGAGGCTGAGAAAACCCGGTACGAGATCACTCTTCCGGTTTTCCTCCTGGTGACAAAAAGCGGTTCGCCTTGGTGAACCGGTCTAAACGGGTCATCTTCTTTTCTCATGTTTTTTGTCTCTCTGAGTAGGAAGGGAGTGGGAAAGATAAGAGAAGCGTGTCTCTTGTTCGCTATATATCCAAAATACAGAGATTAGTGGAGGCTGTAATTTTGGACAATTTCAAAAAGACGAATAGAGCATTCTCTTGACGTCAGCAATTATTTTTTTCTTTCCTTCGGACAAAAACAGGTCAGAGATTAGAGATAGCGTCCAATAATCAAAGATGAGACTTATCTCTTTTTTTCTGAACGAATAAGATGAGACTTATTAAACAAAAGATAAAGGCTGAAGCTGATGTTTCTTAGGCTTTTAGCAAATGGTTGGTGATGATGAATAAAAGTATCAAAATGGGCTGTCCATGTCTATTTAGGCCCGTCCAATTGTCCAATTTGATTGTGGACAAATGGTGTTCATATCCATTAACGACTATGTCCATTAACAACCATATCCATTAACGATCTAAATGGGCTGTCCATCAGTATCTATTGGACACATAGTATAATATATTGTTTGTTTTTGTTTTTTTCTTTGTTTTATAGATAATTTTTTGTTTTTCGCATTTTTCAGAAAAAAAAACACATGAAAAAATAATTTTATATTTTTGCAAAAAAAATGATTTTGCAGATTTAACGAGGAAATTGTTTCTGCGTTTTGCCGAGAAACTGGAATTTTGAGTTTTTGGCAGAAAATCGAGATTTTGCGTTTTTGGCAGAAAATCAAGATTTTGCATTTTTAGCGGGAAACCAAGATGGAAACCAAGATTTTTCGTTTGGTAGAAAACTGAGATTTCTTAATTTTGCGTTTTTGGCAGAAAATCAAGATTTTGCATTTTTAGCGGAAACCAAAATTTTTCGTTTGGCGGAAAACTGAGATTTCTTGATTTTGCGAGAAATTGAGATTTTATGGTTTTAGCAAAAAATCAAAATTTAGTATTTTTTAGTAGGAAACTGAGATTTTTTGTTTCCGTCAAAAAATAGAATTTTTCTCATACTTGTTGTATTCTTTGTACGATAGAGAATTTTTCATTTGATATTAATTATTATAATAATAATAATATTGGACCAAAATAAAATAAATAAAAATTAATAGTTTTGATGTAGTATTTTTTGTCCAATAGACGGAATGTCCTAAGTGTCCAACTCTATTTTGTCCATTAACAAAAATGGACGAAACCTATTTTAACTTGTTTCGAAAATGGATTTGTCCATGACTAGTCCAAAATACGTTAGACATAGAGAAACTATGGGCTTCCGGGCCCATTTTGACACCTCTAGTACTGATGAATATCAACAATTAACAAAAAAAAATTCTCATCTAATTTTGGGGAGTACTGAATCAAATCAAGAATCACCATGAACGCGTATGACACATGATGTTGCGGAGATCTTGGTTTCATAACTGAAGATTAAAGGGTCTCTGCAAAGACTGCAACAGTGTTGATTTTGAAGAAGTAACTGCACTAAAAAAAAACAAGATGAACGCAGATTTGCAATCTATCTTATGTGAATGACCTGTTGTTATTGAAATTCAAATTCAGGCTATCCATATCGATCAATTCCATATCGGAAGGTTGTTGTTTGTAACACTTGTGTTTATATGCAAAGATATGAAATGTTAAGTTTCATATGGGATGTCCACTTCATATGGGATGTTCTAATATTAATATAGCGCTGACAGATAGCAAGAAGAAGCTTCTCTATTTGCAAATTGATGTAAACAGAAATGAGTTATTTTTATATATATTACATAACTACTTGACCATTATTTTTAATACATTTGACACTCATTTTCCTTTACAAAAACGCAATACAAGTGCAAGCAGATAAAGCTAAGACAACTGATTTAACTGTCACGGTCACTGGCATTTTCCCTTTGTCGTTCCTCAACAACATGCCTTGATACAGAGGCCAGTTTAGTACCACAAGTACTCCTGTTATCACAAACTGCATGCCCATTGTCTGAAAATGTTGACCGTCTCTTGAAGTCATCAGCCCCATAGCCGCTGCAGCGGAGCAGAAGAGATTAAGCATCCCGAGTGTTCCGAGGAGGAGAAACATCGGAGACTCCACTCCAAACTCCATTACCTCTTTCTCGTATCTCTCTGCTGCTTCTTCCTCTGCTACTTTCGCCGTGATTACAAACGCAGACTCCGAAGCCCCAAGTTTCTTCAGAATTGTGTCAATGAATCCGAAAACAAATGAGCTTGTTCTCCTATAAAGCCACATCCTTTGCTCGTTCCACCATCCACGGAACGTTCCTCCGCACCACAAGAACTCGGCTAGGCTATAAGCATTAGCTGCGACAGTCACGTATCCGAACGGGAAAAACCACAAGCTCGAGACCTGGAATCAAAGATCAGATCAGTTTTACCTGAATGAGATTCCGGGTATATGACAAACACAAAAAGAAACAGAGGGAAAGCTCTTTCTTTACCTTTGGAAACAGAGGAATGCCTTTGAGTAGACATAGAGAGGTCAAAACAGAGTAAACAAGCACAGGTACTGAACTTGGTGCCCAAAGGCAATAGCAGCAGTAACCAAGTATCAGTCCTAAACCGATCTTTCCTTGGCCATACCAAACCGGACTATACTCTGAAAGCAGAATCTGAAAGTCTCCCTCTGACCATCTCCTCTGCTGCACAAGCATTTGATGCAAATTTGTCGGCGCTACCCCAAGAAAAGCTTTCTTTTTAGGGGTCAGGTACGCCGATTTCCATCCGCGGCACTGTATCGCTAAACCGGTAATTACATCCTCTACGGGGCAACCATATTTCAGACCCATCTGCCATGGAAGCAAAACCCGGTTTACTTCCCTATCAAGAAACCAGAAACCGGTGGAGTAAGTGAAGTATTAATCAATGCTTTTACCTCCTTTCCCCATTGAGAGTTTTCTTCATAAGTGCAGCTCGCGAGAGCTTTAATCATCTCAGGCTCTAAAATTTCTTGAATTTCCTCAGATTCTTCTTCTTCTACCTCTCCATACTTTCTTCCACAGATCACGTCTCTTCTGTGAAAGCAGCCAGTCCCAATGTACAGCGGTCCGCCATTTCCATCCAGTCCATTAAACTCCACCTTTTGTTTTTTCACATCCCAAAACACACAGGTTAGATAAGACAACAACAGAATCAATATATCAAAAATCCAGAATCTATGTTGTGTTTTCTACTGTCTCTGTCTCTATAACTTACATCAGCTATTACTCGCATCATGCTTCCATACAAATCATTCCTAGTAATGTTCTCGTAACACTGCGGAAACTGCACGAAGGCAATCTCCTTTCCCTCTTTCTCATCAAGTAGGATGCAGAGCGCGTCTAGTGCTGACTTTGAGTTGTTTGAGTACATATCGCAGTCCAGGTTAAGTATGATTCTCCCACAGGTTATCTTCGAAGAAACCCTTATCTGATCAAAGAAACAACCATATCAAAAGGGCGACCAATCGAGGAGAAATCAGAATGGCTTGTGGAACAAGAAACCATTACCAATGCGTTCATAGCTCCAGCCTTGAAATGATGATGATGTTGAGGTCTCTTCTCCCTTGATAGATACACCAACGTTGGTATTGCTACTGTGTTCTTTTTTCTTCCGTCTACCAAAATCTGATGCAACAAAATAAACAATCTAAAGAATCCACTTTTCCGATTGCTGAATAACAGAACATAACCCTAAAAAACCCTATTGCTTACTTGAAGAATGGTTCCATGGTTTCTCTGAGTAACGTCAGAATCCCACTGCGAGAACCCATCACCGTACTTCAACCGCGCCTCCTCAGGTACTCGCCGCAGTTTCGTCGCCGTTTCAATCCTCGCCGCCATTTCTCTATACAACTCAGCCACCTCCTTGGCCGCAGCAGAAGATTCAAGACCATTTGCCGTGGAAGACAAGTAAGCCGCCGGAGATCTCGGCTCAACGTTGAATCTCTTACAGAACGGAACCCAAACTCCGGCAAACTCAGCTGCCTCCGCGAGGGCATAGAACGTGAGCTCAGAGCCACCGTCATCTGAGAGATATACGGCGAGTTTCTCCGGTGGGTAATCGAGAGCCGCCACAGATAAGACAGTGTTGACCACCATCAACGGCGGCTCAATCACCGGATCAGCCGTGCAAACGAAAACGTCGAGCGTGGGAAGATCGTTCCCGTACCTCCGGGAGAGTCTGTCGGTGAAGGTAAATCGCCAAACCGGATTCCACCGGAGAGATTGTACCACTAACCAATACAAACCGAACCAAATCTCCAAAGTTAACATAACCAACCAGATGAATCGAACGAAACCAGTTCGGTTCTCATCAATCTCCGACGGTGCGGTAACTCGGTAGAACCAAATCGAACAGATACATCCGAAAACCGAGGCCGCGAAAACCCGGAACGTAATCACTCTTCCGGTCCTCCTCCTGGTCACAAAAAGCGGTTCACGGTCGCCTTCTTGAACCAGTCTAAACCGGTCGTCTTCTTTCCTCATGTTTTTTTTTTTTTTGATTATTTTTTCTCTGTAAGGCGGCGCCAAGTGGGAAGGATATGAGAAGTGTCTCTCTGGTAGGTTACTTTACTTATAATATGTATAGAGAGATTAGTGGAGACATTGTTGTCCAAAAAGGAACGTGGACTTCCCTGACGTCATTAGAATCGTCAGCAACTATGTTTCAGTTTCAGACAAATGATGACAGGTAGGCGTCAAGGATCATGATTAAACTTCTTAATCTTATCAGATGACGTTTTCGTTGACTTTAGCACTTGGTTTGGTTAGTGATTAAAATAATAGTCAAAGAGTAACAAACTTCATTTCAATTTCTTATAATATTATCTTGGGAGTACTGTATGCCTCTGACTCGTGATGTTGCAGAGATCTTGTTTTCACATTTGAAGAAAAAGCGCTCTGCAACAATGGAGATTCATATATGAAGCAAACAGAGTAACAAGAAGCTTCTCTACTTGCAAAAGAAGGTAAACAGAAAATGAGTTCTATATATATATATATATATATATTCGATCATAAGATCCATTTCGAGGAAATTGTGTTTCCCTTTCTTCTTTTTTTTCAAACAACCCTGCATCTAGCTGATGCAAGCAAATCTAGGAATACAATCTTGAGATGCTAAACAAGTAAAGCTGACTCTTATCTTAAATACTGCTCATAAACTTTAAACCAGAGAAAATTCCGGTTTTTGTTTCATCTTGGTCGGCAAACTCGTGTTATAAGACGGCTCAAATGAGGAATCAGACCTTCTGGTCATTTCCAAGCTTCTGGAACTCAGATTCTAAGGTATCGAATATCTTGGTGCCTTCCGTGTCTGGCTCAGGGAACCTAACGTGGACCGAACCATGTCTGATCGGTGCACTCGACCCTTTAACCAGAGCCTGTTGCTTGACATAGTTGTAAAGCTCTTGGTGGAAAGAGTGATCCAATGAGAAACAATTGTCTACTGTTCCATTTGAGATATGCCTACCAGATCCAGACCCTTCTCTTCTACAGAAATGTGGCAGAGACTCGTAGTCCATTATCTGCATTAGGTTTAAAACTTTCAGCAAGAAGCTATACTTTGAATCGATTTTGGCAATGAGCTTCGCTTGTCAATTGCTTACCTTTAGCAACTCATCTTTCCCGCAGCCTTTCAGCACTTGAATCTTCTTCTTTGTTCTCTCCTGCAACAGAGGCTTTATGGTTTTCCAACAAGCAGAGAATATGTAAGGGACATTGACAATATAATATGTCTCTGTCTTCTCTGGGTAGTTTAAATCATCAATTGTGGTTATAGCTGTCATTAACTGCGCAAAAAGAAAAGAAACACACCATGTGATGAATAATATAAATACAAATAAAAGCTACATAAATCATAAGCAAATGTAGATTACTAAATTTAGCTAAAGAAGACAAATATGTAGAATTATTACCTTAATTTGACTTAAAGCTGAAAGCTTTAAACCAGACATATCCAAAATTTTCAAACAAGTGCAAATTGGTCGTCCCTGTTTCTTTGTAGCAGATGGCTACCAGACAAGAATATCACACAATTAAGATTTATGAAAACAAGCATATGTAGAAATGAAGTAGTAGGAGGAAAAAGCTATTAAAATAAAAAGAAAAGTTTTGGTCATACCAAAACGACACGATCCCGGAACTCATTCATTTGAATGTGAGACTGTACATAGTAGTGAACCTGAAGGAAGGATCAGGAAGCTATATGGTCAGAGTTTCAACTTCATATCTCAAGTCTTTGTGTGGAAGATGGAGAGACTTAAAATGAACAGAGATGCTTACGGAGGCTTTGTCATATGTGCTAAGCCCCACACCAATGGCAATGACAGGGAGACCCTTAAAAAGTTGATGAACATTTCAACAAAGTTAGTTTTGATCAAACATGCCTAGTTGTGATGCTTGTTGAAAGTCAAAAGTCAGAGAAAGAAAGAGACTCAAAACAAGTTAGAACTAACTAGTAGTACCTCTTTTGAATAACCAGAGATACCGACAAGCTGAGATTCTCTGATTGCTCTGTACAGGTCAACAGGAACGATGGGTTTCTACAAAGAAAGAAAGAAACCAAAAAAATTCAATTTATCGGATGAGATAAAAAGGGTCACAGAAGTTTATCGTTGAGAATAATTTCAGTGAAGAAAAGCAGAAGACTCACTGTAAGAATCTTGTCAATCTCGTTTTGAGTCCTCCATTCTAAACACTCAAGCAACTGCAAACATATAGTTTTAAGCCCCAAGAAGGCAAATAATATAAGAAACAAAGCATCAAAGACAATCTGGATTAGGTGAAAGCAAACAGATTTATTAAACCATTTTATGAGCTTTCTGGACATTCCAATCCCTCGCTTTTAGAAAGCGCAACAAAGTCTCTGTTGGATACCCTTGATGAATGTTCTGCAGCATAACACAGGCATTTTGTTAAATCCACCATTTTTATTTATTAAGCTCAATAAAGATCCAAGTTACATTTTAACACCCAACTCAAAACTCTGGATCAGCCAATATTCTAACTACAAAACTCCACAGATCCAACAACATTGAACCAAATGCAAGAGAGAAGTGTCAACTTAGAGCTTGATTCAAATATAGATCCAGATCATTGCCGATCAAATACTCATGACAATCAGATTGGTTCCAATTGACCCCAACGAAAAAAAGGTTTTTTTTCTTTTCCGTTGCTACTTCGGTTTATAGCCCGAAATACCAAATCAGAACAACCAATCTTTGGCTCAATAAGCAAAGAGTTGGAGTTGAATCATACTACGCATCTAAAGAAAGAGGAAAGCAAGAAAATTACTAACCCGATACGACTCTCTCAGTGATTCATCAACTGTCAATACCAGAAGAAGAAACCAAAACAAAAAAAAAAATTAGGATTTCGTCGGCGATCTTGGAACAAAGCAAAGCTTAAAACATGAAACACACAAAGAGAAAAAAAAAAAAAAAACCACACCATCTTCCATTAAAGTACGTAATTGCTTGATTGCTTCCTCACTAGAGATGCCCATTTTCTCTCTCTCTATCTCTAGAGATCTCAGCTCAGATGTGAAAGAAAACAAAAAACCTGTAAACTCTGGGCAAAAGTTTCTGCGGGAAATCTAAAGAGAGTAAATCTCTGATCTTACGGACAATAGTTCCTCCGAGGAAGTGAGAGAGAAATAAAGAAATTAAAAAAAAATGTGCACTTTTTATTTTTTATTTTTCTGTGGAAATGGAGCGAAGAATTAAGCTTTTAGAGAGAGAGAGAGAGAGAGAGAAAACTCTAAAGTTCTCTCTCTGCTTAAAGCCTTTCTTCTCCAATGAGTTAGACAAATATCATCTCAAGTTCTCTCTTGTAATAAACACAAGAGCAAGTGATTTTGGATTTTCTTTTCTAAACAAATACAAAAAGAAACAATGAATTTTCCGATCATGCTTCTTTTTTCCATTTTTTGGAGATTCCAAAAACAATGAATTTCCCTTTCTTTATTTGGAAATCTCCACTCAAATTCAACCATCTAAGAAAAGTCAAGGGAGAATTTAATAGTTTCACTTCATTTTCCTCAAACTTTACTTATTTTCTGATTATCGATTAAAGTAAAAATATTCTTCCCGGAAAGAAAAAAAATGAGAAGCCTGAGATGGAATTATTATTTAATGACATTTGCATGCTTGAAACAATTGGCCTTCCATTAATTATTAATAATACTTAATGTAGATCAATCGATCGATGAATAGATTGTTGGATTAATTTAGTGTAATTAATAATAATTTGTCAAAAGATATGAAAGGAAAACTCCAAAACGAGAACCAATGAATCTGATTCTTTCGAATTTGATTGTTGATATCCAGTACATACGCACTAGTAAAGAAAGAGAAAAAAAAAGTGAATGTAAATGAAGTAGGACTAAGTAAGTTTTCTGATTAATATTTGATCAAGACGATGCCCATAATTAATAACCGTGTGTCATCTTCTTTCGATACAGAAAATACGTTTAGTTTGGCTTGAGAATGCAACAAAAAAAGAATAAGATGCGTGCACCAAACAATGTTTTAACGAGTAAATAACAAAACTCATTATTTTATGCAAAGATAAAAAAGAAATAAAGAAACATAAATGTCCATCGTCATGTGTTAGTTCTCCTCATTCAATCACAAAATTAAAGACCCCATATGCCACATGTGACATGCATCATCGATCGTGAACCATCTTCCTTACTTTTTTCTTCTTTGTTTTATTTTATTTTCTGTCGGTTTTCTACTTATTTCAACAAATATAAAAATCCCATTTAGATACTCTCGAGTCTTAACAACATACTAGATTTTGCTTCCACGCTTGTTAATAAAAATTATATGCAATCAATTGTATTTATTAAGATATAAATTTTATATATTAGTAATTTAATAATATATTAAAAATATTATAATGTTAATATAATAATTTTTATGTAAATTTTGAGGTTTTAACGGTTTTGTTTTAAATCTATATACAATATGTCATATTTCAAAAACGTATTATTTAATCAAACACTTATAAGTTAATACAACCAAATCAACTAAATTTTTTTATAAATTTGTCAAATGGTACTTATTAAACATAATATTGACATGATGATAAAATATTATACATTACTTCTTTAAATCATGAAGATAATTTTTTTATCATTTTCACTTTCCTTCAATTATATATGTATTTTTTAAAAACAATAATAAATTTAAAATTTAATTATTTTTCTTCTCTTGTTTAACCGATACAAATTTTTATTTTGTTATATTAATTTAAAAAACAAGCTAATAAATAAAATATTTGCTTTGAGATTAATAACAACTTTAAATTTGAAATCAAAATAATATTTGAATATAAAATAAAGAAAATCATACAAAATTTGTGAATTAAATATATTTTTATCAATTGGTTGTGTAAACGTTTAAATACTTTTTCAATGATTATACGTCATTGATTCTAATAAGAATGAATTTTTTCATCATGTTCATTTTTATTCTTGTTATATCTGTTTTTTCAACTAATAGATCATATTTATTTATTTCAATGATTTTTGTATGATTATATTCAGTTTCATCAGATTCAATCTTACTTCTTTTAATTATATTTAAGTAGGCAGCCGGTACAATTTAATACATATAAATTTAGAAAAACGAAATAACAAATTGAAATCTCCTCAAAACTAAAAACTTCTACATTAATCTATTGTAATTCCAAGCCGAATATACAAAATATAATTTTTTCGATCATTTTTTCATAATATATTACATGAAATTATGTGGAAATATGTTTTGCATATGTGAAAAAATTAATATAAATTATAATTATTAGTTATTTAAAATTTTACATGAAAAGCCTTAAAATCAAGTGACATAAACTTGTATAACTAATATATAGTTTTATAGATAATAAATTAAATTTCTAATTAAAACAGAAATAATGAAGATTTTAATAGTATGTTTTTTATTATTAGAGATTTTTTATTCTTTAATTTACTTTCTTAATAGAATTAGGAAATTTTTTTAAATTTACAATTTTGATATATACGAATAAAATTTAATTTTTAAATGCTGATGTGAATGCCTTGAAAATAACATACCTTTAATTTTTATTCATAATATAATAGTTTTAATTAACAATTTTTTCTATATTGTTTTGTATTAATAATATAATTTTATAATTTACTTTTTTTAAAAAAATTTAGTTATTGATGTACACTAATAAAATTGACCTTTTAAATCTTATGTGGATGTCTTTAGAGGCATATAGCTTCTATATTTATTTTTCTATAAACATATTTTTTGTTAACTATATAATTTTAAATTTTGAAAATTTTTCTAATTTGAAATATTGATGTAGACCAATCAAATTGAACTTTTACATCATATGGACATTCTTAGAGGCATATAGCTTTTATTTTTTTTTTAATAATAGATTTAGAAATCAAAGCTGGAAGATCCCACACGAGGCAAGTGATTATGGTTTTAGGTTTACCGAATGTATTCGCATGTTGCTTGGTCAGCTAATTGTTACACTTTTGGTTAATGTTAGGTTGTTAAAACCCCATCAAATGCCATGTTATTTCAAAAATCTTCCTCGGATACCTCAATTTTCGGCTTAATGACAGAACTTCTTTCTCTATTTTCAGTGCTTCGTTTTTCAAAAGTGTCATGATTTTGGTCTTGCCTCCTTGTTTTTGAGGCTTACCGAATGTATTTGGATGCTTCTTGCTCAGCCAATTGTTACTTTTGTGCTTAATGTTAAGTTGTTAAAACCGTATCAGATGCCATGTTATTTCAAAAATCTTCCTCAAATACCTTAATCTCCTTCGTCTTAATGACGGAACCTATTTCTCTATTTTCAGTGCTTTTTTTTTTTAAAGTGTCGAGTATCAATCACTTGACATGTTTCTCGGATTGCTTGAAATTTATCATTCTTCTCAAATTCGGTGGTCAAGCTTATTTTTCGGTCTCTTTTTCGATATTAAAGCAGCTTGTAATGGTTTTGTTTTATATATCGTTTCATTATATTCTTTGTAATTTAGCTAATAGTTAAACTTATAGTTTAGCCAAGTTGGTTATTTTACGTTGTAATGATTCATTTTTTTGGGAAACCTAACTCTATTTTTTTGTTTTTTGTTTTTTTGTTTTTAATTTGAAATGGTTGTACACACAGAAAAAAAACTTAAAAATTATTATAGTTATGTGACAAAAATTTGGATACTAATGTAAGAATCTCTAAATATGTGTGTATACATCTAATTTAAATTTAAAATTTTCTTTTTTAATATTATTTATTTTAGTTTTTTATTATTAACAAAAAAATTATATATAATTTCTTTATCTTTAATAATTTTTAAAAATAATAATGGAATTTGAAAAAAAAAAAAATTTCAATGTTGAGGTGGACCAATTAAAAATTTATATAAATTTTTTTATTCAGCAATAATTAGAATTTGTAAACTTTCTTAATTTATTTAGTTAGCAATAATATTAAAAATTTGTAAACTTTCCTTATTTTTGATTGTTGATGTGGACCTCAGGATGCCATTTATAGCTTCAGATTTTATTTTTCTATAAATATTTTTTTGTTAACAATACAGTTTTAAAATTTGAAAATTTTCTTAATTTTAAATATTGACATGAACCAATAGAATTGAAATTTTAAATCATATGTGGACACTTTTAGAGGCATATAACTTCAGGTTTTATTTGTAATATATTTAGATATTAACGCTGGAAGATCCTACATGAGGCCCGTTACGGCAAGTGATTTTGGTTTCTCCTCCATATTTTGAGGCTTACGGAATGTATTCTGATACTGTTTGGTTCAGCTAATTGTTACCTTTGTGGTTCAGGTTGTATTGCTAAACCTTTGTCAGATGTCATGTTATTCCAAAGATTTTTCTCGGATACCTCAGTCTTTTTTGTCTTAATGCAGAACCTCTTTCTCTATTTTTAGTAGTTCGTTATTCAAAAATTTTGGGTATCAATCACTTGACATGTTTCTCGGATTACTTGAAATTTATCATTCTTCTCAAATCTGGTGGCAAAACTTTAGAGATTTTACGGTCTCTTTTTCAATATTAAAACAGATTGTAGTGGCTTTGTTTTCATCATATTCTTTTTAATTTAGCTAATAGTTAAACATATAGTTTAGTAAAATTGGTTCTTAATTTTACATTGTAATGATTCATTCTTTAGTGAAACTTAACTCTATTTTTTGCTTTTTTAAATTGAAATGGTTGTACACACATAAAAAAACTTAAAATTTATTATAGTTATGTGACAAAAATTTGGATGCTAAGGGCAGGATTATCGCGGTATACAACAGGGTTTCTAAATATTATTTTATAATTTTTTAATCAATTGGTTTGAAAACTTTTCGGGAACGTCTCTTATTTTGAGACTAAAAGAGACGTCTCTACTTTCTCTCTCCCTCTTTTCTTCTTCCACGTGGTCATTCTTCTCAATTTAATAATAAAAAAAAACTAAGAGATCCAAATAAGAGTATCAGCGATAATTATGGTCTAATGTAAGAGTCTCTAAATATATGTGTATACATATGTAAATAAATTTTAATATTTTATTTTTTCTTAGTTCTTTATATAATTGAAACATCTAATTTAAATTTAAATTTTCCTATTTTAAAATTATTTATTTTATTTTATTATTTTAAATTTTATATATAATTTATTCATCTTTAATAATTTTTTAAACAATAATAGAATTTAGAAACTTTTTTATTTTTAATGTTGAGGTGGACCAATAAAAAATTTATACAAAATTTCTTTATTCAACAATAATATTAGAATTTGTAAACTTTCTTAATTTTTTATTTAACATTAATATTAAAATTTAGAAATTTTCTTAATTTTGAATGATAATGTGGACCAATAAAATTGTTAATTTCCTTATTTAACAATAATATTAAAATTTAGAAATTTTCTTAATTTTGAATGTTGACGTAGACCAATAAAATTTATCTTTTACATCCTATGTGGACACCCTGAAAAGCATTTAGTTTCAACTTTTATTATTAATATATATATATATAAGATCCCCTATATTCCATTTTTTCTTTTCTTTTTTATTTTGTTAAAATGCCTATATATTCTATTTATTATTATTATTATTATTATTTTTCTAATTAAATGCATGCATCTAAAATTGGACCTAACATCTGGCGTACGAAAAAATCCCTACCACCCTTCAAAAGAGATAATATTCTCCATTATGTGTCTATTGAATTTAAACCCGAAAAACAAAAGAACAAAAAAAACTCATCCCGTGATTAATTACTCAATATATAGACAGACGAAGAAGTTATAATTCTTCTGTACATGCAATCTTGATAGATTTTTTTATTTTTTTTTAACGAATTGACTGTAAATAAGATATTACAGTCTACAAAAACTTGATGGTAGTGATTAATTGGGTTTTTATTACACTGGACAGATATTGATTCAGTTTCGGAGACAGAAGTAAGCACAAGACGATATCCAAATGTCATTGCAAGAAGAATCCAAACTTGTTGAACACCTATATAGCTCCTTTCAGAGTTACTGTGTCGAACGACGACGAGCTCTGCAAATGTTCTGCATATCCTCCATTATAATGCTTCCACATTCGAAAGCTTCTCGCTTGAATACCGAGCTTTGAGCAGCAGTCTAAAGCCGTACGTATAGTGCATGAATGATAAGTACTTCAACTTTCGTATGTGCTGCATAAACCAATATACTGTATACCAAGAAAATTAATGAGTTAATTAGAGCAAGTACATTAGTGAACCCCTCTTTGGGGTTCACCAAAATAAAATAATAGTTTTTTTTGTTTTGAGTTTATTGAAGAACCTGTGCTATAATTAAAATTCCATTGGTGAACTCTAGAGAAAGGTTCATCAAGAATAAAAAATAATTTTTGAAGAAGAAAATTAATGAGTTAATTAGTATCACATGCATGGATGATGGATATCATATCGTCTTGAAATATTTAAAAACTTTGTCATAAATTTTGACTAAGTAGTATTTAAAAAGTTTTTATATAGATACCGACAAGCTGTAATATAGAAGCGCAGCAAAATGGATCAACTATATAACCAACCTGCAACTTTTCTTTCTTTCGTTGGTTCGTTCTTTCTGTGTTAGTTTGAAGCAAAAGAAAGACAAATATTTTACTAAAAAAGGTACTTTTTATTTCACCTTTACTTTATCGCTTCGCCAACGAAAACGGCGTCGTATAGCGGGTAGTTGACAAATACAGTAGTGTTCCTTTCTTCTTCTTTCGTTGTTCGTCTTTTGAAGGAAGAACAACACAACGCAGAGAAGAAAAATGGACGATTCGCGGGATATATTGATGTCGACATTGATAGAATCTGGGGTGTTGATTCCCGGAGATTTCTCTTCCGTCGGAAAATTTTCTTCAGAAGCTTTGGTATCGATCTGCGCTCAGTTGCTTAATCTCATTAATCCATCGGCGTCGTTTTGCGATGACTTACCTGATTCTCTCCCCGAAAGGTTTAAGATCTGCACCGATATCGCTCTGTCTGTGACGAACCTAGGCTACATCGGCGACATGAGTTATTATAAGGTACCCTGTTCCCTCTTTAGATCGCAAGCAGAATGTGTCGGAGAATCTATGATTAAGCATATCTTCTTTGATTAAAGGAAACAACTTTAGGATTTAATATACCTAAAGGATCATGCTTTTACAGTGGAATTGATAGATGATGCGTGGTGGTCATAAGAACTGATTGCAGTGGAGTTTGTAGATTAGTGACAAACTAGCACCCATTCGTCTTTCATATATGAAGTATCGAATGAAGCATTTTTTTCTTTCTGCATTTGTGATTCTGCAATATCATGAGGGTGATGTGCTGTGAGACGATTCTCTAGAGCTGTGATAGTCGTTTTGGTTTAATCTGTTGAAGTTTACTTTCCGTTCTGGCTGTGTGGCTTTCCTTATCTGTTTGAAATCATGCTGAAACAGATTGTATGTGTTGCTTGCGGCAGTTTCTGCATCCATCCCAAGATGACTCGTATAGGTTGATTAGATTTTTGGTTGAGAGGCTTTCGGAGGAAAATGAAGGAATAAAAACTTCTACGGCTGGTGATATAGCTAGCAGGCCAAAGGTGGAGAATTTCACAGATATTTCAGATGACAGAATGGTGAAGGAGGACAATGATGAGACTTTTGATATGCATATACAGAAGGTTGAAGCTGTCCTAAAAGATCTTACTATGACTACTGAAATCTCTCATGCAAAAAGTTCTTCAGCCAATGGTTCAACCATTGTTGACCTCTTCTCCATTGCTGATGAAGCATCGGGTCTTTCTATGAGACACGAAGAAGATTCCTCTGTTGACCCGTCTGAGGTACTGTTTCCCCTGCTTATCTTGACCTTATCTCCTTTTACTGTACACGGGCTTATGTTTGAACATATACATAGGAATAGTGATGCCAAACCTTTATGGAGAAGAGAGGTTATCTCCTTTTAAGGCTTAACCTTTATCATTTTTATGCTTTGTAGACAAATTATGAGACTTTTGAGCTACAGAATCAGCATAGTTTACTCTTGGAGGAACTAGAATCTGGATGTTCAGAGCTCTGCAGTCTTGACAGTGAACTGGAGTTGTTGAAGATGGCTGCAGAGAGGTTATTGGATGATAAACAGCCGGGTGGGTCATGTCTCGAGCAGCTTAATCAACAAATAGTGGTCAAAAAGTGTAATATCATGGATCTTAAAAAGCAATGGTATGAATAACGATTGTTCTATAATTTTTCAGTTGAAAGCATTCATGCATTCAATTTCATGGACAACACAGGATATGATAACCTGGAATATATATATATATATACAACCCGTGTTTAGCATTACGAATATCACGATTATGTAGTATATCATGTCTTCCTCCAGGGAAGATGCGAGGCAGACTTTGGAAGCAAGAAAGCTACGTCTTTTGGACCAGCTTCATGTGGAGGAGTCAGAGGCTAAAGCGAAATTCCATAAGCTGAAAAAGACTGAACTGGAATTACAATCTGTCTCATCAGAAATTCAAAAGAGGTAAGCAGAGAACTCCTACCACATGACCCTTCATTGTCTATTTTGGAAATTAGAGATGTATATACTTCTTAAGTTCATTTGTTGAGTAATAACTGTGGGACGAATAATAAAAATCTATAAGAAGGAAAAAGAAATAAACAAGTGTTTGCAGGTCACCTCGAACAGGGTATTTCATTGACTCTCGTATCATATTAATGTGTTAATTTTTTTTTCCGACAGGGAAGATGAAAGATGTAGCCTGTACACTGAACTTGAGAGGCAGCCAAAAGCAGCGCCGCGGAAGTCTTATATACATGGGATTAAAGAAATAACAAAAAATAGCCGTAAACTGGACAGTGATATTCAGAGGATTTCAGGGGAGACGAGGGAGCTACAACTAGAGAGTAACTCAATCCAAGAACGCCTGCACCGATCATATGCTGTTGTAGATGAAATGGTTACAAGGTATGAATTTTTGCATTGTCTGGTCAAAATCGTCCGATATGCACCAAAAGACAAGGTGCCATGTCGCTCTGCTTTAGAGAACATGTATTTCCCGTTGTACGTACTGAGCTGATGAGGATGGTTTTTCTTTTTTTTTTCCTGGCAGGGAAGTGAAAAAGGATCCAGCCGTACGACAGGTCTACAAGCTTGTGACCAGTATCCATGGTATTTTTGAGCAAATTTCTGAAAAAATCCTTATGACTGATCGGTTAAGAAGAGAAACAGTCGACTACGAGAAAAAGCTGGGCTCCATCACAGCTCGGGGCATGAATCTGGAGAATTTACAAGCAGATCTCCATGCCATCAGAAAAGAGAACGAAAGTCTTGGGAAATAACTAATTCAATGTGGTTTTGAAATTACTAAAAGATGTACATTTTATAGAGTTTTTGAGGCAGTGTTTGTTTATAGAGTGAGTAATCTTTTTTCTCGCATACTAATGACTAAACAGAAGCAAAGGCTTAGTCATATATGATATTCCATATGATTGGGAATATCAGGCAAAACTATTCCACAGGGGAATACAGACAAAAGAGACATCATCAGTTTCACAAAAACTATTCCATAGGGATCTTCTTCCTAAGCATTCATTCTTCATGTATTGTTTGGATGGTCTCACACCAAAAAATCAGGCAAAACAATTTCTACTTTGAAGCACATCTTCTTCCCTCCCCTCTTGTAATTGTCAACCTAAATTCCACTGGGATGATATTTCCTAAGTATTTACACCCAAAAATCCAGACTTTAACACCTCTTTTACACGTTTGATGTGTATCTTTATAGCTTCTTCCCACCGGCCTACTAGTTGTTGACCCGGTTCGTTACAGCAACTTGAGGATAAGCAATGTGTGAGTGTCCTATGGGTTCAGCCATAGCCATTGTGGTGTGTGGCGGTGGCGTTACTGTCTGATATGTAGTTGGCTGAACGGCCATGGAGTGCGATGGTTGGTGTACTCCCATGAGCCCATTATGACCAGCCTGCACGACTGGGAAACCAAGTGGCTGACCTTGCAGGGCTAGGTTGTACATTGGATTCACCTGCAGGTTGCCAAGTCCCTGCCCAATCCACGCAGCTGCACTTTCAGTCTGCAACAACAATATCATGATTACCAATTAGTGTTAATAATACTCACCAACTACATCAATGCAAAGATAAAACAGAAAACAAACAAAAAAACTGACCATTGGTGGTGAAGTCTGTTCTTCACTATGGATAGAGTTGAAGGCGGTTGCAGATGGGATGTGAGTAGCAACTGTGGAAGAGGCATGTGGGGATGGGTTTGTGGTAGGAGGGTTCTCAGTGTCGCCTACTGGTGGTATATGGGTAGGTGCTGCTAGAGCAGCTCCTGGTGGAAAATAAGACTGCTGAGGAATCCCATTTGGGCTCAAGAACTGGTGAATGTATGGCGGTGGCATATAAAACGGTGAGTAATAAGGACCATAAGGGAAGAAACTGGGAGGGTATTGTTGCCTAAAAAGATGAGTCGCCTGCTGAGAGGCTGCTGCTATGGAGCACTGATCTGGCGGATATGATACTAATGATATAGCTGGAGCATTCGAATTTCCAGGCTGCAATTTGATAAAGCAGTTATCAGGAAAATCTGAAACAGATATTGTTTTGAGTGCATACATATTGACAAGATATACCACATGCCTGAGTCTCTGCGGCTTCCGTATTTACGGGTTGGCCTATTGCTGACAACGAAGGAACAAGACCATACACACTGAATGGGGCTTGGCCATACGCAATTTGATGAGTTTGTGTGTTCGATAAAACTTCCCCCTTCAGTTCATCTTCGACAGATGCGACAATATTATCTGAGCGCCGCACTAGCTCAGCTCCAGGAGCCGAACTTGAAATCCTATGATCCTTAACTTCAAAAAAAGATAATGCTCCTTCTCTGCACAAAAAGTATTGGTAATGAGCATGGAAATCATATCTGAACAATCTCACTCCACTGAGAATAGCGATTGCAGTAGATCATAACTAAAGAAGAGAACGTGTAGAGTCAAAGTATTTCAGTCACCAACCTGGCAGAAGCAACCCCAGGAATACCATTGGTAGTGGGAGAAGAATCTCCCTCATCATCCCCTGTCCCATGAGAAGACTCAAAAGTTGAGTCATCACCGCCACTAGCACCATTGTTAGAAGATGCCTCTTTCACAAGATTAGAATCAAAACTGCCAAACGTCAGACCATTTTGCAGTACTTCGGCAACCTGAAGGTGGAATGGAAATGTTACATGAGACCGTTTGCCAACATCTGACTTGAGAAGCGATTGAGCTTTGCCTTTATTAGATGCAGTCTCATTTTCGGTGGCTGTCAAAAAGAGAAACAGAGGCTGAATCAAATAACAAACCACATTTGCTGCACCATTAGTGACTTAACAAGATGACAAGAGAATGAAATTAAAGCTACGTCGATGCATACTAAAAATTCAAGAATAAAAAGGCCGAGATACCTTGATCTGCCTGGCTACTGCAATGAGACGCAGATATCAAAGACGGATCCTGAAGACCGAGTGTAGATGATTGCAACTCTGCTGGCTGGTTGTTCATAACAGGTTGTGAGATCTGAGCAGAAGTTGCATCTTGCATATGGTTTTGTACAACAGAAACTGAGACAGGTGCAGCAACTGATTCTGAAATTGCTCTAGACGTCTCTGGTTCAACTTCATCCACGGAGGAAGAAGTCGACTTGGAAGCACGATTTTTCTCTGCAAGTCCCTTGTTCACAGTTGCAGTGAAATAATCCTGAGCTTTATGATTGCTTAACCCCCTAAAAGGTATCCTTTAATCGTGAACAACTTTATAGGATTAAAAAGAAAAAAAAAAAAGCTCCCAGAGCTGAAAAGAATCACACACAGCTGATAAGTAAAAATTACTTTTTTCCACGAGGTACTGCGAGATTTCTTGCTTTGTTAGTGGCAGGAAGAGAAACTCTAGGACCTCCTGATACATGGTTAGCTCCAATCTCCCTTTTATAAGATGCACTTCTTCCATTACTTGCATCTGCATATCAACAAAGAGCTAAGAACAGGGAAGAGGAAGAAAACTACACTTGTCACTCAACGGTACCAGTAAAGGAAACAAAAAAAACTACCTTGATGAGTGTTACTTGAAGCAACGTTCCTCCGGCCACTTAGGTCACTTCCTTGGGTAATTGGCGCTAGATTCTGCAACAGAAAATAGACAGTAATCATATGAGATGGTGAAAAGCTATAAGAGCAAGTGATGGACCAGGATTGCAAAGTGAATCTACAGATCATGCACCTGATAAATCTATAAGAATAAATTAAAAAAACCAAATAAGGGGTTCATAACAAACAAAAAAAAGAAACACTTGCCTCCTTCTTTTTCTCCCTTTTACTTTTCACCTCATGAAATGTATCTGCAATATTTCAAAAATGATTGAGGTACATTAGAACAAACAAAAGCGCCACGAAAACCAAAGTACAAAAAGCAACAGTTTTGATGAGCAAAATGAGAAGACAATTTTGAAAAATGCTGACATATAGAAACAGAAGAAATGATCCATACTCAGATGCCGACTAGAATCATACTAGTACGAACTCTAAACAGTACTAAAAAAAACAAAGATTCCAAATTCGAATAGTTCCAGGCACCAAAGAGACACTTATCCCATGATCTTCCGAAACAGAACAAAAAAAAAATCAACAAACCCTATCGGACAGACGAAATCGATGAAATGCAAAAGAAAAAACCAAACCGCAGAGGCCCATTCCATTAAACAAAATACATACAACAAAAGAGGAAACCCTAAAGGAGCAGTACCTAAAAAGAGGAGCTTCTGGGCGGTCTCGTGAGGATCATTGAAGGATTCCTTATAGACGGCGAAGATATCCTCGTCGGAGTGCTGCTTGCCGGTAATCTCTCTGATACTCTGAAGGGTTTTGCGGAGATGGTGCGGAATCGAAACCCTAGAGGAGCCGCCATCGGCGAAGCTGTTCATGGTGTGTAATGGGGAAAGAGAAGCGGGAGGAGAGAGAAGCAAAACCAAACCAAAAAAAGAAGACAACAATTGAAATTGAAATTGAAATTGAAATTAGGACTTGCTTTGAAATTACAATAACAATTCACAGAGAGTGTAATTTCTTTCTTATATAACTCTCATTGTCGGTAACTTTATACGCTGACGTCACTTCACAACACTTCTTTTAGACTCACGCGCCGTAAATTTAAAGTTTTGTTTTTTAACCCTAGAGTAGGCGATTTAGCAAGATTTTTTTTCTATTTCGCCCAAAAAAAAGAGCAAGATTTTTAATTTACAACATTCACACCATTCACAACATTCACATGAATGGTCTAAGTCTAAGGTTACTCAACTTCTTCTCCCAAAATTACATTGCAGCAAGAATGCCATCATCGTCTAAGTCTCTTGCTTGCTCTGGAAAGTAGCGGTAAGAACTTGGCGAGTCTTCTCTTTGCACAACTCATCAACTCCTGACATTCAAGGTACTCCATGGTGACTCGATTATACCAGCACAAAGGGCAGTGAAAGTTGCCGTCTTCATCAAGGTTAACCGGGGAATTCAAGCATTCCCTGTGAACTCTAGCTGCACACTCGCTTCTGCAACATATCAACAAAGTTCCTTCTTTTTCACATTTCCAGCATACATTCTCAGCTCGACCTCTAACCATATCTGACTCTTCATCGCTCCCACTGATTAGCCACGTCCCATCTTTTGTACATTTTACACGTGTATCCTCTAGCCTCATTCTTTTACAACTTAGAGGAAATGTCCCGCCAGTATCGATCGCATTTTCTTCATCTTTCTCGTTTGTCTGCATTGGATCATCCTTATCATCGATCAAGATTGCTTTACCCTTGTCGTTTATATTCGTCTGCTCCAAACCAATTTGCACTTGCTGCTCATCTACCGGCTTCTCCTCACATACATCCGTGTGCAATGTTCCATCATCTCTAACAAGTGGGTCATTTGCTTCCATGGGAGGAGCTGCACTTGTCTGATTCTCCATTAAACTCACATCTCTCAGCTACAAGATCCAAACGAAAAAGAGAGAGATTTGTGCATCGTTGTTTCAATATAGTTTTGAAAAGGAAAAGCATGAAACAAAGGAAAGGTGAGGTATAAGAGAGTTTTACCTTCTCCAGTGCACATTGTGGCAAAGACATGTTCTTGTGAGCAATAAATGGAAGAACATTGAACTTTGATAGCTCCGGCATTCCCGTTCGTAAGCTTGATATTGGAATCTCAACATTTGGGAAACAAACTACTAAGATTAGAAACTAATAGATTCCTCTAATTCTACTACTGCTAATAGATCAAGTTAGTTTACGGTTTTGCTCATACATCTTCACAAATGGCTTTGAGAACATCGGTGTTGCTCAAAGATAAATCGAACTCAACTCTTGACTCAGCGACACCGACGCCCGTAGCATCATCACTCTTGCTTGGATCAAACATGAACTCCAAGATTCTAAGAGACAGGAGTTCATTAATCCTCCTCCCATAGTCATTTGTGCAGGGATAACCCATGTTCATCAAATCTGAAGCAACAGAGATTTTCTGTTAACATACACAAAAACGGTCCATATGTAAAAGAGGGGACTTTCCAAATCTAAAAGTTACCGAGTATGCAGCGTAGATCCTTGACGAATTTGGCTACATATTCGATACACCAAAACCATTCAGCGATTTGAGGGGGTAGAGATGAATATTCATCAATCAGATCCTCAAGACTCAAATCAGAAGCTCCAGCGTCATCACTCTCTTTCTTCTTCTTCTTCTTCTTCTTCTTCTTCTTCTTCTTTCTTCCGTCCTCTTTCCATTTCCCACCACCCCATTCGTACAACGGGTCAATCCACGGTGGCAGTAACCTGCCTCCTCCGGAAGTTACCGTTTCTTTGTCTGAAACTCTACTTTCGAGTCCTTCGGGATTCAAAGGAGGAGGAAACTCCCAATCGCCCAAAATCTGTGTACTCTCTGTGTCCGAATCCTTCTCCATTCGGAAATGGCGCACTGTAAACAAAACAAAAAGAAAGACTTTACGCTTACTTTTGATTTGTAGGATTAGACAACTTAGAGACACGTTAATACTGATTCCAGAAAACCTAAATGGCTAAACCCTTTTCCTCTAAAACCCTCAATTCCAAGTTTTCAACATCACAATCCCACTAAAGACAAGCCTAGAGCTCCGATGCACTAGATTTAAATTCACTGATGCGAAAACGCTATCGAACATACTATAGAGACAGCGACAGAGAAAATGTAAAGTATTTGAAGAAAGCAAAAAGGGAATCACCAATAGGCTTAAAGCAGCGAGGAAGACGAATTCGAGGAACCCTAATAGCGAATTTGTGTGCAAGCTTTCAGATTTTAAACAGAAGAACAAAAGCCCAGAAACAGAGAGAAAGAGTATTTAGTCACCAATATTTGTTGATTCGCAAATCTCCCGCCTCGAATTCGAAAATTCGAACTCGACCTTCTTCTTCGGTCACACCATCCCGAGTCGATTGCTTAAAGACTAAAGAAGAAAAGATAACTGTATTTGGGCCGTATAGTGCCCTTAAATAACTGATCCACACCGTTGAAATTCCTGCATAATATCGCAACCGTCAAATTATATTTAACTTTTTTAAAAAGGCATACTAACTAAAAAATGACATCACAATAACTTGGGCCTGCGCCATTAATGTGGGTCCATTCTCATGACTGATCTCAACGGTTGAAATGAAAATGATTTAAACAAAAATGCTGCGTTACAAGTTAATCAGATGATTCAGATCATCATTTTCTAAAAACTGTAGTTATAACAACAGTTCTTACTCTCAACCAATCAGACCACATGTTTAAGAATTCTACAAAACCCTCTCACCGAGGTAGAAGCTTCTTCTTAAACTCAGTCAACAACAATTTGTTCCGGTATACAAATAAATAAATGTGTGTAGGAATCCATGCGATCGTAAAATCCGTATAACAGCTCAAACCAAAATCATCAAGAATTCCAAAATTTTCAACTCAAGATTCTGAGTTAACAAGGAAGGCTTGTTGTTGCTTGCTCACTCATCATCCGTGCCAAAATAGCGGTCTCCAAACTCGCCCATGCCAGGAACGACTCGGAACTCATCGTTTAAACCGAGTTCTATCTCAGAAGTCACAATCTTTATCCTCGGGAACCTTTTGCACACCACATTTACTCCTTGAGGTGCCTGAAGAAACAGAACCAGACTTGTTGTAAGCTTCTTAGCCTATCGAGAGAAGAAGCGAGGTTTCAGTTTATGTTTTGGTTTTCAACTTACAGAAATGAGATTGAGAAAGATGATGTTGGTTTCAGGTACGCCTTTGCTTATGAGCAGTCTTATAGCTTGCACGGCCGAGTTTCCTATACACACACAAAATACGATCTTGTTCATATCTTGTCTTTATACAAAGAGTAAGACCGGACTCTTGGCAGAACAATAAAAAGCAGACCTGTCCCGAGGATTGGGTCCAGCAAAAGAACGTGTCTTTCCGAAATGTCTGAGGGTAGCTTCTCGTAGATAAGCTGCCGGTTGCCATTTGTTCAGAGACATATTTTGCCAGGAAGCAGTTAGGACAAAGTGATGATGAACAGGCAAAAGAACACAAACCTGCTGACCGTTGTCGCCTTCTCTGTGGATCAGAATCTTCCCAATCTTGATGCCTTTGCAGCATGCTCTTAGAGCATTCTCCATACTCTCACCGCTGTTTATCAACAGTTTCGAAGACGAAATCATTTTATCTGGTCTTTGATAATTACTATCTGTCTGTGTTGAGTATTTGTGGGTGTTTTTTTACCTTCTGATAACCGAGACACCACACAGCCTCTTACAGAAGTCCACACCCGAATACACAGATCCTAAAATTACAGAAAACAAAAGAAAAAACAATTTTAACAATTGGAGATTTCTGCTGCACAAGATATAAGAGCATCTCCAATGTATGACTGCATATTTTTCTTTATTTTGGAGTAACTCCAAAATGGAGTTGGGTTTAAACTCCATTTTTTACTCCATTTTGGAGTTAGAATTGGAGTAGGGTTGGAGATAATCTTGCTGCAAATTCTATTTTGCAGTAAAATTTGGAGTAGGGTTGGAGATGGTCTAAGTGTTTCATTAGCTTACCTGTGGGAGTGACCACTTGCTTTTCTGCGAAGGGAAGGTGCCCGAGGCCGTGCTCAACGACCTGGCGCAAAGACATTATTAGGACCAACTTAGTAAAAAAAAAATAACACGAAACAGAAATCTAATTTTGCCACCCACCAAACGAATCAACCGATCCGAGTAGAAGATGAAGTCATGCTTTGTTGTTTTAGAGTCTCTGATTAGAGTGTGCATCCCTCGTATCTGCAATCAATGGCTAAAAGGATCAGTCACTAAACAAGAAAAACGATTGATTGCCGTTGGTTAGACGAGAAAGGGAGGGAATTAAGAAAAAACCTGAAAAGTGGACTGAATGACATAAAGATTTGGATATATTTTACAGAGATCATGTTGACCGAGCTTCGTGTGGATGTGTTGCACGATCAAATCAATAGCAACATGGTTGTCACCACCACGGGGAATTATTATATCTGCGTATTTCTTTGTTGGGAGTATGAAATCCTCAAACGCTGGCTTCACAAACTTTGAGTACTGTTTCAGAGTAACCCAAAACAAAACATACAAACAAGAGTCAGCTTGACGTTGCTGTGACAATATTGAAGAGACTCTTTGCAGAGACGGTAACCTGGTCAAGAACAGTCGCGATATCTCTGGCCTTCTCAACAGTATCGCGTTTAATCCTTCTTGCTAAACGCACATCGGCATCTACATATATAGATAACGCCAATTATATAACCAACATGAGTATATACTATATACACTTGTTACATGCAATGCACAAGTACTCTAGAGTCTCTGCACATATGCTACGGATTGGCTAGATATGTGTAAACAGTTTCGACGTGGGAAAGACCTGCATCTACAAATATCTTCATGTTCATCAAATCTCTCACACGAGGGTCATGGAAAATGAGTATCCCTTCAAGGATTATAACATCAGAAGGATTTACCTGCGAATAATATCATTAATAAAGAGAGTTATTAGAATATCATTAATTCTTAAAAAGTGAAGCGTTCTGAAAAGAAAAAGCGCATATAGATAGTAACGAATACACAAGAGAGCTTATCACTCCAACATGAGTTCAATCTCCAGAGAAGAGATGCAAACTCCAAATAGTCAGAACCAAGTGACCATTCGACGACGATAAAGTAAAGATGCTAATTAAGAGGCTCCCTTACCCTTCTAGGTGGAAAAACATTGTTCTTGTAACTTTTGAAGTCATAGTTGGGGATATCTACAGCTTGTCCTTTTCTTAACTTGTCCATGGAACACAATAATTGCTCGGTATCGAAAGCGTCTACGAGACAGGGATCAAACTTCATATTTACAAGCAAGCATATGATAGATAATTTTGGAGACTCAAAAGGCTATATAAGCGACACAGAACAGTCGGTATTAGATTTAGAGACTTGCTAACCAGGATGGTCAAAATTGTAATCATGAACTCTTGCAAGCTCCTCTTCATTTACATTATGGTAGAAAGAATCCTGCAAATTGATAAGATCGATCAAGCTCAATGTATTACATATATGACCTACTACAACCACTTGTGATCTCTTATCAGAAGTAAAAACCCGTAAATCAACATTTATTCAGAATTTTCGAGTACAAGCACCTGATTGACAACAACGGCTCTCTGATCATGCAGTTGCTGCATAATCAGATCGCAGACAGTTGTCTTCCCGGATGCTGCTCCTCCAGCAACTCCTGAAAACAACACAAAAATCAATAAGAATCCACATCCTATTCACATTTTTTCTGATTCTAACTATCCTCAGCTGGAGGTAAGATAAAATCAGCAGCATCTCTCACCGATAACAAAAGGTTGCCCATGTTCGTCTTCATCTTCAGCAGTAGCCATTTGGTCTGACCTAGTTGAATCTAAACCATCCGTTTGATGAAATCCTGAGAAATGAACCTTTGTGGAAGTTTCTATCATATCAACAGTCGATTTTGAAGCCATTCCTACATCCAAAAATAAAAAGCCAAACATAGATACGTTTTAAAATCACATGGAAACGCCAATAAGGAATACAGAAGCTATCACCTTTTGTTTGTCACCATCTAGGAGTAAAGGAAGAACAAAAAGGACTCCTGCTTTTTTTGCTTTCAGTAAAAAAAAAATTCCTTTCTTTTTAAAAAAAAAAAGAAGAAGAAATATCCAACTTTTGTAGTCATTTAGATTCCACAAGTGCCAATGCCGTGATACCCATTTCCTCAAATCCCGTTGAAAACACAAACCAAGCAACAAAAAGGACACTTGAAACGCGTTAGCACGAATCAAATCAACCAGATTCATCTTAAAAATGTAACGCCGATCCTAAACGGAAAACGCGATCATTTCCCGGGGAAAAGAAAGATTATGACGGAGAGCAAACAGAGAAGAAAGACAGAGATAGATAGATCAAATCCATGCAGAAAATGAAAACCCAGAACCAGAAGAAACGTTCATTGATGGATCATCGAAATCAATAACCGAACATTCACAAGAAGAAGAAGAAAAGAAACTCACGAAATTTAAAAAAAAAAAGGGATTGAATTAGCTTCCAGATCACCGATGAGCTACACAAAAGCTTCCAGTTTCAGATAAAGAATCCAACATAGATAGAGAGACACGCACGAGCATTGCCTGTTAAACTCGATGCACAGACATAAACTGAGTTTTATACATATAGTAACGTATATATATATATATATGTGTGCGGTGAAAGAGGAAGGGAGGATGCAGCGGCGGAGACGGGTTATTTACGAAAACCGGGAAGTGGTTTCTAGCTATTGACGATACTACCCTTCCCAATGCAATGTATGTAACTGTCGAATAATGTGTTTTCGTTACTATAAAATATTACTTATAATATATTTATATTTATTTTGTTACCAAAGAAGAACTATTTTTGGATCGCATCTGCAATATATTTTCGTTTTTTCCATTTCTATTCATTTTCATATACGTAACCTCCTACGTTTCCAAATTTTCGCAAATGCCTGATTAGCTCTGAATATTTTAACCATATAAAAACATCATTTCATCATTTATAGGCATTTTTCAAATCGGTGTATAGTTTAAGGTAATTTATTTCTCACATACAGTCTTGGGGGTTATTTTTGGGCCTTGGGGGTTGCCGATCGAAAAATAGGGGGGTGAAATTTTGGTATTTCGATTCTTTGGATCCTCTTTTGTAATATTCTCAGAAATGAGAGGTGTTGTTATTATATTGGTAAATTGGTAGGCGTTAACACGCAATAACGCCTTTTAGGGATAAGAAAAGTAAGCCAATAACGACGACGTTTCTTGGGGTTTCGAGGATCCAACTCTCACGGGTACAGTGGTGGTCATGTTTTCGTCTTCAACTAGGTTAATCGTATCGGGTTTTCACCGGACTCGAACCCTAAAATCGCCGGTAAATCCTCCGAGACTCTTACTATCCGTGCCTAGATTCTTCCATTCCGAGTCGAAATCGAGCGACAGGAGAATCGGGATGAGCAGCGTAGAGAAAACCGGGTCGGAATCGGGGGCAATCGAGAATCGGGCGAGCAGGATGAGGGAGAAGCTGCAGAAGGAGCTCGAACCGGTGGAGTTGGTAATCGAGGATGTGTCGTATCAGCACGCCGGTCACGCCGGTATGAAAGGTAGAACCGACGAAGAGACGCATTTCAACGTGAAGATCGTCTCAGAGGGATTCCAAGGAATGAATCTGGTGAAGAGGCACAGGCTAGTCTACGATTTGCTCCGGGAAGAGCTCGATAGTGGATTACACGCGCTTTCCATCGTGTCCAAGACGCCGTCCGAGTCCAATCGTTAGGACAAGGTCTATGAAGAGTTTTGTGTAAAAACTCTCCCTTTATCATTGATGTTTTCCGAACCCAATTCAAAGGCTCTGCTTTGGATTTGGATTTGATTGCGTTTCGTGTTTCCGGAACCCACAACCAAATTCTTCATCTTTACATACGTTTGAGGGTGTTGATGTTTCTTATGCTTTACTTTCAGTCTTTTCTCGAGATTTGGCGAATTCTCAAGAGAATTTAGCACCAATGTACATTAGGAAATGTAACACTTTCATTCTTGAAACGGTTCTTGGTAAAGGGAGGCAAAAAAATTGTTAGTGAAAAAACTGCAGGGAAATTGATAGTGAAGAAGAAAGAATATTGGATCATGATTATGTAAACTAAACGGTATCAAGATGGTTTTTTTTTATAATGGAATCTTCTGTTACCACAGAAAGTCAGAAACTATAGTCTATAGACTTATGAAACGTTAAGCTAGCTCCGATTTAGGTTAGGTAGCCTTTGAATTGAAACACATTCATGTCATGTGTTCTCTTCCATGCTACAGCATGTTTTTCAAAACGCTAGAAACAGTACGCTCTTTTTTTCAATCATTATTACTCGAGACCTGTCTATGGGCGTAGATGTTCCTTTTCTTGCAAGTTGCAACAAAGATTATGCTATTACTTGCTCTATGGATGTAAACCAAAAACCAATTAGTGAAGGCCTGTTGGGTTTCGTTTTGTGATGTAAACCGAATCGTCATTTCTATTTTTGATAGGAAACTGAATCGTCCCTCTTCTTTAGTTTAGCTCTAACAGTAACGTTACTTGCTACATTTTGAAACTCAAAAATAAAATAAACCCAGAAAAAAAAAACACTGTCCTCCAAAGTATCCCTCCAATGGCGACGACGGTGCTTGACCTCTCGAAGTTTATCAGAGACGATAATGATGATGATGAAGTATGGGTCACACACTATTCATCAAACCAGCAAATACTTCTCGTCGGTGAAGGAGATTTCTCATTCTCCTGCTGCTTAGCCACTCGCTTCGGCTCTGCTTCCAATATCTGCGCTTCCTCTCTCGATTCATACGGTAACATTTCCTTTGCACTCTTTCTTAGAGTTTCTAGGGTTTTGATTTTCTTTTTCTCGTGAATTTTCTATGGCGAGAGTTTAGGTTTTTTTTTAATCTGTGGGTTGAATCGAAATCAATTTCTAGGGTAAACAGCTACTTATCGTGGAGCTTATTGGTTTCAAGTATTGCATTGTTCTGTTTACATATAGCTTATAAACCTGGTAAAAAGGTTTTGGCTTTATTAACTCTGATCTCTTGTGCTGTTTCATGTCTCGTCTCGTCTCCTATGGTAATTGTACGTAGCAGATGATGTGGTTAGGAAGTACAAGAAGGCAAGATCAAACCTTGAAACTTTGAAGAGGCTTGGAGCAATCCTTTTACATGGAGTTGATGCGACCAAACTGCAATTCCATCGTCATCTTCATTTCAGAAGATTTGACCGAGTCATCTTCAACTTCCCGCACGCCGGTTTCCACAGCAAAGAGTCCGATCCCTGTCAAATACAGTGAGTGTCATGTTTTTCTTCTTTTGACTCAAATTGTAGACTTTAGGGAATTTTTTTAAAAAGATTATCACATTATCTTTGCCTGTGTGTTGTGTAGGAAGCATAGGAAACTAGTGTTTGGATTTTTCCATGGTGCAAGCCATATGCTAAGGGCTAATGGCCAAATACATGTCTCTCACAAGAACAATGCACCTTTTTGTCACTGGGAGCTCGAAGAACTCGCTAGCAGATGCTCTCTTGCGTTGATTCATTGTGTGGCATTCGACAAGTGCAATTACCCTGGTTATGAGAATAAGAGAGGAGATGGATCCAGATGTGACCAACCTTTCCCTTTGGGAGAGTGCAGTACTTTCAAGTTCAGAGTCTCTAGCGTGGCTAAGGAGCTTTATGCAGAGAAGGTGAAATGGAGACGAGCAAAGGAACGAGAATCAAAGTTTCCCCAAGCCTCATCTGATCCTTTGTATCCCCTCCATACACAATTTCAAGGTGTTAGCCAAAGACCTGTTTCATTGGATGTCAGCTATCACCACCAGGACCATAATAAGCTTAGGCAACTCCAAGATCCTTATGAAGATGCTAGCTTTATTCAAAGATCAGCGTCGTTTGCTCTGGAAAGAAACCATGCCCGGTTTCAGGACACTCTCAGATACACTGAAAGAAGCAGCTTCCAATATCATGACTTTCCTTTTCTAATTAGTCATCATCATCATCAAGAACGATTCCTTGAATGCTCTAGCCGCTTCAATGAGGTTATTTATAACAGGGAAGGACAACGAATGTTGACAAGGACGAGCTTTCTTCATCCGTACAATGGAGAATCACCAGAAAGACAACGCCTGCTTCGTCAAGACTTTCCGGTTCAAGCTAGTCAAGAACCGTACTTTGAACGCTCTTACCGCTTCAATGAAGTTTATAACTGGGATGGACGAAGGATGTTAACACGTACCAGCACAAGAACAAAGCTTGACTAGGCAGAGCGACCTCAACATTTACACTCCACAACACTGGTAAAAATCATTATTCTCTGTGTATATTATGAAATCGAAAGCTAAGTCGATATGAAAAGTTTTCCAGGTGAGTGATCTTCAAAGAAGTTGTCATGATAACTTTGATGGAAACAAGGTGACTGAAGCTTGGACTTGGTAACAAATCTTTAAGAATTGCAGTTGGCTAACTATATTTTGACAGCTAAAAACCACGATGATCTCAGTTATGTAGATGATAATTAAGGGTAATTTTTTGTGTATGTATTTAGTTTTTGGAGAATGTGCGTGGTAGAAGTGGTTGTGAGTCTTGCAAATTAAACGGTCTCTCTTGATATCTCCACTCTAAGACACTACCTGGGCCAGATAGTTTGGTACGACACGTTTTTGTTTGTGTTTTTACTTACTTTGCTATCTGGTCAAACAGCTTAATATATGATTTTTATTATTCCGCGTAGACTAGTATAAACTATAAAGTATAAACTTGACCTTAGCCGACAAGGCGAAGACGATCACTATCCGAGCGACATAAACTCTAATCAAATCAAATCAAATTATATAAGCAAGTAATTGAATAATGAAAGTGTCAGGGTAACTGCAAGGAAATTGATAGTGAGAATAAATAAGAATAATAAAAATGCAACTGGTGACTTTCAAGGAATTTGCTTATAGAGTTACTACGAATCAAATCCAATTTGCGTTTAAACTCTTATACCTATTATAATGATTAACGACCAATAGCATAAATTTCATACTAATTAATAAATTTTAGAGAAATATGTTATAACCTTAATTGAGAGTTTTGTCAATACTATAAGATTGTTTAAATTTAATGCAAATTCTATAAATTATTCTATGATCTAAAACAGATCATCCAGAGAGAGAGAGAGAGAGAGAGAATTTTCATGTTATTTTTTTTTCCAAATTAGGATTCTGGATATTTCTCATTCATTGCGTTTGACAATTGCTCTCAGTATATATAATCAGTAGATGATATGACATTCAAAAATCCCTATATCGATCCGAGTATTCACTATATTACATTTAAAATCTTGGTTTCTCTCCTTACTCAAAACCTCATATCGGAATCTTCTCTCCGGCAGTAAGATGAGGGTAAGTAAAGTGCATTTTTTTGTTTTCCTCATGTCTTCTCTGTGGTGAACCTACTTTCTTGCAAAACATGGAATATATGCATATATTATATATGTAGGCGAATTTTGAAAATATTTGTTGATGAGTTCTATAATTGGTTATATCATCGTTTATTTCTTCAGCAAAGGATAGTTTTGAAGATGGATATGAGTGAGAGTGAGAAATCAATGAAGAAAGCTATGAAAATCGCATCTGGAACATCTGGTTAACATCTCTATATATATTTGACTTTTTTTTTTTGCAAAAACTTGCAAGCCAAGTTAGGTCATGTGAATCGTTTCAAGCAAGGTTTTGTTAATTTATACGTGCGTGTAGGTGTGAGATCGGTCTCGATTCAGGGACAGAACGATCAGTTGGTTATATTGGGAGAAGGAATTGACACGGCAGAGCTAACACGTGAGCTCCGGAAGAAAGTTTGTCACACGACCATCGTCGCCGTTCAGGCCGCGCCGCCGCCGCCACCGCAGCAACAGCGACCACCGCAGCCGAATCATATGGGACATCAGAACGAGATGGCTCCGGCGAGAAGATGCATATGTGAGATACCGAATTCGGGTTTCTGCGGATTTTGTAGATCTATGAGTGAAACCCCTTACCACCAGATGATAGCTCCGCCGTATCCTCCTCCGGTGAACTATGTTGGTTACCGTGATGATCCTGATGGTTGCAGAATCATGTGATGTGAAACTACTTCTGAGTGATTTTTGTTTGTTCTTTTTTTTTTTCTAATTTTTCTTAGTTTTCTGATCACGTTATTCTGTAGATACAAAATTTAAAAATTCGTGGTGCTGTAAATATTATGTGACAGACACTCTAGGAAAAACAGATTTTTCACTAAACCCAACAAAACAAAAAAAAAAAGAGAGTGAAATTTAATGTTTCTTGATCGAAGTTACACTCAAACTATGTAAATGTTCAACAACAAAAAAAAGTTACACTCAAACAAACTAAATAAAAAAAAAAATTATATGTGTGCTAACACTCGTTCATCTTGGTCGTACTTTGTCACATGTCATCAAGTGAAAACTTCTGCGTCTTAAAAGCAAATGTAGAGAAGAAATCAATTTCAAATTCTTTTCAAATAAAATATTAAGCTGTTTTTTCCTGTCTCAAGTTGTGCTTATGTATCTATCTATAATGTAATGAAGTCAAGTCCACTATTATAAACAAAATTTAAGGACTTTGCTTTGGTGAATGTCCAAAGACTAGTTCCTCGAAATATATGTCAACATTCCAAAGAAAATTGGTTTAATTCCCACAGAAGTAAAGTAATTATTATTATTATTTTAGAATACTAAAAATATTCCTTAATCTTTACGTATATTCTCGGCCTCAAACGCGGGAAACGTGATCGTGTCAATTAGTCAATATCAATTGTTTTTCTTCCATTTTTGGTAACTCAATATCAATAATCATTCAGTGCGGGAAAATCTCAAAAGCTGAAAAATAAAATAACAAAAAGGCTCGATTCTCAGTGTAAGAAACTTTAAGGAAACTACAGAAAGGAAGAGAAATTGTAAATGATGAAACTTAATTGTTTGCTGTAAAACAAAAACAAAAAAAAAGAAGAAGAAGAAGAAGAAGAAGAAACTGGATTGATTGAAAAGATGCCGAATTAAAACAGAAGAATATGTATACTGCATGAACTGATAAATAAATAATTATACTACAAAATACAATCTTTATTCTTTGACCTGAAGCATTTGGTTTAGGTCTGGATCAGAACTAGCAGCATCTTAGCCCATATCCTCATTCACGCGAATAGGTCCAATCAGCCGGTAGGCTCATTTACCTATCGGCCCAATCGGTTGTTATTTACTTATTTGATTTTCTGTTTTGCAGTTGCAAATTTCCCGCCGAATTTTAAAGGTAAATTTTGTTTTCCATTTTAATACAAACAAAACTACTAAAATTAGAATTCTTCAACAACAAACAAAAACGATAAACAAAATTCGATTTATCGTTTTGGAGGTTTCATATTTATCAAATATAAAATCTTTCTTCATCAACCACATTCCTCAAATCAAAACCCAAAAGATGAAGCAATTCGCCGGACTTCTCTTCCTCTGCATCGTTCTTCTCTCCTCACTCGCCGGAAATGCTGATTCCGATCTGATTTCCGATCTGTGCAAGAAAACCGACGACCCAAAACTCTGTCTCTCGAGCATACAGTCGCGTCCCGAGTCCGGCGAGTTCGCAGCCACCAGCAACCAGATCGAGATCATAGCTATCTCCGCCGTGTCGGCAAACGCCTCCGCCACATCCGCCTACATCAAGGAAAAGCTCAGCCGCGAGGATCTTGAGCCGGCCACGGAGGACACGCTCGAGGACTGTCAGAAGAACTACCAAGACGCCGTTGAGCAGCTCGACGACTCCATCTCCGCCATGATCGCCGACGCACACGCCGACGTCGACGTCTGGCTAAACGCGGCGATCAGCGCCGTAGAGTCATGTGGGAACGCGTTGGAGTCACGCGCCGGGAACGATGTGGAGCTTTCTCAGAGGAACGAGGTTTTTCTCAAGCTTTGCAAAAACGCTTTGGTGATTAACAAGATGTTAACTTGAGCAGATTTAATTTTAATCTCCAAAAATTTGAGAGATTAATAATATTTGGTTCTTCTTTTTTTTTCAACTTGTTGTTGCTATGATTAAGATGAGTTCGTTTGCATCAAAGAAAAACATCAAGAGCAGATTGTTTTATTATTGTTTCATGATCAAATACAATGTCATTTTTTTGTCAACCAAAGAAAAACTAAAACCTAAATTAGAAATAGTGAACCCAAGCATAATATTATATTTTATTTATTTTTATTTCTAATAAATATATATATATATATTATTTATTTGTTTTATTTCTAATAAATATATAATAGTGAACCTAAGCATAATATTTATTTGTCTTATTTTCAGAATTTTAAACTTTGATCTCTGAATTTTAATTTTTAAATCCAAAATTCTAATTTTTATACTCTAAATCATAATCTATAAACCTTAAAAAAATTAAAATAAAAACTAAATCGTAAATTAGAATCTTTATATATATTATTTATATATATATATATATATATATTTAACAAAATCTTTGATTGAATATTTAATTTTTTAATTTTAATTTTTTAATTTTCTTTAAAAATAATATTACATGGCAGATTCTCATTGGCTTAAATGAAAGAGGGTGAATGAATGAATTCACCCATAGGGATGAACCCAAAAATTTTCCATAATTTTTTAATTTTAATTTTTTAATTTTCTTTAAAGATAATATTATATGACAGATTCTTATTGGCTTAAATGAAAAAAGGTGAATGAATGAATTCACCCCTAGGGGTGAACCCAAGAATTTTCCTTGTTTTTATTATTGTTTCATGATCAAATACAATGTCATTTTTTTTTGTCAACCAATGAAATACATGTTTTGACAAGAAAAAAAAAATACTTGTTACCATTTTAAAACCCGACCCGAATGGACACTGTCTATTGGGCTTAAATTGTGAAAGCCGCTATTTGGTTTATAATCGGGTCCATCTTATATTTCCAATTGGTTTAATTAGATGATAATTTTGTCTGGATAAACTTTTTTGAAAAAATATCCATTTCGATCAAATGAACAAATGAACAATTCAGTTTCTATCCATTTATTTGGTCTAATTAAGATGAAATTGGATCGATTTGGTTTATTTAATTTAAACATCCTTGCCTTCAAGTCTTCAACTATAAAATCTCATGGACAGTATGATTAGGAGGTGTGGAAAAAATGTGTAAAAGCAAAACAAAGGTGGATAGTTGAAATCCAATAAAAACGGAACCAATGGTGGAAACCTACTCGACCCATCATGAAATTTTTCTAGTCAAATTGTTTTACCAAACTCCAACTTCATCGTTGACCTACCACATTCATAACGTAATCAATTATTTTGATCTATCTATATTAAACCAATATTAATAAACAACTGTTTTCTAACAAAAAAAAAGGTGCATTAGGATAATCAATTGTCAAGTTTTGAGATACATATTCAGGATTCAAGTCTGATATTTTTCGGAAATATACGGACACGATCCATTTGGACATCATTTCAAAGAGGTTGCTTGTAAGATGGGGTGTTGGATAGATTCTAGATTCAATGTCCCACAAATAGACAAAACACAGATACCTTTCTTCTCCACCTGGATAAATTGTATATATACACTTGTTCTACGCTTTAATATTTTATTTCCCAAAAAAAAGTTATTTTTTCTTGTTATTCATCACTCAAGATGTAATTCACAATCACATTATTATAAAGCTTACTAAATATACAGTGGGTGTAAGAAAGAAGCTTTAATTTTAAATACTATTATTAGATATATACCTATGTTCACATAATTCAAACAACTTGCACATCAAAGATGAGATCATAAGAGAAAACTTGCACTCTTGTAAAGTAATTCAAGATTCCACTAAGACCCCACCTTGTTGCATTTCCTCTTAACAATGATAGAATCTTGCTTTTTATTTGCTTTTTTTTTCAATTATTTATGGATAAAACTATATTTTTATCAACCAACTTGATTATACTTAATATTAGAAACAATCTGGTTTTCAAGTATATGATATCCGAGAAATTCTTGTAGTTTTTTATAACCAAAAAAAATCGAAACACGATTGCAGTTATAGTGGTTACTGGTTAGTTAAGGATTTGAATTTTACTGACCCCAGAATCAAGTGTGGTGAAGGACATGGAAGAAAATATAAATATGCATAGATTTTGATTCGTTGAATTTCGAATATGTGGGAAATGGATGGGAGATTCAAGTTGAAGAAGACGATGAAGTTTGGAAGTTGCAAAGGAGTGGGCAAAGGAACCAAGTTGACATAGAATGCACGCAAATCTATGCGAGTGCTGAAAAGAACACTTCTCTCACATTAATCTATACAATTCTTCTGTCACTCAAATTGATTTAAACAATTTTATATGTACAAAATATTTGTAAAGTAGATAGATTTGCCTATCTTGGAAGCACACAAATTCCAATTGCTTCCATCACACTCCAACGCCAATCTCACAACCTATGGTATTAAATTTAAAACGCATTGTGAAACTCTAGATTTAGATTCATAATAAATCAAGATTTTCATATGTAGACACTATCTAAGCACTCAGTATCAAGTTATTATGCATCAACAATAACTAATTGGATGGTTACATGTAGTGCACACTGTTTTTAGGCTAAGATCATTAGAATAGTTTTATGGAATTAATAAAGTTAATACCAGAAATATTCTATGCTAAGATCAATCTATACTTTGAAAAGGAGAAAAGAAGAAAAACAAAGAAAAGGATAATTCATTCGTTGGGGGTAATTATGTAAATGATAAACCACATCGAACCCAAGAAATGTTGAAGTATCTCTAAAGTCTGAAATTACGTTGGAAGAGAAGAAGACTAGAGAAGTATCCAATAAATGGGACACACGCCCCATATTAGAGAATAGAGACTAGTGCCCAGTTCGTGAAATAAGACAAGGAACATAGCACCAAACACTTCACTTTCTCAGTTTCTCTCTCTCTCAACCAAAAAAAAAAGGAAACGAAACCTTTCAAATGACGTAAAAGCAAAACACTGACTTTGCTTCCCCGGAATTACCAATCCAAGAAACGCTAATGATTCCTCCCTCCATTAAACAACTCCTCTCTCTAAACCCAAATCTCAATCCTTCTCTCTTTTGATTCTGTTCGCTTTTAACCCACACATACAGATTATACATAGTTTCGTATGTGGAAGAAGAGTGTATGCCAGAAAAATCCCCCCTTTCTCTCCATAACCTAAATCACTCGATCATAAGTAGAAGAAAAAGGTAAACTTTTTTTTTGGGTGATTTTATATGGTAAGAAGAGGAGAAAAGAGCAAACCTGGGAAAGTCAGGGGAGAATTTGCTGGAGGGTTTATTGGATTGTATCCATGACATCACATCGGCTTTGGCTTTCGCTAGGATGACTGATTCTGCTTATAGAGTTGACACCATTTCCAGGCTCGCCCAATGGCGAATCCACAACCTTTCTTCCTCCACTTACCGCAAGTCCGATCCTTTCAAGATGGGTCTCTGGAATTGGTATCTCTCTCCTCTCTCTCTCCTTCCTTCTTTCCTTTTTTCATGACCCGACATGAATGATGGCGATGAATGAAACAAAAGTGGGCACCTTTTTTTCTAATTGATGTGTTTGGTGATTGATTTTGACAATTTGGTGTGTTGATTATATCCAAGGCATTTGTCTGTGGAGAAAAGCAAGATGCTATTAAATGTTAAGTTGTATCCAGAGGTATCAAACCTCACCAGAGAGAATCCACCTGTTGCCTCCTTTGCTCTTCGTGTTGTCTCTTCTGCCGGTGAAAGGAAAGCTTTATCTCATCCAGGTCAATAAGATCTTGCTATTTGATTTTTTGGTTTCCCCTGCTTTTGTTCCTGTTCCACTTAAGATGAATCAAAATGCTGACACTATTTCTTTCACGAATTTGTATACCCGAATGCAGAAGTAATAGATAAGCGGATCAAGACAAACGAAGATTTTCTTTGGACGATTGAAGTTCCCTTAACTGGAAAAATCATCATCGATGTTGAGTTTCTAGACCTGAAGGTTCTGTCTCAAGATGTAAGTGTTTCCATCACTTCAGAGATGTTACTAAGAAGAACCTTATATATGTTTGGTGTGTTTAGTTGATACTTAACTGAATATGGCAGAGTGGAGAATTCTACTCAATCTGGGAAGACGGTTCAACGCAGAATCAATCCAAAGCGTCAGCAGTAACATCCCTTGGACGTATGTTGGAAGAAAGCATTTACACAGACATAATGATCAATGCCTCTGATGGAAGCATTGGAGCTCACCGAGCTGTTCTTGCTGCACGTTCACCTGTTTTCCGCAGCATGTTTCTACATGACCTTAAAGAGAAAGAGCTCTCAGCGATCAACATGCCCGACATGCCTCTTGATGCTTGCCAAGCGTTCCTCAGTTATATCTATGGCAATATCCTGAACGAAGACTTTCTTATCCATAGATTAGCTCTCCTCCAAGCAGCAGATAAATATGATATTGCTGATTTGAAAGACGCGTGCCACTTGAGTCTTGTAGACGATATCGACACAAAGAATGTTCTTGAGAGGCTTCAGAATGCTTATCTCTACCAGTTACCTGAGCTCAAGGCTAGCTGCATGAGGTATCTTGTGAAGTTTGGTAAGATATTTGAGATCCGTGATGAGTTCAACATATTCATGCAGTGCGCAGACAGAGATTTGATTTCTGAAGTTTTCCACGAAGTTCTCAGTACCTGGAAAGGATTTTAGGGGGGAATCAGAAAGGGTATGTGTGCTATTATTATTATACAAGGACTATTTTTTTGTGCAGAAGGATTTGTTGGTCTTTATGTACAGATTAAAGTGTTGTCAGGGTTTTAACTCAAAACCCCCAAGTATTGTCCTTGCAAGGATAAAAACAGCAACATGTAAATTCATGATTTGATTGAATGCGAGAGCTTCTTAGCTTGAACTTTGGATTGTTGGTCCATAACACTAATACTGTATATAGTTATCAGTCTTATGCTTTTAAAGTAAAAGTTTGAAATCAGTTCTAAGTTCCAAGCAGGATACCAGGCAAAGAGATTCTAATAGGGATCAAAGGCTTATTCTAGAGTTAGGCCAAGCTAAACTTTATATATCCTCTCATACTCTGTTATAATAGTACCATTCATCATACGAGCAAATGCCACAGGAATAATTTTAAGTGATTTTGCAAAACTAAGCTACTAGTAACATATCAAAACCATCACTCTATAAACATGACAACTAAACGTCTTATAATGTACAATATATCTTATAAGATATAGAGTGATATGGTTTTGATATGTTTGGAGAATCATGAAATTTTGTACAAGAAACATTATAAAAAAACTTTTAGTTGTCAATCTTTTTAACATGATTATCAATGAGTTCATTTTGCAGCACATTACAAGAATCCATATGCCATTTGACCTGATTCGTAATTATGTGTTCCAAGCAGGATAAGAGATATACTTATAGTATGTACAGATGGTCAAGTTAGGCCGAGCTAAACATTTCTATAGATATGTATCCTCCCTTAATCTATAATCTCCGCACGGTTTTAAAATGGTCATCACATAAGCTAAACAATTCATAAATGCAACAGGAATGGTTCAGTTTCAGAGAATTCTCTATACATAAGCCCTTGTGCTATTTAACATTTTCATTAATTTATCAAAAAGAGAAAGACTAGAATCTGTGATCATACTTGATACTATACATAGATACCGTTGATGCCGAACATAAGCTTAGCGACAATGATAGCAGAGATAAAAACACACCAAAAGGAACGATCTGAATCAAGCCAATCACCGAAACCAAAGCCCTCGAAAGCGGAGAGTAAACCAAAGCGAAAGGTGTAAAGGACGTGTTTAGTGTCCATGGTATACCCAAAGGCAATCCAAAGCGAAAGCCCAAACTAAATTGGGCTTAACGTAGAGTTGAGCTGGAAGATGGCGATCCCAAAGGCAAACACGGAGCATATGTAGATCAAAGCATCGATGGTCGAGTAATAGTAAGGGAAATAAAACATGGCTACCATAAGAATCACAGAGTAGCCCGCACGTGTAGCAGGAAGAGGAGGCTCGTTTGGATGCGAATAATATTGTGGGACACTTCGCGATATCTCCCTTGTCGTGGCATTGGATTTTAAAGATTCTATCTCAAAAAAACACATTATCGAAGGAAGAGATAATAGTGCTGATTTGAGACGTCCATAACCTATACCTAGGCCATTCCACCGGTTTTAAGATTGCATCAAGAGCAGCTGCACAATCAGTCGCTATCGTTATATCCATCAAGTGAAGATCCCTTAGGCTTTGCAATGCTCAGATAATACCTCTTAGCTCTGCTGTTATTCGGTTATGAAAGCAGGTCAAGGCATCTCTTGCGTGAAACAGAACAGTACCTGATGAGTCTCTTGCAAGCCACGCAACACCACTAAGTAGAGAGGCACTTCTCCAATTGGCATTCACATTACATTTCACGGTACCTGGAGGAGCACTTCTCCAATTGTTTATGTACAGATTAAAGTATTGTTAGGGTTTTAACTCAAAACCCCCCAAGTATTGCATAGTTAATTAGTTTTTCTTTTGCAAATCAAAGGGCATCAAACATTTTCAAACCAATAACACCAACCAATCAATTGTTTTCACTCAGCTTAAAGAATGTCAATAGTAACAAACAGCTTATGATCATGTTTTTGAGTAGAAAACATTCCACAGCTCCCATAATTCTGCATGGAAGAGAGCATATAAGGTGATTAAAAGTTTTGGTGTACACAGAGACAGAGATGGCAGAATCAAAAGGACACAATATGAGCAAAATAAATGTCAGTCGTACAAATCTTTAGTGTTTCTTTTTCTTTTGGTTATTTCTGTTTCAGCCAGCCAGATACGAAAGTGGCATTTGCCATTTGTTATGCATACTACACGATTAGTGAATAACAAAAAAATAAATAAAAGTTTTAAGAAAGAATTAAATATATAGGACAAATAAACCTAACTATTGTTAAATTTTGTCCCATTAATACTTCTACTAATAATTTAACCTTTTCTACCCTTCTAATTCGAATTTACCCATATAATTAAAATTTATGATATAAAATTTATTCTAGAAAGAAAGAAATATATTCGAAAAAGAAAGAAATATATTCTCTAGATCTGATTAGGAAAAAAATAAAAAATTTAAGAAAATAATTAGGAAATTAAATAATTGGAAAAGGAAATAAATATATTCTCTAGATCTAATCCTAGATTCTCGGAGATTCAGTTAACCAAATTGTAGAATAAGTATTCTATAATTATAGAACAAAGAGTTTCCGTAGAAAACAATTCTACTAAGATATAGAACAAAGAGGTAAATATAGAAAGATAATTCTACTAAACTGTAGAACAATGAAAAAGTTATAGAATACGGTTTCATAACTTTGTAGAACATAGAAGAACTGTAGATAACTAATTCTATATATTTAGTAGAAAACTAATGAAATAGTAGATAGTCTATTCTATAAATTTATAGATTTATAGAATGCACTTTCTACTAATTCATAGAACATTTGTAAAAAGTTGTTTAAAATTTTTTTTTGGCAAAAAGATGTTATGAAATGTTTTTGTCTTCCCTTTTCAGAATGATCCAAAATTTTTTAGATTATAAAATTTTTTTTTAAAATTTTTGTAATTGTAAATTAATGGTATTTTTATCCAAAAGTGGTCAAGTTTGAAAAAGTATTAAGGGGACAATACTACAGTTTTTTTGTCCTATAAATATAATTGAAACATAAGAAGGTCTAGACCCCTATATGAAAATGATAATCTATAATTAAGTGGCTCTAACTCATATGGTTACGGAATTATGAAAGACCAGTGGCGGAGGTATATACAATGAGTTGGGGGCAGTTGCCCCCAATAAAAAAAAATATTTAGTGTAAATTTGTAACAATAATACTAGTTGCCCCCACACTAAATAGCATATATGTTCCCATTAAATACGTTTTGTCCCTAATAGAAAAATGTTCTGGCTCCGCCACTGTGAAAGACATCAGTGTGACTTGAAGCAATGCTTTGTTTACTTCAAAGTTTGATATTCTGTGTATAATTAAAAAGTTTAGTCAAAATCATGAATTTTCACTCATTATCCATATATAATCTATAGAGAGACAATGGTCACGTACGTAACATTGTCGTTATTTGACAAAAAAAAACCGTTTGTATATCAGAATAAAACGAGAGAGTATCTGTTTGGTTTATAATCATACGTTATTATACATAATTAGACAAAAATAGATCGTAAATGCTTAGGAAACAAAATAGATCATCATAGATATAGGTAATTAACGGGGAAAAAACAAGAATTCATAGCCAAAAAAGAAAGAAAGGAAGTTTTATATATTGAATGCAGCTATAGAAAATACGAAGATCCAAAATGATTGATTCCTATTTCCCATTACGTTTTGGGTTATAATTACAAGTTTCTGAATCATATATTTCCAATCGATCGAATCCAAAAGAAGCAAAACGAAAAGAAAAAAGAAAGATGTTGATGTGGGACTACTAAACAAACTAAATTGGGCTTGACCATCTGCTAGTAGTAGTCCGGGCTAATGTCGATCCAGCCTAATTTCTTTCAGCCATCTGCAACGGGGGACTTGCCTGGGAAGCTCAGCGACGACAGCTTCAGCCGGCGGGGGAGGTGGAGTGTTCAGGACTGCCAAAAGAAGCGAGAAGCATACGCTTAGGACTAGAATGTAATGCTTCTTTGGATATTCTGCGACTGAGACGGTGAAGGCAGCAATGAGGACTCCCTGGGCGATTCCAATGTCATCGGTGATTTTGTTGATGACCCAGAACGATAGTAGAAAGAGAAAGTAAAAGATAGCGGAGATGGCTATATACACATCTTTCTCTGCCACCATTCTTTTCCCCAGCCAGAGGAACAAAAAGAAGAATCTAATCGTAGTGACTCCCTTGAAGATAGTGAATGCACAATCCCCAAATTTAACAAGGATTTTTTGTCGTGCCTTCCGTTACAAATTGTGGAATCCAAATCAAGCAAAAGGAAACCAATATCACATCGGCGAAATACATTGCTTCATCGCCAGAGTGATTCTTGCAATACACCGATTTTTTTAAAAAAAAGTTGTAGAGATGAGCAGATAAGCAGCAGCTTGATACTTGGGATAAATAGAACCCAAGAAAACCTGTGATGCGAGCGGCTGGGTTCAGACTTGGAAATCGGATGGTGTACCTGGGAAAAGCTGGATTTCCGGCCATGAGTATTTGGAAAGAAGAAAATGTATTGGAGGAAGACAAAGAAAATGTATTGGAGGGAAGAACCAGAGGAATTTATAAATCGACGCTGATATAAATGATATTAATGGGCCGGGTCAGTTTGATTAGAGGCCTTAGAGATTCGAGTCCTTAAATTCTTGTCCTCAAAAAAAAAACCTCGATCTTCAAATCCCTTTCATGGTTTAGTCTTGGAAATTCGATGGGGAAAAGCTGGATTTCCGACCATGGATGAATAAAGAGAAAGGCTCTTGGATATTTGGAAAGAAGAAAGAATTAGTGAATTTGTCCGCGCCTTGCACGAGCTGATATTATTTTTTATTTGATTGTTTAAAAATGTAATATAGTTTAGATTAATTTTTTTATTCTTTATTATTGTATATATTTGTTTGTTAGATTTCTTTGCATTTTAATGTTTAAAAACATGATGTTGACTATAAATACTATCATTGTCTTTTTTTGTCCATTTGGCTGATATGTTTTTTGAACAAGACTACAAACTATATATATATACATATTTATAATAATCATAGAACATAATGATTTGAAGTATCGTACAAATTTATTCGAAGAATAAAATAAGAAATTAAACAATTTAGAAGGATGTGAGAGAATTAGGGAGAAATTGTGTACATATTTATACTAAAACATTTGAAGTCAAAAACCGTAATAGAGACATGACAAATTCCGTTATTCCATTAGATATTCTATTTATTGATTTTTACTTTTTCGTTTATTTGACTGAATATCAATTAACTAAATTAGAAAACGGTTTGATTGACAGTGGACTGAAACATTAAACCACAATAATTTAGAGCGGTATGTTTTAAGTTATTGTAATACATTATCAGATAAAAATTAATAAAAAATGACACTTAATTGGAAAATAGGGTTAAAAAGTCTTTTTGCGTCGAAATTCATTCTAGAGTTGACACATAAGCAAAACTTTTTGAAACTTGATGAGAAACCGAGACCTAAGCTTTTCACTATACAAATAGTATATAGAATTGGAGGAAGACGAATTAAGAATTGGAGGAAGGAATTTATTAAATCGATGCCGATATGAATCCTTGTGTTGATGTTAATGGGCCGGATCAGTTTGATTAGAGTCTCACGGGTCCTTTAAAATCCCACAAAATGCCTCTTTCCCGTTCTCCTCAAAAAAAAAACCTCGATCTATCTTATGACCTTTCATGAACTTAGTTTTCGCATAGTTTCGATGGATTTTTCCCGATATATTGGCAAACCTGAGACGAATTTTACCGCGTTTTAGAACTTTTGGCGTATCTGCTCGATATGGCGGGTGGGCAAGTGGAGAAGCGAGTCAGATTGCAGCGCTTTTTCTAAGTAAAAGTTTGAAATCAGATTGCAGCGCATTTTCTAATTACAAGTGCCATTAACCTTATTCATATGCATGAATGATTCTGAGTTTCAAGCAGGATGATACCAGGCAAAGAGATAGATGCCATTGGGTTTACTTTCCCTACCAATTAATCCACAGCCCATAGGCCTAACTTAGGCCTAACTTAGGCCCAACTTAAGCCCAAAATGCTCTATCTTCCGATCGTATCACTGTCGTTACCACTCGTCGCCGACATATCAAACACGGCACAACTCCCGTCGATCTGAGAATCCCCGTCGTAGCTGGTCATAAAAGAATAAAACTCACAATAATATATTATAGAAGAAGAAGCTTCTGTTTCGATCATATCGGTTACAAAATCTAAATTTGTTGTTGTTGTTGTTGTTGTTGTTGTTTTGTTAACAGGTTTACACACGATCGTCAGTAAGGTAATCTCATCGTCCATGGATTTTGTTGCTTATTTTCGAACTACTCTAAACCCTAGATTCCAATTTTTGCTACATCGCCTATAATTTTGATTGATTTTGACCGATTTAGGGAACATATCTGCTGGATATGGCGGGTGGTGGGCAAGTGGAGAAGCGAGTCAGATACAAGAGCTCTGTCAAGGATCCGGGAACTCCTGGATTTCTCAGACTAGTAAGATTAATCCACGAACAACTGGTGAATTCTCGATGCATTTTTTTTCTTCTGCTTTCATATGTTTCAATTGATAAAATTTCGCAGACGGAAGCAATGTTGCTATTTGTCCCAAACGATCCGAAATCAGATTCAAAGCTTAAAGTGCAGACTCTAAACATCAAAAGTATGTATGCCAATTTACACCAGGTCTTATTTGGATAAGAGATATAATCTGTTTTCCTCTTGTGTTTCTCGTTTCTTCAGTTTCTCCATTGTAAAATTTCTCAGGTCAAAAATATACAAAAGAAGGATCAAACAAACCTCCTTGGCTTAATCTGACCAACAAGCAGGTCTTTTGTTGGCCTTTTTGCTGAAAGCTTAGATGTGTGCATTTTGAAAGCTTATTCTGTGTGTTTTATGAGGCTTCCTAATCTTTTTGATCACAGGGAAAGAGTCATATCTTTGAGTTTGAAAATTATTCGGATATGCATGCTTGCCGTGATTTCATCAGTAAGCTCTTTGTGCCGATGGTTTTCTTTTATTTAGTGGAAACTACCTTCTATTGGTTTCTTTCAGTGGTACTGAAACCATTTTACTATGAACAGCTAAGGCCCTTGCTAAATGTGAAGAGGTGCCTAAGAAATCAGCTGTCTCGACATCAACTGAGCAGCTCAGTATTGCAGAACTGGAGCTACGCTTCAAGGTTCTCCGAGAAAATAGGTATGCAATCGGAACACTAGGTTACCTTTTGGGATCCTTAGAGTTTCTATTTTCATAAGTTCATCGAATTCCTTAAAACATAAGTAGTGCATGCATGATATGTAGTGAGCTGCAAAGATTGCATAAGCAATTTGTGGAAAGTAAAGTTTTAACGGAAGATGAATTCTGGGCTACAAGGAAGGTTGGTTCTTTGTAGTTTCTTTGGTTCTCAATTATCTGTTTGTTTGAGTGTAATCATAGTTACCAGCTTTCTTCTGATCGCAGAAATTACTTGGTCAAGTTTCCACTGGAAAGTCAAAACAACAAGTCGGGCTCAAGAGCATGATGGTATCTGGCATCAAACCATCTACTGATGGGCGGGTATGGTATATTTCACTCTACCCCTTCCTGAGAGTCATCCTTTTCGGTTAATAAGTTCAGTGCATGCTTTTGTATGAAAGAAACAATGCACCTGTATAAGTAAACTATGTTGTGTTTGGTTGAAGTCCAGCCGCTTGCTGTTATATATCGTACAATTCATCTGGTTTATACTAACCACCTTCTTCAATGTTTTTTTTTTCAGACTAATAGGGTGACGTTCAACTTGACATCAGAGATCATTTTTCAGGTCAGCTCTTTGGTTGACTAGGTTCTCCACTGATTTAGGTGCTCTATAGGGTCAGGATAAGTTTTACGGTGAACGAGGTCCATGTTTCAATTGGTGATATTTTCTGTCATAAATTATGTTATGTGTGGTTCCATCTGCATCATGTGTTTGAACTTACAAACTCCAAAGCGAAACTACAAGCGAGGGATAGAGACATTTATAATAGCCTTTCAGTTCACCTTCTATTTTGCGCTGGCTTAGTCCTTAGATCTGCTGTAAGAATAGTTGAATGTTGCTTCACTCATGCTACTGTCCATGTCTCACATATGATTCTTTCATTACGCTTTCAGATTTTTGCTGAGAAACCAGCTGTTCGGCAGGCATTCATAAACTATGTTCCGAGTAAGGTAACAAAGCCTTCATGACTATGACTATCTTTGTTTATAGGTTTAACCATCAAATCCGACAAATCTTAAATGGTTTTTGGTAGTTTTTTACTACGACAGATGACAGAAAAGGACTTTTGGACAAAATATTTTAGAGCAGAATATCTTTACAGCACCAAAAATACAGCAGTAGCTGCAGCAGAAGCTGCTGAGGACGAGGAACTCGCGGTTTTTCTGAAGCCTGATGAGATATTGGCTCGGGAAACTCGTCAGAAGGTTATTTTGCCTCTACAATTATTCATTTCTCTGTATTTTATTTGAGAAGAAAACATTTTTTTGCATATTTATCTGATCTGAATGTCATTTATGTAGATTAGACGAGTTGATCCGACTCTTGACATGGAGGCTGACCAGGGAGACGACTACTCTCATCTAATGGTAAGCCAACTACCACTGCATTAGATGTATGTTGGACACTGCGTCAAGTGATTTGTTTTCTAAAATCCTCAGACCCTGTATAAGCTGTTAAATCAAGAAATTTAGGTTCTTACAAATGTAAATTCTGGACTACGCAACTACGTTTGAATTATCTGATCTACTTCTATTTCTTTGTGCCTTACAAATTAAAACTACTGCTTTTATCTTATACACTAGGACCATACTTTAATATTAGCTTGTATAGGAATGTGTTTCATGCTGATATCTAGAAAATAGGGATCTTGAAATCCAATTTGCGGATCATATCTTCACATCATGTGCTTAATGTAAATTTACTTTCCAACAGGACCATGGGATTCAGCGTGATGGCACCAAAGACGTTGTTGAATCACAGAATGACCAATTTAGGAGGTCACTGTTGCAAGATCTTAATCGCCATTCTGCTGTTGTATTGGAAGGCAGAAGCATTGGTAAAACACTTCTACTAGAGCACCTATTCTGATTTCTTCATCTGATATTCTGTGTAACGTCATGAGAAATAACTGCAACTGACTCTTACAGCTAGTTCGTAAAGGTTAAATATATAATGATGCGCACTTGTACTTTTTTAATTGAAAAGCAGATGTTGAGTCAGAAGATACGAGGGTTGTTGCAGAGGCTCTGACACGGGCCAAACAAGGTTTGCTGTTTCATTCTGCTATGTCCTACTTTAATATTCTTGCAGATTGATGACCGATGCCACACGTTATTATATTCATCTGACTTCAGTATCCATCTTTATTACTTTTGTAGTTAGCAAAGCTGATGGTGAAACCACCAAGGACGCTAATCAGGATAGATTGGAGAGAATGTCTCGGACAGCGGAAATGGAGGATCTTCAAGCACCACAAAATTTCCCGTTAGCACCGCTATCTATCAAGGTTTGGCTTTCTGCCATTAAAGGGTTTTCAGTGTTGATGATGGATGCTTCATAAATCCTCTAACCCTTTCTTTTTTTTTTTTTGGAATTTAGGACCCTCGTGATTACTTTGAATCTCAACAAGGAAACGTCCTCAATGAACCTAGAGGAGCAGGGGCATTAAATAGAAATGTCCATGAAGCTTATGGGTTGCTAAAAGAATCCATTTTGGAGATTAGAACTAAAGGATTAAGTTATCCGTTGATTAAATCAGAAGTTTCCTTTGAGGTGCTACTCTATCTCATGATAAAATGTGTGCTTACTAAAAGAAACCATGGCTTATTGCTTTGGTGCCTGCGCTAAACATTGCTAACCTATTCAGGTTTTCAGTTCGTTAACCCAAACTATCTCAACTGCCAAAAATATTATCGGGAAGAACCCGCGAGAGAGCTTTCTGGACAGATTACCAAAGTCCACCAAGGATGAAGTTCTACATGTAAGTCATAAGTAACAATAACACCTATGGATTCTGTTGTCCCCTCAAAATGGATCACAAGAGTACTTTTTCTTTTTTCTTTTTCTCTTTCATCTACAGCACTGGACATCAATACAAGAATTACTGAGACATTTTTGGTCATCTTACCCAATAACAACCACATATCTTCACACGAAGGTAAATTTGTTCCCATTTCATAATTCTCCTAATCCCAGAATTTGCTATATACAAATATTCACAACTTATTTTACTCCAAGAGCAAGATCGTATACTAGGATATTATGTTTTACTATGCAGGTTGGTAAACTGAAGGATGCAATGTCCAATACTTATTCACAACTCGATGTAAGCTATGAAATTCTTCTTCAAGTCTTCCTGATATAATAAGCTACTCGTAGTCTATTAGAACAGTCGTTCCAAATCTCTCCATGCCAGTAATTGCATATGGTCTAGTGTGTGCGTTCGTGTACGGGTTCCTTGATATTAATCTGCATGTAACTCAGGCAATGAAACAGTCGGTGCAATCTGATCTCCGGCATCAGGTTTCTTTACTGGTTCGGCCAATGCAACAGGTTAGCCTCTTCCAATACTTACAGAAGAAGTTTTATGACAGCATCTCTCGATCGGTTAAGTCTCCACACGCATTGTATCGGATCTATCCGATTTAACCATCCAATCCAGGCACTACATTGTAATCCGGGTAACACAGTGAAATCTGAGTGATCTTAACCCGTTTTGTCCATCAGGCCCTTGATGCTGCGTTCCAACACTACGAAACAGACTTGCAGAGAAGAACCGCTAAGAGCGTTGGAGGCAGCAGCAGCGAAAGACCAAACGGGGGCGTTTAGAAGACAACACGCATCTTTGTTTTGTTTCACAAAGTGTAATTGATGTTTTTGAGATTTTTCTTTGGTTGCTTTTTGTCCGATCATTGAGAATACAAACAAAAGGCGGTTATATTGTCTAATCGAGGCGCTTTGTACTTGAAAGAGCAATTTTCTTCAACATCATTCTCGAACTAAAGTACCCACTGAATATAATTTAGCTTTTGAAGTGTAGTAGATAAGATTCTCCAGAGGACCTTAAGATTGTTGCTTGAGTTACAAGAAACCTCCCGATGCCTAGTTACAATGAACAATAATAATAGGGAGAGGCTTCTGTTTACATAAATTTCAATGGGATATGACAATGATCAAATTACAAAACAAACATTCCAGATTGGAAAGAGAAAAAGAAAAAAAAAACTTCGAAGATAAAGAAAGATGCAAGACTAAGTCCAATACATAACCTATAAGAAATAAATTTTTAATCCAAGATTCAAATACATCATCAAAGTTTTTTGTAGTTTGATGGTGGACTTCATTAACCATGCGAATCACACACTTGCCGTGGAGATGGGACAACAAGAGGTCCACTTCGATTTAAGCTAAAAATCTATACTATTAAATCAGCATATTTAACTAAATATCATATCAGTAATTCACATATAATACATAAGGGACATTCGAAATTAATTCAAAAAAAAAAAAAAGGTAAAATGGCCAATCAAAAAAAATTATTTTGAGTCCGAATAACTCTAATTATTATTTTATTTTTGGTCACAAAACGCGAATAATAACTCTAGTTATATATAGTGTTTTTTTTTCTTCTATATACACTTGTAGTTGTAGTTAGTTAACAGGACAAATTAAAATGATGTAAAAAACTATAAAGATAAATGAAAATATGAGGAATAAATTTATGATCTCTTCGATTTGCATTCTTTTGAAAAAAGCTAAACTTGTCTTCTTCAACGGATGAAAATTTAGTAGCGAGAAGGAAACTTCCTAGCTCACGCTCTTCACTTCAATCTGAGATCTCATCGCAACTAAATCACACAGAGATCACAAATCTCGTGAAGTGAAACTTTTTAATTGTATTCCTTGAAAATAACAAACCCATCGAATTTTTGTAGACTAAGCTTCTCCATCCATTCTTCCTCCTACAGCAGATCCGAAGACGAAGAAGAAATCAAACTAGTTCCGGGTTTTTTATCTTGCTAGTTTGTTGAGTTATGCTGGATTTGGTTTTCAATCTTTCTTCTCTGACCGTTCGTTGACTTGCTTAGGTAAAAATATCGGGATCTCTTTGCAAGTTCCTTTCATTCCTATGAAAATCACTCAACTATGTGTTGTATTGATTCTTTGTTTGTGGTCTCGAGGTTTGGGTTAGCGTTTGAAAACGTTTTTGACTAAAGCTTTGAAAGACAAATTCGAATTGGATTCGCGTTACTCTATATCAATGAATTTGTTCTTCAAGTATCTACTGATTCATGCAAATCTTAAGCTTAGACCTTAAAGTAACGCATTTTCAGTTCAAGTTCGCCTTTTGTTGCGGTTTCTATTCTGTGAAGATCAATGGGCTTTGATATTGATGATCTGATTGGTCTCCCAAGTTTTCAGATTTAAATTGTGTTCGATACCTAATCTAAGGTTTGGGTTACAGGTACAAGTCTCTCCATCTCCAGCTTCTAGAAGAAGACAACATTTTAGTGTATCCTCGTTGAGTCTATGGGTTGTTGTAAGGTGCCGGCTCTTATTCAGGCGCAGGTAGAAGTAAGTTAGTTCACGAGATCAGTGTCTTGTCTCTTTTTTTTTTGGCTCCTCATTGTCAGCTGATTGGAAAAAGTTGTCATTGTAAACAGATGGGTTTGGTAAGTGAAGTTGAGCACAAAAGACTTTTCAGACGAGAAACAGATTCACCACAAACAAAAGCTGCTTCTTTGATGGAGCAAGGTGGATCATTTTCTGCAAATTTTCAAGAGCGCACAGCTAAAGCACCTAAGCACAGCGTGCTCCAGAGCTTCAAGATCGTCATTTTATCGAATAAACTCAATCTTTTGTTGCCTTTCGGTCCACTAGCAATATTACTCCACTATTTGACAGATAATAAGGTGAGCAATGTTAGTTTCGGGTACTAAATTTTAGCACTTTCGTTCCTTCTTGTTATGTCATCAAGAAATGATTCTTATGGCTCAGGGATGGATCTTCTTACTGAGCTTAGTAGGAATCACACCATTGGCTGAACGTCTCGGATATGCCACAGAGTAAGCCGTTGCTCGCACTTGCAACTCTTAACTTACATTCTATTAGCAAGACTTGTATAAAAGTACCCGTTTGTTTATTCTTTGTAACAGGCAATTGGCTTGTTACACAGGTTCAACTGGTATGACTTGGTTTCTTCTAAATACACAAGTTCATTTTCAGGATTCCTTTCCCTCCTGATTAGTTTTTGACGCGCTAGAAAAATTTCACAGTTGGAGGCCTCTTAAACGCTACATTTGGAAACGTGACAGAGCTGATCATATCTATTTTCGCTCTTAAAAATGGAATGATACGCGTTGTACAGCTGACACTGCTCGGCTCCATTCTTTCTAACATGTTGCTTGTACTTGGCTGCGCCTTTTTCTGTGGGGGGCTTGTATTTTCCCGTAAAGAGCAAGTCTTTGACAAAGTAGGCATATCAATTCACTTGTTGTCTCTTTTTTTTCCTGTTTTGTTCTTGTTGTTCTGTAATCTTTACCATGTTTCTGAGCTTATATCTTCTGCAATACAGGGGAATGCGGTTGTGAATTCAGGACTGCTTTTGATGGCTGTTATGGGGCTACTCTTCCCCGCTGTTCTTCATTACACGCATAGCGAGGTTCATGCTGGTTCGTCAGAGCTGGCTCTTTCAAGGTTCAGTAGTTGCATAATGCTTGTGGCCTATGCTGCTTACCTTTTTTTTCAGCTAAAGAGCCAGCCCAGTTCTTATACCCCTCTTACCGAGGTGTGTCATCTTCGACCTTTAGTTTTTTCTTACAGATGCCTGGAAACGATGGTGAAGACAACTTCAAATATTAAATGGTTTCTTACAAGTTACAAACCAGTTTCATCATTTATGGGCTCTGTTCATTTTTCTTCTTGGTTGCTCTCTCTACTAGCTGGACTTCAATCTGCTGTTTGGTGAAAATTTGTAAACTTTAGGATATGAACCAGAGCGAAGAAACTTCGGACGATGATGAAGATCCTGAGATCTCCAAGTGGGAAGCAATCATCTGGCTTTCAATCTTGACTGCTTGGGTCTCTCTTCTTTCAGGCTATCTTGTCGATGCCATTGAGGTAAATCACTACCCTTTTTTTTTTTCTTTCTAGATCTTATCTTTATGAAGATTTTACAGTATTAACTTGACTTGTTTATGCCATATGATTAGTACGGCATTATAACGTGAGTATACTAGCTGGCTTATGGTAAAAACTCAACCGATGCAATACATAAGTTGGAATATGTTTTAGATACTTGTAATATTCCTAATCACATGCACGAGTCCATCAAAAGCGCCAATATTTTCTGTAGAAGTGTCTTGTCAAAGAGTGACTAGAAACCAATGATCACTACAACATAACAATGCGAGTTTGGCTTACTGTTTTCTGTTGTTTGTGTTTTTCAATATATAACAGGGTGCTTCGGTCTCATGGAAGATACCAATCTCGTTTATTAGTGTCATCTTGCTTCCTATAGTTGGAAATGCGGCCGAGCATGCAGGTGCTATTATGTTTGCCATGAAAGACAAGCTGGTACGCAGACTAGTCTCTTGCAATTCTGATGTCTTTGGTTTATCTTTTTTTAGGTGTATATTTATTATACTCTCCTCTACAGGATCTGTCTTTGGGAGTGGCTATTGGATCGTCAATCCAGATTTCCATGTTTGCGGTACGTATAAGAAATGTGAACCTGGGGTCTATATAGTACTGAACATTCTCTTTACAGATCTGGCCTGACTTTTGGCCCGATTATGGATATAGGTTCCATTCTGTGTGGTGATCGGATGGATGATGGGTGAACAGATGGATCTGAATTTCCAGCTATTTGAGACTGCTACACTGTTCATAACTGTGATAGTTGTAGCATTCTTCCTCCAGGTGGGTTCATAATCTTGAAGCAATTAATTACGAAAACCAATCTTGACGTTAAATTATGTCTCTGTGTTTGTCGTTGTGCAGGAAGGGACATCGAATTACTTCAAAGGATTGATGCTCATTCTCTGCTATTTGATAGTTGCTGCCAGTTTCTTTGTACACGAAGATCCTCATCAAGGTTAGGTGTTGAATTTGTTATCTTCTTCCCATATATTACGTAAATGGTAACATTAACCAGAAAACCTGGTTCGTGTGTCTGCGGAAACGACTTTGAATTGGTTTTTTGTGTTCTTCGTTACTTGACAGATGATATATAGCCATCCCAAAAAACACGTGAATCTGGTACGTGTCCTAAAACTAAACCCTGGTGATCTTACTTACATGTACATTTTTTTTTTAAGATTCTGGAGTTAATGTTTGTATCAGACCAAACTGAAAGTTGTCCCAGTTTACGTTTGAGGCCCCTTCCTTGGGGGCTGGTTTAGGGTTGCAATTTTGTGAAATTACTTTGATTATCTTTATATATATTATATAATCTATTGGGAACTTGTAATCGGAATTTCTATAGATTAGGCATCTATCCAAGCGTTGCGCTCACCTAAAACAATTTAACATTTCTATACATATTAATAATATATATCACATTAACCATATATATAAATCAGATTATTCATTCGATAGTAATTTTGTTTTAAATTCATGGTGTCCTGCTACCAAGATGCAAGACCGGCTAAGAAACCTTTTAAAGATTATGCGTTATGTTCAAGATTTTTGTAATACAAAAAAAAAACTCTATTTGATGAATTGTGTCATGGATCCTATGTGAATTAGTGAATACACAAATGCGAGAATCTCTTACAAGAACAGCCATGTCCGCTTTATATTAAAAGAAAAAAAAAATATCAGGTTTGTTGAGTGTACATTGTAAAAAAAAAAAAAAAAAGGAGAAATGCAAAACGACGACACAGTTACACTCGTCGTTTGCAAAAACAAGAGGGAGGGCATGAGGCCATGTTGTGGAGATCACCTCCAAACAAAAAAATAATATACGATGTGGGGCCCATATCGTAGGCCATAGGCAGAAAGAACTAAAACCATACGTCGTTTTTGAGGCTTCCCACTCCAGTAATAATTGGTTCAACAGTCAAAAATGTAAAACCTACAGTAGTAAGTAAGAACCGTTCAGTTACCGTTGGTTAAAACAGTAAACTTATTCACTTTGTGGGGCCAGTTCGTTTGAGCAGCCCATTAGCCTATCTAATCAACAGGGCCCATCTCTTGTCTGAAGGATGCATACGCCTTTTTTTTAACAGCTACCCACCCACATTACCAACTCTAATCTACCCATCTACTGTACGGATTGATTTAACATACTGTATTTGATTCTTCAATACCCTATTTTGACTTCCTGTTGACTATGTGTTTAAAATGATTTTCATTCAAGGCCTTAAATCGTAAGCGAACAACAATTTTTGCGTACGTGTACGCTGGTAATTGGTGTACTGTGCGTTAAAATACTTTATTAATAAAATGTTCATCGATTGTAGCAAATCACCTTCACGGGAAGAAGAACAGAACAGTTCAAAACTTGAAAAGGTAAAGAAGGCAAAGAGTTGACTCCATGGATTCAAGAGACCGTGTCAGGCTTCTTCTCTAAGCGATCCTAAACCCCATTACAGATGTTACGTTGTTAATTTACAAATTAATAAAATCAAATTATTTTCTCTTCTTTTCTTTTTGGTAACCATATAAAATCCATTTTCTTTATAATACTATTTGGTCATATTAAACTTTAATTTTTTTGGAAACTACCACAGCTTCCGTTTTTTCTAACGTTAATACATATATAAATCTTCTTAATCAAAAAAAAATTAATACATAAATTGTTTAATTAAGGGTTTTGAAGAGCTTTAATTAGATTCTTCATTACAATTTATTTACTCAGAATCTCTTATGAAAAGTTTAAGAAAAAAAACTTTAAACCTTTTTCGTATTTTATAAAAAAGATTATGGTGTTTTTGAAAGGAAAAAACAAATTTCATGCTTTATTAGAAAAATTTCCTTATAATAAGTACGGTGTTGTAAGTTAACAATATATTTTCATCTAGACACAATCTTCGTTCTTCTGTACGCTCCATCTTTTTTTTTTTTTTTTCTCTGTCGCTAATAATAGACTAGGTGAAGACCCGCGTATACGCGGATTTATTATATTATTTATATTTTTTAATTTGTGTTTAATAAAATAAAAATTTTTCTATCAGTGTATAAGAGTTAACTTTTTATTTTTAAGAAAATTATCCTAACAAATACAACATAATTTGTGATAGAAGACATTTGAAGAATTTGTTTAATGTTCTCTAAACTAACTTAAACAAAAAAAAAAAGTGGTTTGTAATTTTGTGATGAGACCATATGTATTTATTAATAAATCTGTCATACTTTCATGTTCTTGTAAGCTCTTTGCCTTCTTTTCTAAAGTTGGCATCCATCTCCCACAAGCCTCAAAGTCATTCACCATGTGTTACCAACATTTTCTGATGGGATCGTTGATTTGACAAGATTAATAAGAAGACCGAACAAACCAATGATAACTGAAATATAGATTGATTTTTGCCCAATATATATCCAAAATTATCCCCCACAAAGAGTAAAACCTTTATCTTCTCGATTAAACAGATAATGATCATGACTTTATCCTTCTACTACTCAGGAGCCTATAATATGATGATAATAAAGTTTTTTCAAAAGAGATACAATCTCAACCAAGTTTTTATGAAATCAAAACTCTTGGCCTGAATAAATTGGTATGTATAGATAACATGTGAGCTAACTTAAATAATTCTAATTTGTCAAAATACAAGCAAGCTCTGTTTACAATATTATGTGATTATATTAACTTGCTATCTCAGAAGTGTTTTTTTTTTTTTTTCAGAATTGTCTATTTTATTTAAAAAATATATTCATGCCACGACAACCATACAAAATCTTGTGACCAATAAAAGGTAGTATCTAGATGCAACTTGGATAATATAAAGCATCTCTGTATTGTTATTCACTTTTTCAGTTAACTGAAAGAATTGCGTTATAAATCTATAGATATATCAACCAAAAAATATGGGTAGATGATAAGGAAGTACCTTAAGGTGATATGTGCATTCTGGTGATGTACCATGTGCATTGACTAAATTCCATTTTCACAATATTATGAGCAAGCGGCTAATATCATAGCATAGACTTCTAAAATATATCTATAATAAGTAATTGACTATAAGCCGTAAGTAAGATAATGTCAACCATAAAGAACATTAGATAACTTTTAAATTATATCAGGAAACTAAGAGAGAAAATATCAAACAACAAAATTGCTAGTGCGCATCTTATTGAGAAAATATATGCTTTTACCGAGGATTTTTAGCGATGAAACGTTTTTTTAAAGGAAAAGGAAGACGAAGAATTTAGAAATCGATTATAATACATAAATTAGAGATGACAAGTAGCTGATTTTAATTTGATTTTTTAAGCTGATATGTTTTAAGAAGAAAAGCTTATGTGTCAAGCTTGTGAGACTTAATTGAATCTTTATATAATAGATTATTAAAAAAATGAAAAAATTGTCAATAAAAAGCTAATCTTTTGCATATACATTATATATTTCGAGAAAATGCTGTCTGAACTTCGTTTATTAATAACTACAAGCTTTCTGAATAATCTCATGCAAATATATATATTAAAAATGATCGTGTAAGAGTTAAAACAAAAAATCCTAAGTTTATCGGAGCCATTGATACATCAATTTACGAAGAAAGAGTCAGAGGGAGAGACATTGCACTTTCTCTTTTTGTTAAACAAAGAAGACGGGCGCATTTGACCTCAATGTAATAAGGTTTGGAACTCGAGGAAAATATGGAAAGGAAAAAAATTGAAAGATTGCTTGTGAATCAGGAAAAGCAAATCTCACAAGCCTTTGAAAATGCAATTTCTTCTCAGTTTAAAATATTTATTATTTCTGACAAACTGGTATATATGATTAAAAAGTTATTTGTAATTGTATGTTTCTTCGTTAAGTCTTAACCACTAGTTATCGTACCAAAGGGAGCAAAACAAAAAATGTTTCTCAGTACGCTCCATCTTCCTATCTTGAATTTTTAAAAATCAATATAAACTAATGACTTTACAAATTAATTATTAATTAAATAGAGTTTTTATCCTATATTTCTTATTTGAAAATGAATACCAAACTCTCAGATGTTAAAATCTGTAGTTTTTGAAAAAATATGTATGAAATGTAGTAAGTACAAAGTGGAAGGGTAACGAAAACGATCAATAACTGCAGAATATTTTGGGCTTTGGAATGGTATATATTATTATTATGGCTGTCACTCTGCGGAGAAAGTGACATTTCCTTGTTTTTTTATTTATTATAAATGGCTTTGTAATCTTATATATAAAACTTGGCCAACTTTCTCCAGCTCCTTGCCACATCAACACTGGAGAAAGCGCCACCTGTCCATTTAAAATCTTAATGAAATAAACAATTAATCACATTTAAAGAAAAAGCATTAAAGAACATTAATAAATATTAATATGTATAACAAATGTATTTAAATAAATAAATTCAAATTTATTTTAAATATATCAAAACTTATAAATATTATATAATATAAAACTTTTTGAAATACATCATTCCATTTCTTCTTTTCAAGTGATTTAAACTACATTTTCAAACTAAAAGTATAATTAAATTTTTATGAAAGTGAAAAAAAATTATCAGACTGAATAAGTTAAGAAATTTTAAATAATCTTATATAAAACTCTAACTAATAAAATTATAACACACAAAATATTCAATAAATGATTAAAGAGTTAAAAACATTACTAAAAAATAATAGTAAAAAAAAAGTGGATACATAAAAATGTCATACAAAGTTTTTTAGTAATTTTTAAAAAGATGTAATCAATAAAATATATATAACCAAAAAAAATCAAAATGGTAAATTTTTCTATGAGCTATTACGTTTTTATATAAAAATTAAAATAGTAGATCTTTAGTCTCTCATTACCGTATGAAAAAAATTGGATTATTTGGTACAACCGGTGTGAAAGAGATTACAAATAATTTATCATCTAGAAGAAATCGGAAAATATAAATATTTTAAACGAAAAAACATTGATGGTAAAAATAAAATTCAATACAAATCTTATATATAAAAGACAATCAACTCTCTCCAAATGAGTGACACATCAGCAATGGAGAGAGTGACCTGTGGCACATCCAAAAATTGATAAAATAAATAATTAATTAAATTTAAAGCAAAACACATTAAAAACATAAATAAAGATTAATATATATATATTTATATATACATACATTAGAATACAATTCAAATTTAATTTAAATATAGAAAAACTTATAAATTATATAATACAAGATTTTTTAGATGCACTATTCTATTTTCTTCTTTCAAGTGATTTAATTTTTTTTTCAAACTAAAAATATACTAAATTTTAATGCAAATAAAAAAAATTAAGACTGAATAAATTACGAAGTTTCAAGTATTCTTATATAAAACTTCAACTAATAAATTAAAAAACACAAAAAATATTTAATAAATGATTAAAGAGATAACAATTATTAAAAAAAAATAGTATAAAGAAAGATGTGCACGTAAAAATATCATACATAAATTTAAATTAAAAAAATGGAATCAATAAAATATATATAACTAAAAAATTCAAAATGGTAAATTGAAAAAGTTAACAAGTATTATATTAGTAAGATTTACAAGAATAAAAAGAATATGAAGATCGAAGAACAAATAAATATTCTTTTCTGATATTAAACGTATATTTATAAGCGAATTATTACGTTTTCATATAAAATTTAAAATAGTATATTTTTAATCTCTTATTATTTTGGAAGAAAAATCAGACGATTTGACACAACCGGTGTAGAAGAGATTACAAATAATTATCATTAAAAAAAAATCAAGGAAAATATAAATATTTTAAACGTAAAAACATTGATAATAAATATAAAATTCAATACAAATTTTAAAAATATAGTATTTAAATATATATTAAAACAAGATCCGTGTATACCACGGGTTCTCTCCTAATTTATTTAAAAGGACTTTGTTCTGCACTGCACTGCAAAACGGAGATTTCGCCATCTTCTTTGTCACAATGTCAAGTTGCTCTCAATTCTTGGATTCTCTCCATCACATCCAAATCTTTCTTTTATATCTTTCCTCTTGTATTTCCCATTTTTTTCTTTTGTTTTTTTTTTTCCGTTTTTTGTTTGATTTGTTGTTTGACCCTCTTTTTAGCTTAGCTACCCATGTTCGTATTATTCACTTATTAATGTTTCTTAAATATGATGCTAACGTTACTATCATGTCTGAAATTCACAAGGGCGAATTTTAGGAATATACTATATTATATATGTATCTTCAAAAACTCAGAGTGCATACACACTTTTCGATGTTTTTTTTGGCTCAGCGCTAGATATTGTAGTCGGCTGATCGGCTCACATTTGGTTTTAATTACTGAAAAAGTGGTCAATTCGGGTTTCAAATCATACTTTTTCTCTGGTTAGACTAGACTACTTAATTTTGTCTATATATATTATACATCACTCTCTACATATCTATGAAAACATCAAAGGGAATATATGTTTTAACTATGTTTTTTTTCAGTCATTTTAGATTATTTACATATCGGATGTATTGCCTGTTGTATTATAAACTTGTAATGGTCCCTTATGGACACTGTATACGCATTGTTTACTTATATATATATATATCACGTGTATACATCTACATATACATCATGCATAGATGTAAAAATGTTATTCTGGACCACCGACCTCCTAAAGAAAAAATGATACCAATAATTATGTAATTAGTACTGTGGTTATTTGCTGGTGGGAGTTCCCGAACATTAAATGCTTTTAACTGGAATTTATTTGTCTGCACGCAATTGAATAGCAAAGTGGAAATTTAATGGCGCGAATGATGGTTTGATGATGCGTTTTGGAGTCACATAGGAAGACACGACAGTGTCTTGTGTCGTTTATTAGACATAGGGGGTAAAAAGTAAAAAAAAAATATATGATTCAAATAAAATCATTCGACAATGATGTAATATTTTCCCTCCGAACTGAACTATGTTCTATGCTGTTTTTTTTTAACGTACCGTTATGTCTGATGGGACCATTCTCATTTATTGCTGGACCCGTTTATTTTTAACCAAAATAAATTGGAATCGTGAAAAGAATTTAACAAAAAATATCGTGAAAGCAAAAATAAGGTACAGTTTTTATTTTGCTGTTTAAATGGTACAAAATTGGTGGTAAGAGTCCATGAGTGATGCAATGGACCGTTTGTTCAATAATCAGCTTGAAAACAATCGATGTATGATACTGGTAAGAATAAATACATATAGATATTGAGTTGGTACTATTGTGTAGTAATTATTAGAACACAATAATTAATCTATCAGAATGTCATTTATTTAATGCTTTAGAAATCCACAATCCTAGTATGAATCTAAAATGATGGGGAAGCATGCATTAAATACAGCAGGCTGGAAAGTCTTGACACGTGTCCATATCCATATGTGGTTGTATGAAAAGTCAACTTACTGCAATTCATTACCACCATCCTTTTGCTCTAATCAAACAAAACATTTTTATTTCTTCTTTTCTTTTTGAGAAAACGCTTTTAGCTCTACTAAAATATCTCATGGAACTTTACTGATTTACATAACTAATCAACCTTTTTCTTTTTTTACATCTTACTAAATGTCATTCAAGCTATTAGTTTATTGACTAATATTTTATCTATAAATCATGCAGATTTAGTAATTGGTTTTATACCCAATTAAATATATTTTTGAATTATTAAAAAAGGATTGAAACGATAATAATTTTGAATACTTCTTTCCCAATATAATCTGATCAGAAAAAGTTCACCAATAAATCGATTTGAATAAAATGATACATGATATACTGTAAAAAATGCAAAGAAGTAAATAACAGAAATTATGCGTTGTGACTTATCTTATATATATAAAAGTTGCTTAACTTTCTTCATATGATTGACATATCAGCAAGGAATAGGTTGACACATGTCCTTAAATTTTAATTAATAATTTTTAATATTAAATTTTAAAACACTTAAAGAATATGAAAAGTTTATTTTATTAATTGACTCTTAATTCAAATTTATATTAATGTTAAACAAAAGTTTATGTTATAACTAATTAAAAATATTGATAGATATGTATTTAATTTTTATATAATTGTATATTAGTTAATAATATTTAGATTACTTAATAATATTGAAGATATATTTTAAATTAATTTTTTAAAATTATTTATAATAAAATACTAACAAGTAACAAATGAAATGATGATTATATTAATTTTATTTTTTAATTAATTGACTATCAATTAATATTTCTGTAAATGTTAAACAAAATTTTATGTTATAACTAATTAAAAATATTAAATGATATTTATTAATCTTGATATAACTTTAAATTATTAAATAATATTCAATATGTATTAATATTTTATAATTTTTAGAATAAATATTAACAAATAAGTAAGTAATAAGTAATGATTATATTAATTTTTATAAAAATATAAAATAAAGTTTGAAAATTTTGAAAAGAAAAATTGGCACGTAACGTGCGGATATTCAAATAATAATAAAAAAGACTATTTTGTGGTCAAAAAACTAAAAATTCTAAACTCGAAGAAAACAATCTCTTTCTCCTTTTTGATCTCTATATGTGTAAGACTTAAAGGTCTGATTTTATTCAACATTTTTGTTTAATTTTACTAAGTTTGTATGTATGTATACATTAAATGTAATAATTGTTCAATATCTACATTTTTCGTTGTAATTAAACAACATAATAGATATCGTAAAATTTAAATTAACAATAATTATTTATATAAGACAAGACATTATGTTATGTACTTATGTTTAAAGGATGCTTACCTTTTTTTGTCGGCAAAGGGTACTTACTTACAACATCTATTGAACAGTCGAGAAAATAATTTTATCAAAATAGTTGAAAATCGTGATGCTTTTTTTTTTTTTCTTACATTTGAATGAATAATTTAATAGTCACTTATAGAGGGAAGGGGAAGGAAGAAAAGGACACGCATGCAAAATGAAGGCAGACCAAAGAAAGGGTAAGAAAAAGCAAACTGACGAAGCTTAATAAAACTTTCACCTTCCCCATTGTTTGTTCACAGAAAAAGGGACCAACAGATAAATTAATAATACCAAACCAAGAGAATTTTTATTTATTCATTCCTTTTTTTTATATTAATGCAAAAGAGAATATTATTAAGTAGCGAAATTCAAGACTTAAAAGAAGCAGAAGAAGAAGAACAACAACAACACGCGAGAAAATCCAGATCTTTCCCTCTCTCTCTCTCTTTCCGCATCTCACTTTTTCCATCCTCGAAGAACCCTTTTCTTGCCCTCTACTTTCTGTGGAAATTTCGTATTCTCGCTTCTTCGTTTGTTAATTTAACGTGGATTCCGATCGTTTGGAGTTACTGGAATCGGAGAGATCGTATTTCGTCAAGGTAAATTTCAGAGTTTAAAAGTCCTTTCTTTATTATACTGTTCGTCGGTGGGTATGTTCACTGTTTCCCGAGATTCGAGTGTGAGATCCGTTTTGTTTTCTATCGGCATTGCTGCGATTTCAAGCGGTTTTAAAGTGTCGGTGAATCATTGAGAGAAAGAGGAGGAGCTTCGTGGTTTTCGTTCTCGATGCTCCTCTCCTCTGACTACTGTTTCATTTTTAACGGTTTCGTCTCTTTTAAAGTTTCGAGATTGCATTTATGGCGAGCTAAAGTAATGCGTTTTTTTTTCTTTTGTTTGTTTTAGGACAAGACAAGTGTAGATAAGACTTAAATGCAGAGAAATCGAGTGAATGTATTCATAAGCCCCACTTTAAGAGCAGATCTGGAGCTTTCACTAGGATTCTGCTAATTTCGTATACTAAGCTGGTAGAAATTATCAAGAAGCACAAAAAGGTTAGGTTTTTTCGTTCTATGTTTTTTTTCTTTTTGGTGGTAATGGCTGAGGCAAATATCTTGTGGGGGATACTTTACTTCTTATGTTCACGGGGAATCTCCGCTTTGGAGTTTATGGCCGTGTAACATGACCTTTAATGCCATCACAGGAAGATTCAGTGGCAAACATTTAATTGGAAAAACTCAAAAAAGAAAAGATGATTCTTGATTTGATATCTCCTACTTTGTATAACCGTTGCCTTCTCTTTCTCCAGGTTTGTTTTGTCTCATAAGTGATGGTGCAATAAGTCACATGCATGTCCTCTGAATCCGCGTAGCATCAAGAAACTTTCCCTTTGAATTGATGATGTCAGGTAAATTTTGTTGTTTGTTCTCCATTTATGTCTGATTGATAGATATTGAGACTTTGCAGATACTTACTTTGATTTGTCTATTTGAAGGAGTTGAAGAAAACGGAACCCTTGAGGAAATTAGGGAGAGAAGATCAGACTTTGAAATCTCGGAAGATGAGAGGCGGCGCTCCAAAATCGGGAATTTGAAGAAGAAAGCGATTAATGCTTCCACCAAGTTCACTCATTCTTTGAAGAAAAGAGGGAAAAGGAAAATTGACTATCGGATTCCTTCAGTCTCCATCGAAGATGTACGGGATGAAAAAGAGGAAAGCGTTGTGCTTGAATTCCGCCGCAACCTTCTCGAGAGAAACTTGCTGCCTCCTAGACATGATGAGTACCATACTCTTCTGAGGTTAGTTTGTCCTTATTTAGCAGCTACATAAACACTCTGGTCGCTTGAAATAAAAATGTGAGTAGTTGTATATAAAGTGGAGCTAACTAACCATTCATTTTGAAAATCTAGATTCTTGAAAGCGAGGGATCTTAACATTGAAAAAACTATCCAGATGTGGGAAGAAATGCTTAGATGGAGAAAAGAGTATGGGACAGATACCATACTAGAGGTAAGCAGTCATAGATTTAAGTTTGACTCCAGCTTCTTTGTTGTTCCATATAAAAGAGAGAAGTAATTTTCGTGTTAGTCAATGGATTCAACATCAAGCTCTTATGTTCTGATAATTCTATGCATTCGGATGCTAGGATTTTGATTTCAAAGAGCTGGAAGAAGTTCTGCAATATTATCCTCAAGGGTATCATGGAGTTGACAAGGAAGGAAGACCTGTCTACATTGAAAGACTTGGAAAAGCTCATCCCGCTAAGCTTATGCGTATCACCACCATAGATAGATATCTCAAATACCATGTGCAAGAGTTTGAGAGAGCTCTCCTTCAGAAATTCCCTGCATGCTCGATTGCAGCCAGGCGTCGAATTTGTTCCACGACTACAATACTAGATGTGCAAGGACTGGTACTTATTCAAGCTATTCCCAAGTTTTGGAATTTTTCTTGCACTGTATTATGCTCTGAAGCAAAATTTACTTTTTTAGCGCTTCCATATTCTTAGCTGTGCAGTGTCATGTTTAATCACAGGGCATGAAGAATTTTACACCAACAGCTGCAAATCTTGTGGCTGCCATGTCGAAGATTGACAACAACTACTATCCTGAGGTACTTGAGTTTCTCAATTCATATGTCAATTATTCTTTGCATACATACCGGGTTGTTGCAAGTCATCATATCATTTTGCAGACGTTGCACAGAATGTACATTGTAAATGCTGGGACAGGTTTCAAAAAGATGCTTTGGCCTGCTGCTCAGAAGTTTCTTGATGCAAAGACCATCGCAAAGATACATGTACAGCTTTCAGCCTAGTTTTTCTCTTTGGTCAACTTTTGCCATGTGTACGTTATCTTATTTCTGTTGCTGCAGGTGCTAGAACCTAAATCTTTGTCCAGATTACACGAAGTTATTGATTCAAGGTAGTTTGCTTTTCCATTCAAACCGCACCTGACAAATTTCAAATATCATTTGTAGCTATTACTTACCAGCTCCATCGCTCTGTGCTTTTAGTCAATTGCCAGACTTCCTCGGAGGCTCATGCTCTTGCTTTGGCGATGGAGGGTGTCTTCGCTCGAATAAAGGACCCTGGAATGATCCTGAAATAATGAAGGTAAAAATCTACATCCTATTAAATTTTGCTTTTAAATTTTTGGGCACGCTGTTCTTTCCTTACGAACTTTTAAGTAGGAGTCAGCTTATAGTCCGGGCTTGTTCATGAAGATCATTTTAAATCTGTGCCTTTATTAGCTCATCTATCATGGAGAGTCATCACTCTTTAGACAAATCACCAGGAAGCTGAGTGACCCACAGAATTCTTCATCCTACATAAGTATACATCCATCGAAGGTAAATGGCTATATCAAGCCAATATCTGTTTGTTTTGGAATTTTTGTTTTTTTTTTTGTTTTTTCCAGGTATATATGACAAATTCAAATTTGAATATCAGGCTATGCAAGCTGAGACTTCTGCAGCAGAATGTGTATCTTGTTCTGATGTTCCTACTTCTCTAACTGGAAGGGTGTGCGCAGCCTCTGCTCATGTGAATCCAGCTTATGAGGAAGTGAGTTCTTGTGTTGGTACATTTTGTGTCACAGACCACACTAGTTATCTTATCACTGACCGGAAAAATATGATCTATGCAGGCAAGGGCATCAGATGTTAATGGCTATTATAGTTGCGATGACAAGTTTGCCATACCTAACAAAGCTACTAACCGAAAAGGCCAAGAAAGGCAATCCCACTACCAAATGCTGGAACTCAATCAAACAACACTCGGTTTAAAACATGAAACATCTCCACCAGGTTATACTGCTAACTCATGCTTTGCTGCTAAAAACATATTCCTTTGTAATTTTCTCACCTTTTGAATTTCATCTTCCCTCTGGTACCTTCCAGGTGCTCCCATCATACGATGGCTTCATGATTTAAGGGGAACAATTGACAGCATAAAATCTGAGAACCTAGCCAAAAGGGTACTCTCGTTTATGCTGAAACTAGCAGCAGTTTTCCGTTATATCCCGTTTGAGCTTTCGAGAAGACAAAACACCGTTACTCCTTCAAACCCAACAGAAGATAATAATAGGAGAAGCCTCATTCCAACTTCTACAGAGCTCACAATGAAAGACCGGATTCTTCCGTGTTTGGAGCGTATTCAGAAGCTGGAGAAAAAGTATGAGGAAATCCGGAACAAACCCGTTGAAATTCCCGTAGAGAAGGAGAGAATGCTGTTGGATTCTCTTGACAGAATAAAATCGGTTGAGTTTGATCTTGTTAAAACAAAGAGGGTATTATGATTTTCCTTTGTTTTTCTTCACAAACTTACTTAGAATTACAGTATGGACTTGACATGTTCGATGGTTGCAGGTTTTGCACGCCACAGTGATGAAGCAGATGGAAATAACCGAAATGCTGGAAAGTTTAAGAGAGTCCCAACTTCACGTAAGTCCTCGAGATTATGACGCTATAGTGAACAAGATTTGCGATGAGCTAACACCTGCAGATTGTTGTTTGTGCAGAGAAGAAGATTGTTCTGTTAGAAACCATTAGAGAACATCTGAGTTTTGCATAAAATACAGCTCCAAACTTCTGCACATACAGAGAGAGAAAAAAAATCCAATAAACAAACGGTGTTAGTTTCTTAATCTCCTTCCTCCTCTAACTTCTGTTATCTTTCTTTCCTCATAGGTCCATCTGCTTCCACTTTTAAATTAAAAAAGAAGAAGATAGGGACAGTGAAAATCTTTGATGTTCGATCTTGTCGTTGATAATGTAGATTGAGATCAGAGTTGAAGTATCAAGCTGATTTCCAAACCCTTTTGTTGTAATCGGTGTAGAGAAGAAACTACACTAGAAGAAAAAAAAAGAATCGTATGAGATTTTGTAAATCTTTTTTAAGGTAATATGATGAGGAAAACACTACCGAGTCTCTAATGTCTTTACTCTATGAAGAGAATCCATTTGTTTAACATGAACGCAACAAGAAACAAAATTGTGAATGGTTATACTATAATCATGTAGTACGATTATTTAGGAATCTGGTGCATCTTGTAGTTGTTATAGGTAGATTGTGTAAAATATTTACATAATTCCAAATATCCGAATGCAAATGATATAAAAGTCAAATCAGCCCTCGTAAACTTGATTGAATACGAGAGACACCCGAATTATGGAAGGGTAAGATTGTAAACAAAGGATGATGAAAGTGTAAGGAATTTTAAAATCGGGGAAAAATCGGGACCGTCCTTTTCCACTGATGTAAGCCTGTGAACGAAGAAGATAAATTTCCCTGTCTTCTCTCTCTCTCTCTCCTTCTCCGTTCTTGTTTTCTGAATTCGCTCGAAATCGATCTCAACGCCAATCCAATGATGTTTTATATTCGACCCCAAACTTAAATTTAGAAACCACAATTTCTCGAAGTCAATCCGTTTTCATTTTCACGAATTGCATCGCCAGGTGAATTTGTTGATCCTATGTTTTGTACGCCTTTGATTGCCATGTTGCTGAGTTTTTGGAATCGTGCTCCGCTTTTGTTCTTAATTCGATATCACGATTGCTTACGCATGTGCGGGTTTTCATTTGGTTTCGCTTTTCCCTCCGCGGCTTTGTGAATTTGAACTTTTAGTGCGTCGTAGCCGAATCAGGGGCTGTTTTCTTCGTTTCGTGTGGGATGAGGCTACGATTTTAATATTGAACTTGGGAATACACTTTAATCTTTGTCCAGAGGGCTCCTAGTACCTAAGCGCTTTGCTTGTTGGATATTGTTACTCTCTGGCATATTGTCTTGACTATGAATTCGCTAGATCTTGTTTTAGATGTTGCAGCTCAAGCAATATGTACAGATAGTTATGGTCTTTTGAAGTCTTACCTAAGATAGTGTCTTTATATGTTATTGTTCACTTTAGGTCCCTATTTTGAGCCTCATCCTTGTGAGTAGGAATATTAAGCTTCCTACTATTGTAGCTTCTGTGGTCCCTTGCTTTGAGAGTTCAGTAATAGAGGTACTTTTCTACATGTTAAGGCCCTGTTTATCAACTAAAAAAAATGTCCAATTACCACCAAGAGGAGGATGCTGATTACATGGACGATGTGGATGATGAAATGGATGATGTGGTTGACGATGATATAGATGACGAGTTTCGCGGGGATGATATGGTTGCATCGGATTCCGATGTCGACGAGTTTGACTACTCAGTAAGTGTGCCTGTACCTGTAAGAAGTCTATTAATGTAAATTTATTTGTGCCATTCTTGAATGCTTTATGTGAATTGTATAGCTAATAATAATATCGGTTCATAATTAGGAATTCAGTTTTTTTCGATGTTGTTGCAATCGCTTACTCTACTGTGTGGACTCTTTGGTTTCAGAATAATAAAATAGCTGACACTTCAGCTGATCAAGCCCGGAAAGGGAAAGACATTCAGGGGATTCCTTGGGACAGGCTTAGTATTACACGTGAGAAATACAGACAAACTAGACTAGAACAGTACAAAAACTACGAAAATGTTCCCAATTCTGGGGAATCCTCGGGGAAAGTAAGTCTTTCATTCTCTGACCCTTAAGCCTTTGTCGACTTGTTTTACTAGTATTAGTTTACATATCATTCATTCATTTGTTTAATGACCTCAGGATTGCATGGTCACGCAGAAAGGGGCCATTTTTTATGATTTCTGGCGGAATTCAAGATCTATCAAATCAAGTATTCTTCATTTCCAGGTTACCATCGAAGCATAGCTATTTTTGTTATTCAAAGTTCTTTTTGGTAGCTCAGTCGGTATGCCATGTGTTTGGTTTATAGGATGTACAAATTGCTACAACTGTCCACAAAAGTTGAAAGAAATTGATTCGTAGAACGTTTGCTGTGCTAAAAAGCATGTACGTGGACTTCTAATAAAAAGTCGTTTTCTTTGGTTTGTAGTTGAGGAATTTGGTTTGGGCAACTTCTAAGCACGATGTCTACCTTATGTCACAATTTTTGGTGAGCCACTATTCTACTTTGACATCTGGAAAGCATGAAGTTCTCAATGTTCAAGGTCATGTTTCCCCATCCGAGGTTAGTTTCTTCTGGAATCGTGAAAGATTCTTGTAAATCTACATCAGTTAATGATGATTTTTTCTTTCTTTTCTTGTGTGGGTGCAGAAACACCCTGGAAGCTTGTTGGAGGGATTTACGAAGACTCAAGTGAGTACACTTGCAGTGAGAGATAAATTTCTAGTTGCTGGCGGATTTCAAGGAGAACTTATCTGCAAGGTAAGCTCTAGAGTTTTACGAATCATGCATTTCACATACATGCAATCTGATCAAGGAACTTCATCTGTTTCCCCATTGATTTGATTCAGCACCTTGATAGACCTGGTGTGAGCTTTTGTTCACGTACAACTTATGATGATAATGCTATCACCAATGCAATTGAGATTTATAACAAACCCAGGTATTTACTTGTCTTTTGGTCGATGTAGTTTTTGCCAACTTGGGCAATTTACAGCTTCTAACTTGCCTTTTGGCGTCTGCCTGGCTTCAGTGGAGCGCTTCATTTTACCGCATCAAATAATGATTGTGGAGTCAGAGATTTTGATATGGAGAGATATCAGCTTGTACACTATTTTCGCTTTCCTTGGCCAGTGAATGTAAGTTCCTTACTTGTTTCTTGATTCATTGTTTCTGCTTTGTCATAAGTCGATCAGTCACACTTGGGACAGTAAGTTTAAGTCATAACTACGGTATGGAATCTGACATCTTTTACATCATGAATCATTTAACTAAAAAATGGATCATTTTTTATTCTTGTCAGCACACATCTCTGAGTCCTGATGGTAAATTATTGACGATTGTGGGAGACAACCCGGAGGGCCTTCTCGTAGACCCCAACACGGGAAAGGTGCAGATACTATCATCTCTATGTTCAATTACTATGAAATAAATACGCTCTTTCTTTCTAACTCAATTGGATCATTTCCGACAGACACTGGGAACGCTAGCAGGACACTTGGACTTTTCCTTTGCATCGGCATGGCACCCAGATGGGGTCACATTCTCCACAGGTAACCAAGACAAGACATGCCGGGTTTGGGACATACGTAACCTGTCTAAATCTGTTGCTGTCTTGAGGGGTAACCTCGGGGCAATCAGATCCATCCGCTACACATCTGATGGGAGATACATGGCCATGGCTGAGCCGGCAGACTTTGTGCATGTCTATGACGTCTCAAAAGAGTATGAAACAGAGCAAGAGATCGATTTCTTTGGGGAGATCTCGGGAATATCCTTTAGCCCTGACACAGAAGCGCTCTTCATCGGTGTTTGGGACCGCACTTACGGTAGTCTCCTTGAGTATGGTCGGCGCCGTAACTACTCCTACCTTGATTCATTTCTTTAATCATTCACTCACAATAATAAAAGAGCGTTCCTCACTCTCCCGTGGCTGGCTTTGTTCAACCGAGAAACCCGACCAAGAGAAAACGTTAAAAAGTGTATAACTGAATCTCTCTAATGGTGTAAATGATGTGTTGTGCAATTACTAGTTAAGGGCCATGGCTATGGGTATAGAAAAGAAACATTTGCCTGAGCCCATTTTTTAATAAAATTTTGAAGACTCCATTTGATTAATTGCTAATTTTTAAAATTTTCAATTGAGTTTTGTTTACATTAGCAACTAATTAAAAAGATTAATTTAAGTGGAGTGAATAGAAATTAGGCGCATTTGTTTTTGCAAATCTTGTCCCATGGCAAGTCTGAGCGTTTGCATCTATATCAATTAGATATGGATTAAAACTAACAAAAGAGAAAGTAAGGCGTTGAAAGAAAAACCGTGTAAACTACGAGGGCTTCAACAAAAACTATATGACTGAAAAATCTCATAATCCAGAAAGAACCAACGAGATAATGCCACATCATCAACCCGAAATCGTATCCTCACAAACAAAATCCTGTTTCGTCTCCTGATGACCCAGAGAAGCCAAAACCGATCCCTAAGATCATAAATCCAAAACCACTCATTTCTAATTTGCACTCCAAAAGAAGAAGAAGAAGAAGAAGAAGAAACAATGGCGACAAGTGCATCTGCTTTGCTCTCTCCTTCAACATTCTCCACTGCAATCTCCCAGAAAAACCCAAACTCCATCTCATTCCATGGCCTCCGTCCTCTCCGCCTCGGTGGCTCCTCCTCCGCCTTACCCAAGCTCTCCACCACCACCGCCGGAAGAAAATCCTCCTCCGCCGTCGTGAGAGCCGAGCTAAGCCCATCCGTCGTTATAAGCCTCAGCACGGGTCTCTCCCTCTTCCTCGGCCGATTCGTTTTCTTCAACTTCCAGAGAGAGAATGTGGCCAAACAGGGCTTGCCGGAGCAGAACGGTAAAACCCACTTCGAAGCCGGCGATGATCGTGCCAAGGAATACGTCAGCCTCTTGAAATCCAACGACCCGATTGGATTCAACATCGTCGATGTTCTTGCTTGGGGCTCTATTGGCCACATCGTTGCTTACTACATCTTGGCCACTTCTAGCAATGGCTACGATCCCAGCTTCTTTGGCTGATATTCATTATTCTCCAATCTCTGTCTCCTATATGAATGTATATCTTTGACTTGTATCGCAAGCTATCTAATATATTCTCTATCTTTGTTTCTTCTTCTTCTTCTTCCTCCCGTCGTTGTTGTGTCTTGTCCAAGGTTTCTCTCTCGCGTTGCAACTGTTGTTATGATTAATTTTGCCATTCACAAAGACTGCTTAGGTTCTTCACCTTATGCTGGTTTAAGTCCAACATTAGCAGCCTAGCACAAACTACATGCATTTCATTACTACAAACGATTTTATGGGTAATAACATGTCTTAGAAACTTATAAGTTGGCCAAATGTTCAAAGAAAACAAAACTCATGTAATGTAAAAGTTGCCAAGAACCTATGGCCAAGTCTACAACTTATTGATTAAATTAAAGTTCTCAAACAGAAACACAAAAACAGAGAGATCAAAAGTTACAAACAGAGAAGACAACAACAGAGAATCACTTAGAGACCCGGCTCAGCCACATTTTCAGCTGCATCAGTAGCAGCTGCACTTTCCGCCGCACAAGACTCAATGAAAGATTTGTATTCGGACATCTCTGTGCGATACCTCTCCACATCCTCAAGCCCTTTATCTTGATAAACCTGTTCAAAAAATCATTATAAACAGATCCATTTTAATCTCATTTAAGATAAAAAGAAACTTGGAATCCTCATGGAAAAGAGAGAGTTTTGATTTACGTTTCTGTGTTACCTTTCTATCAGATTCAGAGAGATTGCTCCACAAGTTCCCAATTTCTTTAATGAGAAACCGCTCTCGTCCGGCGTACTCATGTTTAAGCCTCTTGTACTGCTCGGAAAAGAAGAAGTTATAGCCGCTCCTGTGGAACTTGGGTCGACGAGAATCCATCTGAGATGATTTTGATTTCTTCTTGCGTCTTCGAGTTTCAACACAAGTTTCAGGAATGTGGTAAAGCACTCCTTTAAGCTCTTCTGAGCCCATCTTCATGGTTACAAAATACCCGTCCTTGAATTTCCCATCGATGATCCCGTTCACCGGGCAGCCAGGTTGCAGTTCCTCAGTGTCTGTGACAGTTTCAGAATGCAAAATCTCAAACACTCCAAAGCTTGATAAAAATGGTTAAGTATAAAGGCAAAATATGAAACTCAAGAAACATATGGAAAAAAAATAGCGACTTTAATTAGCAGCTGAACTACATTGAAAGCTTCAAGTATTTTAGTACCTTTGTCATGATGTGCAGATTTTTCGACAAGGCGCTTCACTGCTTCTTCTGAGAAAAAAAAAGGGAGAACGGTGGCTATGTTAATCTCGAGTCTCCATGGAGAATTAGAAAGAGGCATATAAGAAAAAACATTATTATTTTTGGGTATTTGTTCAGACCTCTCGCCGAGAATGAAGAAATTGGCTCTTGGAAGAAATACACATGCTCAAATTCAAAGAGCATTTTCAGATAATACTTCTTTAAAACAAATGCTGCATTTGTCATCTTAAAATTAAATGTTCCAATCACTTCTTTGCATTTGCGATCCTTGATCACCTAAGAATCAAAAAGGATTTAAAGAAAAATTTGTATGTAAACAACAAAAAAAAAAAAGAAGAAAACTTCAAAAACTTTCATGTTCAGTGGAACTATGAACTCAGATACCTGTTCAATACCACCTCGACTTGTGACCTCGACGAAAAGCCGATGCAAATCGAGTCTGTTTCCGCCCACAATAGGAATCCTTTACAAATCATGTACAAAAGGCAAAATCATTGACAGTTTTCTTTTTTCCTCCATGAAATGAAATAAAATCTTCTTCAATAAAAAAAAAAAAAAAATATAGAGATCCACTGAAGCACAAACAAACATACCCACCCAAAGAAGATATTCATGATAACCACAACAACACATTTTAAGAACTCCTTTTCAGAGCCTACCATTACTAGATTCTAATATAAACCAAATCCAGTCTGATTCTAAACAGTTCAAGAACTAAATGGATCCAATGTAATAAGACATACATATTCCCGAATATAATTCCATTAATTAAACCCTGATTAACTACTGCACCCAAATCTATCATCACCCTTGCAATCTAAACAAAATACGAGTTTTAAACAACCACCACACGGCGGATTACGAACAAAAATCTCTAATAAATACACAGGAAAATCATTCAAATTTTAATGCAGACTAGGTTTTTCTCCATCCACGATTGTAGTAAACCAATAATTTCTTATAGAAACGCAAAATCCACAAAAAAAAAATATATATATATATATATAGAAGAATCGTCGATCTAAAAAACTTACTTCAAAGTTCTGTCAGAATATCCGAGAAAATCCCGGAGCTTGTCCCAGAAAAGATCAGAGTTCCGGACAAGATCCTCGTACGTAGCAGCGGGAGAGGAAACGTCGATGCTCTTGCTGTCTGAAGAGGAAGAGCCATAAGCGGGAACTAGTTGGAATTGCGAATGCTGTGAAATTTCGGTCGACATCAAAAATTCTTTTTTCTTTTTTGGCGGGCGGTTAAAAGGTTGAAATGAAAAGATGTTGCTAGCTAATAACCTTCAAGTTCAATGGTAAAAATTAACTTCATACATGATTATATTCTACCAGTGAGAATTTATTAAGGGAAAGCAATGCAATATTTTCTTCTTATCTGGAATTAGGGGCTAATATGTATTATATAGAGTTTTTCTTTTTTTCTCCACCAATTATAAATTTACTTTTCTTGATTGATAAAGGGTATTCAATTAAAATGCAAGTAAAGATTACACAAATAAATTTACTTCATTTCTTTTTTTAAATAGTCTATATACGCGTATAAATTTAAGTTTATAACTAAAAATAAGATGTTGAATAACGATTTTTGGCAATAATTTTAAATGTAGTCAATCAGATAAATATTTACCGAAGCCAAGTGAATTATTTTATAAACTAGAGTTTGACTCCGCGCTTTGCGCGGATTTATTTTATATTCATATTTTTATATTTTATATGTTATTTTTTAGAAAATAATTTATTTGTTAGTTGTCTTTTCTTAGTTTAATATTTTTTATGTTTGTATTGTATTAACATGCATGTGTTTTCTTATTTCTCTTTATTAGTGATTATGTATAACAACATATTTCTTTTAATTATAATTATGTTATTAACTTCTATTTAAATAAATTTTCTTGTTCAAAAACTCTTCTGTTAATATTTTATTTCTTTTACTTTTATCTTTTGTCTGTTATTATTGTGTGATTCTAATTACAGTTTTAAAATTTACTTTTATTTTACACCATCTCAATTTTTTTATAAATTTTGTTAACTTATGTTTAATTTTAATTTATTTTTCTATTATATGTTATATGTTACTATTTTGTAGTTTTAATTGAAAATCTTTTAACATTAAAATTATTGTGTGAGAAGTTTATATCAAATTCTAATTTATTTACCACTTTTTCTTCCCAAAATTTAGCATATTTTAAATATTTTGCTTCTTTAAATCCATTTTAGTATTACAATTTGATGAAAATAATTCTCAAGCATGTGTTTTTTAATAAAATATTTTTAGTTCAGTTAGTATTACAATTTTCTTTAATTTTTAATCCAGTTAATTTTTTTATTTGGTTAAACTTATACTAAATATACTAATAATAAATATAAATAGAGATGTATTAATTTTTTTGTTGATGTGAACATCTTAGATGGAGAGAAACCTCTTTCATTATATAATAGATTATAATTTGCATTAAAAAATAGCCATTTTATTTTTATTAAAGCTAGTGTTTTTATTAAAGCTAGTGTATCATTTTTAAGAAGAACATTTTGTTAATTTATCTTACTCCATTTAAGTAATTCTTTATTCAAACCCACGTACACCTCTTCATATATGGCTTCTTCCATATGATCAAATTACTTACAGTTTTATATCCACAATCACAACTTATCTGAATCACTTCATTTGGGAAGTGTGCTGTAAGATGTTTTACATGTCATCCACGTTATCGCGGTTTACTGGAGTTAGAGTGGATTTGGATGGTTTCTAACTTTCGATTTGATAGAAATTAAGATTTATAAACATTCTTTTCTCGGATTTAGTATATATAATTAGTACATCAGAATATAAGTTTCCCTTGATCCTCGCAAGGATCAAAAAGCATGAACAGGAGCTTCATAGCCATATATCCCTCTGCCAAAAGAGATGAGCAGAGGTCTACAAGGAGAACATCAATGGCTTACAGGATGATACAGAAAACATAACTAATAAGCTTTTGAACGATCCGAGCGTACTGAATAACAAAAACACCAACTGAGAATATATCAAGTTTATGACTACAATGTTCCTATAAGAAGACTAATAAAGACTACAATGAGAGGAGCTGGTATACCTTTCTTGCAGCCAGCTTTGAAAGATGTTCACTCTTTGATCCGGTACACACCTAAAATTGGACGGCATACAAATGCTACATTAAAACAGAACATGGTATATCAATCCATATGAGCAAAAGTGACCAAACATGCTATAAACCTGTATATAACATACCATTTTCCCACAAGCAAAAATTGTTAAGTTGTGGTATGCCATACCATAAGCTATGGTATTGTCAAATTATGGTATATATGGCATACCAGTCCATGGCTTAACAAATATCAACGCTGTGGTCTTTGGCTCTCTTCTCCTCATGATAACAGCAGCAAAACGCTCAAACATGAAAAAACAAAAAAGATTAGAGCAAATTTGAGAATACAAAGAAAGTAGTACAAGTAGCTATAGCCAATCAATAATGAGAAAGGTAAAATCATCAGACCAATTATCTCCATTTTTGTAACCATATATGCTTACAATGCTTTGAGATCACTTACACTTGAAAAAGCACTGAAAATATATCAAGTTTGTGACTACAATGTCCTTAATTAAAAGAAGAAAATCAGACTAAAATGAGAGGAGCTGGTATAATCTAGACCCTAAACCTCTTTTCTAAAACTGTTTACACCTCTTCTAAAATTGATATTTATCTATTATTTGTTTGTCAATGCACGGAACTGGTGCAAAGCTCCTTCACTCTAGTATACTGCTACTTAACATTTAGCTGTAATCGGGTGAAGTTGATCAACAAAAGTTCATACTAGGTTCCTGGGATCTTTTTCGCTCACTCTCTTTGTCCCAGAGTTAAAGCGGCTTATTAATGCCTCAACTGCATGTAATGGTACCGATTAGTGCTTGTACAATTTTGTTGTGCCTACACATACCTGAACTATTAATAATGTGAATATTCATACCTGAACTCAATTTTTTTTTGCTGAAACATACATTGACTTTTTAATTGTTAGTCAATTCCGTCAATTTGTTAATGGAGCTGAGTCATTTGCCACGCTGGAATCTCCGTTAGACAGATATATATAAAACGATGTCGTTTTGAATTTAAAAAAAATTTAAAAAAGGTTTAAAATTCCAAGAATCGATTCTTGTATCTCGCTCCAAGAAAAATGCCCAGTAACCACTACACCACATATTGTTTTCAAAATTAAAGCGCACCATCAAATATATGTACTAGGCGTAAAAAAAATCTCTAGTAAAATCTCTTTCTTTCTCTTTCGCCAGTGACTCGCGACAATCAGGTCTGAATCATCCTGAGGTGTGAATCCATGTCAGATGTAAATCAAATGAAATCGTTGAAACCCAGATAAAAAATCCAAATTTTTCAACACCCATCTTAATCCAACAAGAGAAAAATTTGGAATTTACACAGATTGGGAGAAAGATTCAATCAGAAAAACCTGGAATTTTTTCTTTGGGCTGGTTTTGTTTGTGGGTTCTATGATCTAATTTTGTTTAATTTGAAGAATAGTTTACATAATTTAAAGATTATTTCCTTTTTTGGTTGAATCTCGGTTCGAAAATCACGAGAATCTAGGTCAAATCTAGATCTTTTTCCTTTCTAATAGCTAATAGCTGTGTAAGTATTAAAATATGTAATATTTTGCTTAATATTAATAATTGTAAGTGGCGTATCGGTAGCGTAGCTTGAGTTGGTGGAGGACCACGGTTCAAATCCCCTCAGATTTGAATAACTTTTTTTTTAATTTCAAAACATCATCGTTTTATAAATATATGTCTAACAGAGATTCCAGCATAGCAAGTGACCCAGCTCCGTTAACAATTTGATGGAGTTGACTAACGATTAAAAAGTCAATGTATATTTCGGCCAAAAAAAATTGAGTTCAGGTATAAATAATCATATTATTAATAGTTCAGGTATGTATACACTAATCGGTACCATTACATGTAGTTGAATAAGCCGTTTTCCCGAGTTTTGTATGTACCCTATAGCCTAAAAAAGACTCGAATAGACGTGGACCATTCTACCCTTGAACTCTCACCTCCTTTGTCTCCTCTCGGCCTGCTCTTCCTTCTCGTAATCAATCGTCAAATTCAGATGGAATTCGCAGAGATCTAGATCCCCACCAAGTTGCTTAATCTTCGATAGTTTGATGGGTTTTTGCGATGATGGGAACCCGAGGCCCCTGGTGATATTTTCGTCTTTGGATTTAGGTTTATCGAGTCCGGTCAATTTCTTTAATGTGGCAGAGAGATGATGAAGAGGCGTCAATGTTGGATTGAGCTTAAATATGAACTCTGTAATCCATTCCGGCACAAGTGTTGTCCGTAAAGCTTCTCACTTTCTCTCAGTCTCGAGGAAATTCTTCTGCGATGGTAGTAGCATCGTTGGTGATGAAACCGATAATGGTATCGAAGAGCCTTTGAAGGTAACATGGGAATCTTCGGAGATGGATTGTGGGTTTGCCGAGGAACGTAAAGAAAGCTCCGGTCTTGAGGAAACCTCTGTTAGGAGAAGGTTTTTGGAAGGTGCTAAGCTCGGTGCTTCCCAGGTTCTCAGTACTTTACAGCAAGATTGTCCCGGATTCAATACGAAATCAGCTTTAGATGAGTTGAATGTTCCAATCTCAGGACTTTTGGTGAGAGAGGTTCTTGTTGGGATTCTAAAGACTCTGAGCTTTGATAACAAGACAAGGTGTGCTAAGCTAGCTTACAAGTTTTTTGTGTGGTGTGGTGGACAAGATTGTTTCAGGCATACGGCCAATTGTTATCATCTACTTATGAAGATCTTTGCAGAGTGTGGTGAGTATAAAGCCATGTGCAGGCTAATAGACGAGATGATCAAAGACGGTTATCCAACAACAGCACGCACTTTCAATCTCTTGATTTGCACATGCGGCGAGGCAGGCCTTGCAAGAGAAGTCGTGGAGCAGTTCATAAAGTCGAAAGCTTTCAACTACAGGCCTTTCAAGCACTCGTACAACGCGATTCTGCATTCGTTGCTAGGTGTGAAACAGTACAAGCTGATTGATTGGGTTTACGAGCAGATGCTAGAAGACGGGTTTTCACCTGATGTTCTGACTTACAACATTGTAATGTTTGCAAGCTTTAGGTTAGGAAAAACAGATCGGCTTTACAGGTTGCTTGATGAGATGGTTAAAGACGGGTTTGCTCCGGATTTCTACACATACAACATCCTCCTCCACCACCTAGCCACAGGGAATAAGCCTCTCGCAGCTCTTAACCTTCTAAATCATATGGGGGAAGTAGGAGTAGAGCCCTCTGTGATCCATTACACTACTCTGATAGACGGGCTTAGCCGAGCCGGGAAGTTGGAAGCTTGCAAATACTTTATGGACGAGATGGTGAAAGTTGGATGCTTGCCTGATGTTGTTTGTTACACTGTTATGATTGCTGGTTATATATCAGGTGGGGAGCTCGAGAAAGCCGAGGAGATGTTCAAAGAGATGACTGAAAAGGGGCAACTCCCAAATGTTTTCACGTACAACTCCATGATCCGCGGGTTTTGTATGGCCGGGAAATTCAAAGAGGCAAGTTCTTTACTCAAGGAAATGGAGTCGAGAGGGTGTAATCCTAACTTTGTGGTGTATAGTACGCTGGTGAACAATCTTAGAAACGCAGGGAAGCTTTTAGAGGCTCACGAGGTAGTCAAGGACATGGTGGAGAGAGGGCATTATGTTCATCTAATTTCCAAGCTGAAAAAATATAGAAGATCCTAGTTCTCTATATTTTGTTTTGTTTCAAAAGGCAATTTTGTGGTGTGGATTAAACAAATATATAGCTGTTCTCGTTTTATCATGTTCAGTATCCTTTCTCAATTCTCAAACATGTTTAGCACAGTGTTCTATAATTTAACACCCATTGTTTCAATAGATTGAAATAACTAACGAAAAAAAATAAAAGTATCGTCGACAGCAGGGTTCGAACCTGCGCGGGCGAAGCCCAACAGATTTCAAGTCTGTCTCCTTAACCACTCGGACATATCGACTTGTTTGAATCAAACGAACAAAGCCTTATATAGTCTTTAAATATTCGTACAGAATGACGAACTTAGCCCAATAAAAGCCCACAAATGCTGGCTTGGATCCTCTAGCTCAGAGTGAGGGTACTCTTACGACGTATGCCACGTGTTACGTTAACGAGACGGTAAAAATAATTCTCGGAATCTGAAATCCGATCAAATCTGAAGAAAACCGGCGAAGAATCTCTGAGGCGTAGAGTGTATTTCATCCCGAAGACGAACCAAGAGATTGGTGATATCGTGAACTATCACTGCGACGGCGAGGGATGATATGTTGTTGGTAACGGAGGCTAGGAATTAGATATGTCATCGGGAGGAGCCGGAGAGTACAACGAAGACAGGCATCTGTTGCGATCCACCGACGGCGATGAAGTTAGCATTGGCGCAGGAGACGATGATCTCGATGTTGAATCTCAGTCTCCGGCTATCAGGAGTGGAAGCGGAGGAGTTAGGGATCTGTTCAAGCATCTGGATCGGAGATTTTCTCTCTCCGGGCGTCGTCTAAGCTTCAAACGGATGGAGAATAGCAGAGTTGATAGGGAGCACCACCATCCTTCTTCTTCTTCACCGTTTTCGGCCGGTGTGGTTGGTGGAGTAGAAGATGGCGGTGGTATCAGTAATTTACATAGCGTCGACGATCGCGATTACCGGAATGATGAGTTCGGTTCTGATGATGGCAACGACGTGCTCGGAGATAGTGCTCCACCTGAGTGGGCTCTGCTTCTCATCGGCTGTCTTATCGGTGTTGCCGCTGGAATTTGTGTCGCCGGCTTCAATAAAGGGGTATGTATGGTCATACATTCATACATCAGATCTCGATCTATTTGAATCTAGATCGATTCGACTGAACATCAACAGTGAATCCTGATAAATGCGAATTACGCTAAACTTTTATGACTGCTGATTCAATAGAGTAGTGTTTTTGTCTAGGTTCATGTCATTCACGAGTGGGCATGGGCTGGTACTCCGAACGAGGGTGCTGCTTGGCTTCGTCTACAGAGACTAGCCGACACTTGGCACCGTATTCTTTTAATTCCTGTCACTGGAGGTGTGATAGTTGGAATGATGCATGGTTTGCTCGAGATCTTAGACCAAATCAGGCAGTCCACTTCTTCTTCTCAAAGACAAGGAGTCGATTTTCTTGCTGGTATATTTCCAGTGATTAAGGCCATCCAAGCTGCTGTGACCCTTGGTACAGGATGTTCACTTGGTCCCGAGGGACCTAGCGTCGACATTGGAAAGTCCTGTGCCAATGGTTTCGCCCTCATGATGGAAAACAACAGAGAAAGGAGAATAGCTCTCACTGCAGCTGGGGCGGCTTCTGGGATTGCATCTGGTATAATCTAAGACCCTACCTCTTTTCTAAAAATGCTTACGCCTGCTCTAAATTGATATTGGTTTGTTAATGCATGGAACAGCAGCGTAGCACCTTCACTCTAGTACTTAACATTTAGCTCTAACCAGCTGAATTTGATCAGCAAATGTCTGTACTAGGTTCCTGTGATGTTTTTTCGCTCACTCTCTTAGTCCCAGGATTTGTATAGCCTACAAATGTGTCTATGGATCTTAGGCTCTAGTACTAGACAAAGCATTTTGCTGAGAGTAGTTGATGAAAAATAGTTCTGGTTGAAGTTATATTTGTGAAGTAATGGTGTTTCTTACTAGAGATGTGAGCACCAAAACAGGGCCTGACATTTAGTTTTTTTTCCCAAGCATGAACTCAGTTCGCTGCACTTTGGCTTGTTTATGGTTAAAAATCTGATTTTACTTGATCGTTATTTCCCGTTACAGGTTTTAATGCAGCAGTGGCGGGTTGTTTCTTTGCTATTGAGACTGTTTTAAGACCTCTACGTGCCGAGAACTCGCCTCCATTTACCACTGCAATGATAATATTGGCCTCTGTTATCTCATCGACTGTGTCAAATGCGTTGCTTGGTACTCAGTCAGCTTTCACAGTCCCCTCGTACGACCTGAAGTCCGCTGCAGGTATGTTTATGATACTTTTAGGCTCAGTTGCAAATCTTCCAGTTAGTCTTGTGGTATGATTTTTTTTTAGTAGCTTATAATTTAGTGTCCTGATGGATTATGTAATATATATATATATATATATATATCATAAAGAATCTTGGTATCCTTAAATATCGAAGCCGAGATTTATCTGCTTCAACTAGTACTTTCTAATTAATTTTCCGAAATATGTTTCCACTTGTCTCCAGAGCTACCTCTGTACCTGATATTAGGCATGCTGTGTGGGGCTGTCAGCGTTGTTTTTTCTCGCCTCGTCACATGGTTTACCAAGTCATTCGAGTTCATCAAAGAAAAATTTGGTCTTCCGGCTATTGTGTGCCCTGCATTAGGTGGTTTAGGAGCTGGGATGATTGCTCTCAAGTATCCCGGAATTTTGTACTGGGGGTTTACAAATGTTGAGGAAATCCTGCATACTGGAAAGAGTGCTTCAGCTCCAGGAATCTGGTTATTAGCTCAGTTAGCTGCAGCCAAAGTTGTGGCTACAGCTTTGTGCAAAGGCTCTGGGCTTGTAGGCGGTCTATATGCACCAAGTTTGATGATTGGTGCTGCTGTTGGTGCTGTGTTTGGAGGTTCGGCTGCTGAGATTATTAACAGAGCTATTCCTGGTAATGCTGCTGTGGCTCAACCACAAGCTTACGCTCTGGTATTGTATTCCCTTTGTTGCAGGCCCTTGCTCCAATGCAGCTTTTTCTTATTATAATATTGTCCAATTCAGTTGTTACGAATTCTGACTTATCAAGATGCCATGTTTATATGTGATGCAGGTTGGGATGGCAGCGACACTAGCTTCCATGTGCTCAGTTCCCTTAACATCAGTATTACTGCTGTTCGAACTAACAAAAGATTATAGAATTTTGCTTCCTCTCATGGTAAACATTCGTTTTCCCTCTCACTTTTTATGATGCTTATGTAAAATGGTGTAAAACCGTTTTGGAGGGGCGAGATTAATGAAAATCTTTTTCTAGTATTCTGATTTTGTCATTAATATGCTAAACAAATTCTGGGTTTTTCTACCCTTTTTAAAACTAGGAAATGTACCAGTTACCATGTTCGCTATAGTAATAATAATATATTTTTAACCAGAGGTCGAGAGCTAGTTTTGTACAGAGATAGAAATAATTTTCTTCATGTCTACATCATGTGCGTTCTTGATCTGATCTGTCTGTCGGTTTCTTCTAACAGGGAGCAGTTGGTTTGGCAATATGGGTTCCCTCTGTGGCAAACCAAGGCAAAGAAAGTGACTCATCTGAGGGTCGCAGCACAGGAAGAGGATACTCTTCTCTTTCGCCTAAAACTGAAGGTGTTTGGAGACACACGGATATTGCTGACTCCCTTGAGCTTACCGTCATAGAGAACCCTGACCACAAATCCTTGTTGGATGAAGAAACTATTCTGGAAGACTTAAAGGTTCAGCGAGTTATGTCAAAGAAATATGTCAAGGTTTCTCTGGGAACAACTCTAAGAGAAGCAAGAAACATCCTTAAAGACAGCCACCAGAACTGCCTTATGGTGGTAGACGATGATGATTTTCTAGCCGGAATCCTAACACACGGAGACATCAGACGATACTTGTCCAATAACGTACCTACAATCTTAGATGTAAGTAGTCAAACAAAAACAAACTCTCAAAACAAACTCTTCAATTTACTTCTTTGTCTCTTGCAGGAGAATACATGTCCAGTCTCTTCGGTGTGTACACGGAAAATAACATACCGAGGCCAAGAACGTGGAGTGCTTACTTGTTATCCAGACGCGACAGTTGGTGTGGCCAAAGAGTTAATGGAGGCAAGAGGAGTGAAGCAGTTACCTGTTGTAAAACGAGGTGAAGTCATTCACCAAGGGAAAAAAAGGAAATTGCTTGGCCTTCTTCATTACGACTCCATCTGGACTTTTCTCAGGTATTAAATTAAAAAGTCTCTCTTTTACCTTTAATGCCCATAAAACCCCATTGTTTACGTGTTCGTTTTTGGTGTATATTCACAATCTTAATCATCACAAGCAAAATTTGCAAATTTGTCTGTTAATTGTAAACGTAAATGCAATGTTTTCATTTCAGAAATATGACCCTTTTTTGGATGTTTCTCATGTAAAAGCTTTTGCGTTTGAAACAATCTTGAATTCCGAATCGAAGGGTTTGATTTTTTTTTTTTTTTTTTTGCTGTGGTTATAATTTTTTGCCAGAGATGAAATGAGTCGTAGGAGATTGATCAACGAGCGTAGAAAAGAGAAGTACGAGGAGGTTGGTGCAGCAAATGGGCATTGATTGGGTTTGTACCCATTTGGTATAGCTTTCTTCTTCTTCTTTTTTTTTTTTAATTTTATTTTTGAGGTCCATTTGATTAGAACGGATGAAAATGTGGTCGTAAAATAATGTTAATACCTCTTTATTAGTTTTGGAAATATATATATTGTTCTCATAAAGTAACACTCATATCATATAATCAAAGAGAATTCTAGTGACATAGATACGATAAATTGTTGGGTGATCTCTACTTACAAAATTAACATCACTAACCTCTTAGCAAACCTTGTGATATTCAGAATCGACAATATCATAGTGAGATGAGTGAGTTCTGTTGATTTTTCTTGTGTGGTTTCTCTAATTAATTGTTTATCGAGGTTTAGATGGTATTTAGTCACCTTTACATAACTTTAATAATATGATCATATTCGAAAATTCATTAAATTGCTTTTCTTTTGCATGAATGTGATGTACAACTGTTAAATTAAAGTTGTGAATTTAAAAGGTTTTTATCTTGATGAATAAATCATGTACAGAAGATCCACAAAGATAATGTCATGACTGAAACTGGACCCTTCCTTTAATGATTTTCACTAAAACAGCTTTTAAAGTAGATTTGTTAACAAAAGAGGGACAAACCTAACAAATAGTTGACTAATTGATTGGAGTGTGATTGAATTTTGTTGGTCATATATTGGTAAGTGGGTGAAGAATGATAAATCTAATATACGTAGCTTTTTCTTCATTATTAGGTCGGCCCTTAATGTCAAACAAAACAATCAAGAGTAAAGAGAAATGGTTTCAATATTCTGATTGTATACCCACAATAAAAGCGCAATATAGTCTACCATCTTCCAATCTTTTAACTGAAACAGCTAAATATAAAAGCGTAACTAGAATATCAATTAATTTCAAATGATTATTTTTCGATAAGTCATTTACGATATGTGAACACTTTACATTTGAAGGCTTTAAACATGTCAAGAGATGACATGCATGTACTATTCGTCAATTTCCTTTTACCTAATCTGAAAAATGATACGTTGGACCATTAAAATGTCTTTTTCCGTCTTTTCTATTTCTTCTTTTACAAGCTATGGACTAATAAAAAAAAGGAGAAAATCAATCCTTACATGTAGAAAAGTGATTGTAATTTGGACAAATAATTTTGAATTGACTTGGATTTCGATCACCATTAGAAAAGTAGTCGTTTTCTTGAAGTCGTCATCATCCATCATTCATTATACCAAAATAAAGTTAAAACAATGACAAATGTGGTTAAGGATGGTTTCATATATTAAGCATGTTTACACTTGTCTTTAAAAAAAAAAAAACGTGTAACTACACATTAGAAAATAGTTTCAAATATAATATTTTTGAAACTAGATGTTATCAGAATTAACATTTGCTCACACAAATTTATTTGAAAACGTTAAGAAGTCATAAATTGAGGATTTTTTCTTTTTTGCTAAAAAGGTAACACTTGTAGAATTTTTTTCTTTCAAAGCCTATTCTCTTTATTTTTAATCCTTACATACACTATGGTTTTGATTGGTAACTTTGCGGAATGGCAGAATTGCGGAAAAAATCTTGTAGAATAGATTAAGCGACTTATAAGTCGCTTTTCTGCGGAATGACTTTTCCTTTGTATTTTTGTTAAGCAAAAACGCAGTCTGCGTTTTTGTGTGTATTTTTTTATTACGCGGATTTTTGTTGATTGACAAAAAATCTGCAGATTACCAATCAGAGCCTATATTACTAATCTGCGGATTTTTGTGTGTATCTTTTTATTACGCGAATTGTGTTTTTAAACACAATTCTACCATTCCGCAGATTACCAATCAGAGCCTATATAAAAAATAAAATATACGTATGCGTAAGTGGGCGTGGGAGAATCTTTGGAGTCGAAAGAGCACAAAATATGCGCTCGTGCGGTAGAGTATACTGACAAAATTGGTACCCGGCCCAACCCTACGGCCCACACGCGTCAAAACCGTTTCCGGCTTTTCATAAAACCTCTTTCGATTTTGAATTCTCTTATTATCTCTAATCTATCTATTTAATTTTATTATATAACGTATAATAATAATAATTTGATTCCCTGTCTTTTCCCTCACCATATACTGTAGTTATTTCAAAGTTTCCCGACCTTGTCGTCATTAACATCGGATATCACACAAGCTAAATAATTTAAAATAATACTCTACTTTGCCCATTTTCTATGTGTATAAACTATGTTATACGTTAATACTTCGAATATTTTGTTTGTCTTTGTCCCCTAATCTTTACATGTGAATGTCACGGATGTTTGGAATGAATGTTATATTGGATGTTTTATTTATGTAGTACAGTAATGATTTCATTTTCAAAACGTAGCGTTATTTCGAATGAGATCATGAAAAAACTTGCTCAGCTTATTCTAAATAGATAAACTTGCTTAACTTAATTTATTCCTAATAATATACCTCGATTAATAAAAAAAATGTACTCTGTAAAGCACTTAATATAACGATCGAATAGCTAATACAGCTGTACATATGGGCTAGGATAGAAATTAGATAAAATGCGACGGTTTGCCAAAAAGTTAAGCGGCAACTATATAAATGAAGACAAAACGCGGGGCCACAAAACTAATATACAAAAGGAAACGAGGACCAAAGGCAAATTAAGAACTATATTTGTTAAAATTTTTGAATTTAACAAATAAGCTAGTGCTTCGTGCCGTGTAGGGTTAGAAAGTTGCATTAATGCGTAGAAACATACGAGAACTGAGGGGAAAAGTAGGCCTTTATCGTGAATATCGTCAAATTTATCATACTTTATTTTCTTGTGTAGGTTAGACCACAGACTACTATTTATATGGTAACGAGAGACCTAAATATCTACTATCAAACGTGCCGGGTAATTTATATAACCCCAAAAAAAAGTATGATAAAGAGTGATAATAATATAATCGGAACACTAAAAGATATCGAATCCAAGTGTTTGACTATAAGTCCCATTTAAAGATTTATCTCCAACGGGCCAAAAAAAATTATTAGCAAGAAAACATTTACAAACTTCTTAGAGTTTGTTTCTTTCCCCTAAAATGAAAATAATTAATCCAATGTAACATTTGAATTTGTGGAACATTTTATCAATGCAAGAAAATTAATAATTAGGTAGGGATTATAAAGAGATAATTAATCTTTAGTATCATGATTATGTTTTCTCTTCTTTTCTGGAGGATTATGTCTTCATTTATCTGCTTTTCCTTTTGTTATTCTTTCTTTCTTTCTTTGCCATTTTGTTTATTACTAAATTTTTGTTCTCTATTGCTTTTGCAATTTTCCCGCAAAGAGAGAGTTTTTTGTGTGTGTGTGAGAATAAATAATTAATAAAGAAATCATTCGCTTTTACAATTAAACCTTTGATATTTCTTTCCAAACAGAAAAACCCAATCAGCTCCCATTTACGCAAGATAAGAAAGGATAATTCTTTTTTTTTTTTTGAAACTTAATAATTCTTTTTCTTTCCAATTTTTGTTTTCCGGGAGATATCTAGTTTTGTTCCTGGAAAAATCACTTTTATTCTTCTCTTTTCTGGGTGATGGTCGTGCAAAAAAGAAAGTTTCCTCTCTATGTAAGCATTTCTCTCTCACTACGGAATCTTAAACCCTCTGATTTTGGAAAGAAAAAAAAAATCTAACTTTGGTTGTTTTGAATCCGACCATCTCTGCAACATCGTACTTGAGCAGAAACAGTATCTAAAAAACTATCTCTGTTGTCTTCTTCATCAGCGAAATCCTCTCTCTCTCTCTCTCTCTCCTTCTTCCGTCACCGTCACAGTCGTCTCTGTCAAACTTAGGTTCTACTCTTTGTTTCTTCCTCTGCATCTTTTCGTCTTCTTCTTGAACATGGTTTCATATATAAATCATCTTTTTTTTTAATTAAAAAAAAAGATAGTATCTTTGTTGTTTTTCTGAAAGCTTACTCTGTTTGTTTTTCTCTCCTTCTCTTTGGTTTCTCAGAGTTGCAAGATCTCTACTTTGGAAGCTCTGGAGGAACTGAGAACAGTAAATGAACCAGAGCAAGAAGAAAGAAGATCTTTACTCCTTTGAAACATTCCATTCAGGGGCAGAAGTCCTGAGCTTGGAGGAGTATCAATCTCTTTAAGGCATTTAATCGAACACTTGGTGGGGCCAATGAAGCAAAAATGGCTGTTATTGTTGATCCTCTGTTTTTATGCAACTTTTCTGGTGATGGGCACTCATGGAAAAAGGCTAATCAGCGACGGCGACTTCAACGAAGCTGCTCTGTTGATGTCGTTCAAGCAACTCTCTGTAAAGTCTGATCCTAACAACTTTCTGGGTAACTGGAAATACGGGTCGGGTCGTAGCTTATGCTCTTGGCGAGGCGTTTCTTGCTCTGACGACGGCCGAATCGTCGGATTGGACCTCCGAAGCGGCGGACTCACCGGAACTCTAAACCTAGTTAACCTCACGGCGTTGCTCAATCTCCGGAATCTTTACCTGCAAGGAAATGATTTCTCTTCCTCAGGAGAATCGTCTGCTTCTGATTCCGGCTCCAGTTGCTATATTCAGATTCTGGATTTGTCTTCGAACTCGATTTCTGATTATTCAATGGTGGATTACGTCTTCTCGACATGTTCAAATCTGGTTTCGGTAAATTTCTCGCACAACAAGCTCGCCGGGAAATTGGGTTCTGCTCCGTCGTCGTGTAAGAGTTTGACGACTGTTGATCTCTCATACAATATCTTATCGGAGGAAATCCCGGAGACTTTTATCGCGGATTTTCCGGCGTCGCTGAAATATCTCGATTTAACTCACAACAATTTAACTTGCGATTTTTCCGATCTCGGTTTCGGGATCTGTGGGAACCTCAGCTTCATCAGTTTATCACAGAACAATATCTCCGGCGATGGTTTCCCGATTTCTCTATCTAACTGTAAATACCTCGAGATGTTGAACATCTCTCGGAACAATCTCGCCGGAAAAATCCCCGGCGGAGAGTATTGGGGAAATTTCCAGAATCTGAAGCAGCTCTCTCTCGCACACAACCGTCTGACCGGCGAAATTCCACCGGAGCTTTCTTCACTCTGCAAAACCTTAGAGATTCTCGATCTCTCCGGAAACGCTCTCTCCGGCGAGCTTCCTCCACCATTCACCGCCTGCGTCTCATTACAGAACCTTAACCTCGGAAGCAACTTCCTCTCCGGCGATTTCTTAACCACCGTCGTGAGTAAAATCCCCGGAATCACATATCTATACGTGGCTTACAACAACATCTCAGGCTCTGTTCCGATTTCACTCACCAACATTACAAACCTCCGTGTTCTTGATCTAAGCTCAAATGGTTTCACCGGAAATATACCGTCTACCTTTTGCTCTCTGCAAGACTCGCCGGTTCTTGAAAAGATTCTCATAGCCAACAATTACCTCTCAGGAACACTTCCTATGGAGCTTAGCAAATGCAAAAGCTTGAAGACGATCGATTTCAGCTTCAACGCTCTCACCGGTCCGATCCCAAAGGAGATATGGACGCTGCCGAATCTCTCGGATTTGGTCATGTGGGCGAACAATCTCACCGGAAGAATCCCAGAAGGTGTTTGTGTTAAAGGAGGAAACTTGGAAACTCTCATCCTCAACAACAACCTCCTAACCGGTTCAATCCCTGAGTCAATCTCAAGATGCACCAACATGATTTGGATCTCTCTTTCAAGTAATCGTTTAACCGGAAAAATCCCAAGCGGCATCGGAAATCTTTCCAAATTAGCAATCTTGCAGCTTGGGAACAATTCCTTGTCCGGAAACGTCCCACGTCAGCTCGGGAACTGCAAGAGCCTGATCTGGCTCGACCTTAACAGCAACAATCTAACAGGAGACCTCCCTGGTGAGCTAGCTAGCCAAGCCGGGCTTGTAATGCCAGGGAGTGTCTCAGGTAAACAGTTTGCGTTTGTGAGGAACGAAGGAGGAACAGATTGCAGAGGTGCAGGAGGGTTAGTCGAGTTTGAAGACATTCGTGCAGAACGTTTGGAGCGTTTTCCAATGGTTCATTCGTGTCCAGCGACACGTATATACTCAGGCTTGGCAATGTACACTTTCACTGCAAACGGAAGCATGATCTACTTTGACATCTCTTACAACTCCGTGTCCGGTTTTATACCGACAAGTTACGGTAACATGGGCTATCTCCAGGTCTTGAATTTGGGACATAACCGTTTAACTGGAACCATCCCGGACAGTCTTGGAGAATTGAAAGCCATTGGTGTTCTTGATCTATCTCACAACGATCTTCAAGGGTACTTACCTGGATCGCTTGGATCGCTTTCTTTCCTCAGCGATCTTGATGTCTCTAACAACAACCTCACAGGTCCAATCCCATTTGGAGGTCAGCTTACAACGTTCCCTGTCTCGAGATATGCAAACAACTCTGGTCTCTGTGGCGTTCCCTTGCGTCCCTGCGGCTCAGCTCCTCGGCCTCTTACCTCCCGTGTCCACGGCAAGAAGCAAACCATTGCAACCGCTGTGATCGCTGGAATCGCGTTTTCTTTCATGTGCCTTGTGATGCTGGTCATGGCGCTTTACAGGGTGAGGAAAGCTCAGAAGAAGGAAGAGAAGAGGGAGAAATACATTGAGAGCCTTCCAACTTCTGGAAGCTGCAGCTGGAAGCTCTCTAGCGTTCCTGAACCGCTTAGCATCAACGTTGCTACGTTCGAGAAACCACTGAGAAAGCTTACTTTCGCGCATCTTCTTGAAGCCACAAACGGGTTTAGCGCAGAGACTATGATCGGATCTGGTGGGTTTGGAGAAGTCTACAAGGCTCAACTCAGAGACGGATCTGTTGTAGCGATCAAGAAGTTGATCCGAGTCACGGGGCAAGGCGACAGAGAGTTCATGGCTGAGATGGAAACAATCGGAAAAATCAAACACAGAAACCTCGTTCCGCTTTTGGGATACTGCAAGATCGGGGAAGAGAGGCTTCTTGTCTATGAATACATGAAATGGGGAAGCTTGGAAACTGTTCTTCACGAGGTATCCAAAAAAGGCGGAATCTTTCTGAATTGGGCCGCGAGGAAGAAGATTGCCATTGGAGCTGCAAGAGGTCTAGCGTTTCTGCACCATAGCTGCATTCCTCACATAATCCACAGAGACATGAAGTCGAGCAATGTTCTTCTAGACCAAGACTTGGAAGCACGTGTGTCGGATTTCGGGATGGCGAGGCTAGTTAGCGCTCTAGACACGCATCTGAGCGTGAGCACGCTCGCAGGTACTCCAGGATACGTCCCGCCGGAATATTACCAGAGTTTCCGGTGTACGGCCAAAGGGGATGTTTACAGCTACGGAGTTGTGCTTCTTGAGCTTCTCTCTGGTAAGAAACCGATAGATCCAGGAGAGTTTGGAGAAGACAATAACCTTGTCGGGTGGGCGAAACAGCTCTATAGAGAGAAAAGAGGAGCTGAGATTCTCGACCCGGAGCTTGTAACCGAGAAATCAGGCGATGTTGAGCTGTTTCATTACTTGAAGATCGCGTCTCAATGCTTGGACGATCGACCCTTTAAGCGGCCAACAATGATTCAAGTGATGGCCATGTTCAAAGAGCTTAAGGCTGATACAGAGGAAGACGAAAGTCTTGATGACTTTTCGCTTAAGGAAACTCCTTTGGTGGAAGATTCTCGAGATAAGGAGCCTTAATATCGAAGACTGAGTATGCTCTGTTACTTGTTTCAAATTTTTTGTGTCACTGTATATAACAGAAGAAGCTTGAGCGAGACGGTCAGATTGAGCAGAAGTGGAAGTAGCCATTGAAGATTTATTGTAGTTGTTAAGCTCGCTTTGAGGGTTTTTGTATTTGGTTAACTTGTAATACACGGTAAGAGAAGTTCTTCATTTTGAACTTTTATAACTTTCCATTTAATAATGTGATGTTTTCTTGCGTTCTTTCCAAACATCTTGAGTCAGATTTTATTTTTAATTTGTTAAACGATTGTTAGAAATTTATCATTTTATCTGCTGCAAAAAGTTTCCCTTCCACCATCTTCATTTAACTTCTGCAAATACTTGTATGCTTTCCTTGTTCCTGAAAGAATACAATAAACAATATATTCAAGTTCAACAGTATGACGTAATCTAACAAACCATGAAATAAACACACACATAATTTGGAACTTTTTTTTTTAACAAGACAAATTACTACAAGTTTACAACGTGAAAAGTCAACAAAAGTTAGATTAAAAATAATATAAAGTTTGGGTTTTTATGAAATCAGTTTGGTTTCTGATTCAGGATTGAAATAACGAGATCCATGGAATATGAAATACTAAAACGGGCTATTTATGGGTCGAATTTAAAATCCCAGTGTAATGTGGATTATGTGGGGACCATATGCTCAAAGTCACATTTCACCGGAAAATATGATTATGCCAAGTGCAATACTAGAAAAGTGGGGACCATATGCTCAAAGTCACATTTCACCGGAAAATATGATTATGCCAAGTGCAATACTAGAAAAGGAACCCATTAACTAAGTGTTGACTAACAAAATCTAACCAGTGATGTAATCTACACCCTTTTTTTCACCTGAATGTAACAAAAATTAATATATCACTCATGGTGATGGTAGATTGGTAGTAGTAGTGGATTAGCAGTTTCTACCGGTTCAGAAGTTGTTTTGTAGATGTAAAGATGTAAATTGGAGATTAGTTCCCTTTACTCATGAGATTATGATGAAGGGCATATTACGAACTTGGGTTATATTTGAGTGACGTCTTGGGTTTGAGTTATTTTGTTTCTTTTTACGAAAGTTATCGTATCATTGTTTAGGATTTATTCATATCTTAACTACTTAGATTTCATAGATTTCTTTAGATTCTCTATTAGTTATAAGTACTCGACACCTCCGTTATTGTAAGGACGTTGAATTGATATTGAAGTTTTTAAGAGCTTTCGAGCACTGTGAAGAGTATTCACATCTTTTACTGATTTAGTCCTCGTTGTCGACCTCTAAATCAGTTTCTCTACAGCTTGTGATCGAACTTCGTCGATCCCTTGTTGTTATAGCTTCCGCTACTCTATCAGATTATCTAACAACTCTCTTTTTCTAAGAGATGACAGGCACAAACGGTTTGGTTTTACGATATTCTAGATTTCTTAACATTCATATATATTTTTGGTCGAATTATATGTAAATGTAACATTCAAACTTGGAAAACTACATCGACTAATTTGTTTTATATGTTTTATATACTGATGCGAAATGCATCTTTCTGGTCAGCTCCAGACTCCAACTCTTGTGTCTTGGATTTGGAGGTAGTTATTAAAACTAGAATGTATAAAAATTAATATTCACTTGAATGTATAAAAATTAATATATCACTTGAATGTATAAAAATTAATATTCACTTGAATGTATAAAAATTAATATCTCACTTGAATGTATAAAAATTAATATATCACTCATGGTGATGGTGGTAGTGGATTAGTAGATTCTACGTACCGGTTGAGAAGTTGTTTTGTTGATGTAAAGATGTAAATTAGAGATTAGTTCCCTTTACACGTTAAGTTATCTAACAACTCTAGATTATGATTTTACGATATTCTAGATTTTTTATATGTAACATTCAAACTTGGAAAACCACATCGACTAATTTAATTTGTTTTATATACTACGTAAAAATGTTCTTTAAAATATTACCTACGAAAAGGGAAAAGAAATTTAACGAAAGTTACTGAGTGGCCGGGGTGAACACCAACGCTCACTAGATCCATAATATGAGGTTTGATTCATTAGAAACTGTGACATACTCACACAGAAAAATGTATTGGCAATGCCAAATTAATACAAAAGTTTTCTGATTAACATGGTGTGAATAACTCTCTTGGCAAGAGTTTCTCGTAAGTCCACCTCGGACAAACACTGAAACACATGAACCAAAGTTTAATAAATTGTTCTCAAACGCGTTTAAGCCTTTTCTATCCCAAAAGAAAATAAAATCTATTCCTAAATCCTAATACTATGTAGTTCGTGGTTGTGGATTATATTTTAATTGTTAATGGTCAATGCATCGACTTACCTGTTATGGCTATTTTGAGATAACTATATATTCCTTTTAGAATTTGTGCACTTGCCATATTCCTCGGTCAACATTTTTTTGGTTCTATTTATGTTATTTCCACATTTGTGTTAACCACTAAAACACATACCCGTATTTTAAAACTGAACCAAAAATAAACCAAAATTTTGGTTAATTTACAAGGTCCAGATCAAACCAGTGGAACCGCCAACCTTAAAATTGATAAGAAATACAGCAACCACTTTCAAAAGTTCACAGATATTCTAATATATATTATTTTAAATTCGACCATAATATATATTACTTCAATAGTTTTAAGAACGTCAAAAGATATTGACAATAGTCTTTAAAAAGAAAAAAAACACTAAAGACAATTTAAAACACGCTAAAATATCATATAAGATATAAAACTAGTTAATATATATAATTAATATATAATTATTATGGTAATATATTATTTTATGAAAACGATATAACGGATCTAAAATTGATTAAACTTCGATTTTATTAACTAAATTATACGTATAATCTCGATTTTTTAAAAAATATGTTAGATAATAAATATATAATCGCAGTAATATTATGTCTAATTTATATATGTTATACTAATAATAATTACTTGATGGTAAAAACAGCATAATTTAAAATAAATTAAAATAAACGTATAATTTTGATATAAAACTAGTTAAAATATATGAATAACTTAAAAAAATTTTAAAAGATTAGATTCTAAATAAATATAATCATTATAATATATTATTTTTTTGAAAATGATACAACAAATTTAAAATTAAATAAACTGTACGTATAACCTTGATTTTTTAAAAAAATATTAGATAATAAATATAAAATCGCGGTGATATTATATCTAGTTTATATATGTTATATTTATAATGATTACTTGATGGCAAAAACGGCATAATTTAAAATAAATTAAAATGTATATATGTACTTTTTAACTGAGTTATTAATAAATATTAAATCATAGTGATAGTCTATTTAATTTAACTTTGTGATATTAATAATCACTTATCAGAATGCTGTTTTTGAGTTTAATATTTTAAATTTTTTGATATATCTTGGTTACGTAAATTATGAATTTAAAAAAAAATTAAATTAGTTTTTGTTTATTATTCTACAAGAAAGTAAAAAGTCGAATTTCTTTTATTTACATCATGCTTTCGGTATTGTTTTGATAAACCCAAACCGAAGTAAACCCCTCGCATAAAAACCAAAAATCGAAAAAAAAAAGAAGTAATAAAAACTTCTTTAGGCATTGTTGACACTTGGATGACGATGTTTGACCATTTAAAATTGTTACCAAAGTAAATGGTGACGAATTTTGTTATATAAGAACACCATCTTCCTCCTAGCTAAGTGCACACATCTCTTTTTTCTTCTTCTTTTTTCTTTTTTTCTTCTTCTTCTTCTTCGTTCGGCTAAATTCCTCTCAAGAAAGAGGTCTCTCCTTTACATATATAATGCTTTTTATTAAATAACCTAATCATTCGAATTCTCCCAAATTATATCACTTTTACACAATATTCCAAACTGATATATTTCGTCTTCTAACTCTCTTTTGTTTTCGTTGTGTGTGTTTCTTGACATCCAAGTGTTCTCTAAAAAAAAAAACAAAAAAATGATCGATCATGATGGAAATTTCATGGAAACGATATCGTTTTGGGCTCCACCGTCCAGTCCTAGCCCAAGAACGATTCTAGAGATGCTGAATCAAACCGATAATGGTATAAATCCAATCAGCGAGATCTTCCCTCAAACCAACTTATCAACTTATCATCATCATCAGTCTGAACAAAGATCTGGTCTCGGCGAGAGAGTAGCTGCAAGAATAGGATTTAATCTTCCTCCACTAGACGCAGAGAACATCAGTCCAATTTCTGCATTTTTCAGGAACTCGACGACTGTTCCTTCTCCTGTCGTCGAAATCTCTCCAGGATTCAGCCCATCTGCTCTGTTGCTATCTCCAGATATGTTCTCTAATTCCTCACAGGTAAATAACAATGTCTTTTATGTATGTTTTTACGATTGTTTTATTTTATAATTCGTGTTTAAATTTATATTAATTATGATTTAACATTTAGCCCAAAAAAAATTATAATCATATGATAAATTAAAAAGGTTGAATAAACAAATGATTAAACAAATATTTGGGAATGTAATTAATTACGTATGTTATTTTAAAATGATTAGGTGGAAAAAATATAAGTAGTAACATTATCTATCGGTAAACACAGAATCTGTAATTTCCTTTTTGTTCACGTTTGACATTTATTATACCTATTTGAGTTTTTTTTTTTTTTGGGGTCAAATACCTATATGAGTTTACTATTTACAAATGATGTCTTCATAATAAAACATTTTACCTTTATATTTCATTTCACCGCCGAATAAAATTTTACGCAAAAATTTACAAATTTTACAAATGATGTCTCCATAGTACTAGTATTATGTTTGGTAATGTATTTTTCAGATTATCCCTTCGTCTCCGATGGCCAACGGCGAGACGGTGGAAAGTTGCGGTGACAACGACGAAACGACGATGATATTCAACAACGATCTTCCTCATCAGCCGCTGCACGTTGATCTGCCTCCTGAAGAAGGTAATAGAGTTGCTTGTGTCTCAAGTTTGCTTCTATTTTGTATTTTTCGAATCTTTTTATCGGTTCTTTTTTTTTTTTTACATGTGAAACAGGCTCTGATGGTATTCCAACGGAAGAGTCCGTTAATATCCCATCTCATGAATCTCTTGCTGATCCCATTGGTGCTCCTTTAAACGCATCTTTTGAATTTGAAATTGTTGACCAGACCGATATCATCAACAGGGGCGGAGGTAGTGAAAGAGTAATGGGATCACGTGCCCTTACTCTTTTTTTTATTTATTTAAATATTTAAATAAATTTATTTAAATTACTTTTAATTTAGTGATAGAAAAAAAATTGTCTCCAACTAATTTTGTTTATCATACTTATAAACTTATGCTCCCAACTATTTTTTTTTAGATCCACCACTGATCATCAACATCAATAGCGAAAGCGAGGACGAGGACGAGGATGAGAACGAGGGCGAGGACGAAGAATACAACGAAGATGAAGATGTAGACGAAGAAGAAGACGACGACATTGTTGCTGAACTAGAAGTCGAACCTTCATCTCCAAAGAGAAGGTCCAAACAGAATTAGTTTAACATATCATAATCGATAATACTAATTAAAGAACATCTCAATTTTAATTAAACCAAAGTTAATGACCGAATTCTCTTGCAGGAAATTTGAGGTATCAAACATGATTGGAGCGACAAGAACAAGCAAGAACGAAAGGGTCATAATTCAGATGGAATGCGAAGAAGACCTTCCTGACGATGGTTTTCGCTGGAGGAAATACGGTCAGAAAGTTGTCAAAGGGAATCCAAATCCGAGGTTGTCATTTCACCATGTTCCTAGCTCTTTTTTTTTTTAATAACCAATTCGATGCTAAATCTTAAAAAAAAAAGATATTTTTTGTGTTTTGGTATAAATTAATGGTAATGGCAGGAGTTACTACAAATGCACGTACAACGAGTGCCAAGTGAAGAAGCATGTGGAGAGAGGAGCAGACAATGCGAAGTTAGTGGTGACCACATACGATGGGAAACACGAGCACGCTGCACCAGCTGCACGCATTAGCCATTCTGGTCCAAGGAGTCGGTCCGGTTCATCATCAGTGACTCAAGATTCTACCAATCGAACCGCTCGGTTAGGCAGGCCGCCTTCTTCGTCTCAAGCCATGATGAGGCCGCTCTCTTCTTCTTCGGCCCCACAAATTGATATGACACAGTTCTATATGTCCGGACTCTCTAGGCTGCCCACTTTACCGGTTAACCAGAATACTGGTTCTACGTACCGAAATGATGAACCGAATGTGATACCGGACGGCTCAGAGGTCTACAAGGGGATCATGCATCGGCTATCTCTTGAGTTTGGTCTCCAATTTTAGGTGCAAACCGTTTTCAACAACAACTAAAAAGAGTTGATTTTTTTATTTTTTTTTAAATCCGTATCCGCATTGATATCATCCCTTATACAATAATATACAAGATATACAAAAACTTGTACTCATCAGAGCTTATTTTATGATTTTTAATGAATGTTACTCTTTGTGCTGAACGGTTTAATTTCTAATAATTTGAGTTAGAAATGCCTAATTAAAAAATCGAAAATCGGATCAAGGAGTTTTCTTTAAACCGATCGGTAATGACTCGGACAAGTCGGTAAGGATACGACTAGCCTTGCGTCCAAACACCGCTCGTCTTTTTATTCGTGTCAACGGCTCAAAAGGGGAAGAACATGAACAAATTTGAGATTCTGGAATTGAATTGAATTGAAGTGGGAGAAGAGATAGAGAGATAATTCACCATGGAGGAAGTGACGAGATCTGTGTTAGCAGAGGAAATACTGAAGCGTTTAGATCTCGAGAATCTCTGTTCCGTCGCCTGTGTTTCCACCACGCTCCGCTCCGCCGTTGTCTCCGGCGTTCTCCCTTCTCTTACCTCTCTCGATCTCTCTGTAAGTCTCCGATCCTCTATAATTCCGCGTTTTTTCTCTCTTGGAAATTGATGAAATTTATCGACTTTCGTTCCCTTGTGTTGTTAGGTTTTCTCTCCCGACGAGGAAACTCTGAATTACATGCTGCGTGGTTGCATCGGACTCAGGAGCCTAACTCTGAACTGTCTCCGCCTCAGCGTTGCTGCTGTGCGTGGGGTTCTCGGGCCACACCTCCGGGAACTTCACTTGCTCAGGTGTTCACTTCTTAACTCCACCGTCCTCAATTCCATCGGGAGCCTCTGCCCAAATCTCCGGTACAATTTCCGTTTTCCCCATGATAGTGCGATAGGTGACTCAATGAATTCTCGTGCTTGTGGGCTATATTTATTTCTGCGATTTAGTAGTTTGATAGACTGAAAAAAAATGGAAAATTTGATCCCTTTTTCTTTGACTTAGGGACTATCGATCAATTCCATATATAGAGAGAGCTATGATCCGGTAGATGATAGGACGTCTTTTTAGTTTCTGGTTCTCATATTAGACTTTCACTAAAAGAATCGAAACCCACCTGCTGATAATTTGTCTTTCCTTGAAGGCAAGCGTTTACGTGTTTGAGATTAGCTATGGCTTTTTGTCAATCATACAGAATTGAGTTTCTTTCTATAGAGCATTGAAGGTATGAAAGTCAGCTAATTTGGTTTTATAATTACAGGGTTCTTACGCTGGAAATGACAGACCTGGATTCACCCGTTGTTTTTCAATCAAACCTGACACAAATGCTTAATGGGTGCCCGTATCTGGAGGTAATTTCTTAAAGCTTGCTGAGGGATTGGTCCGAAGAAGCGAGAAAGTGTGAAATTGAATTGGGTTTTTATATTCTTGTGATGCTTGCAGTCTCTGCAACTAAATATCCGAGGTATCCTAGTAGATGCCACCCCTTTCCAGTCTGTTAGATTCTCCTTGCCTGAAACCCTCAAAGTTCTAAGGTTACAGCCATTGCTCGAGTCCGAGGCAATTCTTCTCATGAACAGATTCAAAGTCTCCGGAAGTTGTTTATCTAAGGCTGATTATAGTGCCTTGCTTTCTCCTTCACCTTCTTTGACTTTGCAAAGTCTGTCTCTTGTACTGGACTTGATTTCTGACAGGCTAATCATAGCTATCACAGGTTCTCTTCCTCAACTTGTCAAACTGGACCTTGAAGACCGTCCTGAAAAAGAGCCATTTCCTGACAGTGACTTGACTTACACTGGGCTTCAGTCTCTGGGTTATTGTCAGCAACTCACAAGCCTCTCTCTAGTTCGAAGTTGTTACAACCGCAAGATATCATTCAAGAGAATTAATGACATGGGTATATTTCTCCTTTCCGAGGCTTGCAAAGGTTTAGAGTCAGTGAGACTTGGCGGGTTCCCAAAAGTCAGCGATGCTGGTTTCGCATCGCTCCTTCACTCGTGCCGGAACCTGAAAAGGTTTGAAGTTCGAGGCGCCTTCCTGTTGTCTGATTTGGCATTCCATGATGTCACAGGATCTTCTTGTTCTCTCCAAGAGGTCAGGCTCTCCACGTGCCCTCTCATAACCAGCGAAGCCGTGAAGAAACTGGGGTTGTGTAGCAATCTTGAGCTGCTCGACTTAGGAAGCTGCAAAAGTATATCAGATTCTTGCCTAAATACTGTTTCAGCCCTCAGAAAGTTAACTTCTCTGAATCTCGCAGGAGCTGATATAACAGACAGTGGCATGCTTGCACTTGGTAAGTCGGATGTTCCCATCACGCAACTCTCCCTCCGCGGCTGTAAGAGAGTCAGTGACAGAGGAATTTCCTATCTGTTGAACAGTGAAGGAACAATCAGCAGAACATTGTCAACACTTGATCTCGGTCACATGCCAGGAATCTCAGACAGAGCTGTACACACAATCACGCGCTATTGCAAGGCTTTAACAGAGCTAAGTCTTAGGAGTTGCTTTCACGTGACAGATTCTTCGATAGAGTGGCTTGCTACAAGGGAAAGACAAGCAGAGGGAGGAAGCAAACAGTTGAGGAAGCTCAACGTCCATAACTGTGTGAGGTTGACGACTGGAGCACTGAGATGGCTGAGCAAGCCGTCATTTGCAGGTCTCCATTGGTTCGGATTGGGACAGACACGGTTCGCTGGTCGTAAGGAGACAGCTAGGTTCCGCGAGCAGAGACCCTGGCTCACGTTGTGTTTTGATGGGTGTGAGCTTGGATGCTATGATGGTTGGGAATTCCACACGCCTCAACGCCATTGAGGAAGCTCGTCGTCTAACTAGTTTATGTATTGTATAAATTCTAAAAATCGTTCAGAAAAATGATTCAATGTACAAGAATGTGTAATTTATTTGAAACTTTTTATTTTCTTTAAATTATATTGTAACTAAATTTAAGTGTCGTGGGTTATAGTTGAAATTAATTCCAAAAATGCACAAAAAAAGTGACAAAACGATTGCATAAAACTAAAAAAAAACAATTGGAAAGGCAAAAGGATTCAAGTGCCTATATGTTAGCCTTAGCAGATGGCAACATATACTTAAAATCTGGAGCCAAGCCAACTACTAAAGATTTGACTTATATGATTGATTAAGTAGTTATAGGCTAATTAAGAAAAACAAGCTAGATACCCATATTTCTGAATTAATTAATTGAAGAGGCATTCACATATCTACAGACTACACATTAACGACAAATGTAACCTGAATCAACATCACGTGTCGGTCTCACAAACCGAACACCCGAAAACCAGAGTGTTGTCTTCCCCTTTACAATTCGTTTTTTGGATTCTTTTTTAGTTCATTACAATATTCTCATCTGTATATATTTCTAGTTAGTCATATTTTCTATTAATATATATAGATTTACATAGAATCCAAAAATACATCAAAAATCTTTATATATGTAATTTAGTCATAGTTTACATCAGATATTTATTTCAACATAAGTAATATGAAGAACTAACTAACCAGCTGAAATACTTGGTAAGGAAAATTATTTGACCAGCCAATAGATTATAAAACTTTGGAAAATGTATATGAAAAAAGAAAAAGTAAAAAAGTCAAGACAAAAATAGATTGAGATTGATGGATGGAAGTAAAAAGAGAGTGGGTGTGTGTACAAGAGCATGAGGGATTGCTTCTGTCAGTAAGCATATGAAATATATAGATTTCAACTCAAACCCTAAATCCTTTTTCTCTTCTTTCTTTTTCCTTTTCATCACTACAATTTTTTTTTTCATATTCATATATATATATATATATATATATATATATAACTTAATTTGGTGGGTGAGGTTTAGGTTTCTATCCACACGCAAAAATCGCCTTTCAGCTCATGACGACGTACGTCATCTTCTTCCCGTCTTTGTTACATATTAATTTCACCGTCTTGTCATAAGTAATTATTTGATGTTTGATCTCTGAGAAAAAAGAAGTGTAGGGCTACAAATGTTTTCGTTAAAAAAAGTATAGGGCTATGCATATATTATCCATTTCCGATCATATTATGTGTATACTTATAACATATTATAGGGCTATGATCACTAATGTTTTCTCCTATGTTAGCATATAGTTGGCTTTATGATGAAATAGTCAGTGTATTTTTCTCAATGAAATAGTAATTTGTAACGTAGATATATTACCTTGGAATACTAATCAATGTATTTGCTACATTTATATATTAAATCACTTATATACAGGAAATGCCGGTAAAAATAAAATAATCAATCAAGTTCGCAATTGTTAATATATGTTTATGTATGCATATAAATGTATCATAGTGCATGGACTCGTGTTCCTGTATATGGTTTGATCAGAAAGATCCGATCTAAATTTGATCATTACATTTAGAATTCAGACCCAACTAGACGCGTGTGCGTGTAGGTGTATAGATATGTGTGCAATGTTTTAGTCTTATTTTTAAATAAGATAGTAAATGTGTTAGGGCAAAGAGTGAACAAAAGGGTATGAAAAAAAGGGAAGAGAAGGGAGGCAACGAGACACGCGAGACGAGAGAGATACCTATGAACCACGACTTGTGTGTTTGTGTTTCATTAATTAAAATTATAGCATGATTAACTATGAAATCAAAACAGCCTTTCATTTCAATTTAAATCTACCGTATAACATAACTATAAAAAAACACACCCATTTGTTTTATTTTTGACAACTTTGATGCTTTTGTTTCACCCGACAAATCGGCACCTTTTAGGGTTTTCATTACCTGTTTCTTCCCCAAAGACAAATCCCTTTTTTCACCCCATTATTTTACTATCTCTGGATATAATATTAATTACTTTGAATGGAGTATAAATAATCGATAAGTACCTTTCTCGGAAATAACGAAAACGCATCATTTTAAAACTCGACAAAGAAAAAAGAATTTTCGGGAAACAAGAGGAACCCAGTGGTTGTTTGATTATTCCTCTAAGATCTCTTCTGTCGACATTAACCCTAATAATTAATTAAACAAAGGGTTTCTCTTTTGGCATCCAAATGGTGGTTTCTTAGTAGTCTAAGTAAGAATTATGGTACTCATGGTAGATATTAATTAGTTTTATTACTTCAATTTTTTTTAACCTTGACTTCTTCAATTTGTTGGATAGGTGGCTTTCGTCGACGTAAAAAGAGAATTGGCTTCAGTCTTTCACAGGAATATACAGCTAAATATTATATATACTATAATTTGTTTGTTAAGTATCAGAAAAGACTAGCTTCTTCCATTTGAAAATAACTGATGTTTAATATTTTTGCATACAGATTAAAAAAAAGCTTATTATTAGTTTTCCCTATATAAAAAGCATCTTTTATTATCCACCTAGATACAATTTAACCACTGATAAAACAAACTGTATGATATAAATGATCATAAAACATAGAAAATAAATTGCAATGAAATTTAAAAACATCATATAATCTGAGATAATTTTTATCTATAAAACATCGAATATTTTGAAACGAAATAAATATATATATATATATATATATAAGATGTAATATGGGTTTTCAACTTATTAAGAAGCTGCTAATTCCGAAAAGGAAACATAAAAATGTTCTTAATAGTTTTGTAAATATGTGAAAATGAAAATTAAAACGATATGTATTGTGAAACCTCTGTTAGCGCACTAGTATATAAAATCCCACACACAAAAGTTTGGGGACTAGAAAGAGATCTTCTAAATGATTTCAAATTGAGTGCTCCTCCCTTAACACAAACTAAATAAAAACTCCTATATTGCTAAATTGTCATTTATAAAGTTTAGCCATGAACGAATAATTAACGTCTTAGAGTTATCTACACTTCGATACGGCTCAGTATTTTTTCAGAGTGTAATTGTTGGACCCTGAAATTAGATATTCTTTGAATGGACATATTTGACTCTTGATTGAGGAGTTGTTTTATGAAGATCTTGGTGTTAAACCCATAAAGTCAACTCGGAGCTGATCAGCTGCTTCAAATTCGGTTTAGAGTTAGTTTTGGAACGCATGATGGATTAATGATGTTTTTTTTTCTTGTATCATTTGATAGTTCGGATTGACTAATGAAGGGCTTGTAGGCTTAGAAAAAAAAACTAAACAAAAAACTAAAGTATAGAATTGTGATACAAGAGGGCGGTACTCTCATTCTCATATATATATTATCATCACGACTACATATAAACATAATACTAAAATAAATAGAAAACAAATTAAAAAGCATGAGAAAGTGGAATCTCTTAAAAGATCGAAGAGACAGATTAACTACTCTCTCGTGCTGATTATATTATTAAACTGGTTGAGTCCAAATAAGGCCATTTCCACGAATTTAAAGGTCTCTTTAAATTTATAACTATGACGTGACTAATTTAAATCAGACGATTTCAACCAATTAGTTATTTAAAACTCTCACCTACTATTAAAATTTACCATAATCATATATAAATATAATATAGAAATTTAAAATACATTTGAATCATCAGTGGATACATATAATAAATCTTAAAAATGCATCCAATATACTAGTGGATCGACTAATTAATCAAATTAAATTAAAAGAAAATAGATAAAATGGGAATATATATGTCAAAACGATACACCTAAGATTTGAGTTTGAAGAAAAAAAAATCTTAGTAGGTTAAACACAAAAGATTAGGTTGTCTCTTTGTCTGAGCTTCCCAAGAAAGTAAAAGTCACACGTCCCAAGATTCCTTCGCCGGAGCCACCGTCCTCCGTCGTCATCTACAAAATGATCTTTCTTGCCCTAACAGCAAAAATGATCGATATTCTTTTTCTCTATTAAACCTAACTCTTAGGTTTTCTTCTTCCGATCATTTCCACGATGAAACAAAGAAGAGAGGACGATTTTGCCATCCAAGAAACAAAGAATTGTTAAGAAACTGAAGATTATAACCTTCTGAAGGATAATGGAGTCTAAGAAGAAGCTTAGCTTGAGAGAAAGCAAAGCTTCCTATGGGAACGTTAACGAAGCCAAATCTCTTCATAATCTCTTCCCAGATCTCAAACCTCCGATGTCTTTGCTTTCTCTCCTCCGCTTTCGCCGCCACAACATCCAAAATCTCTTTTCCGAACCACCGTTGCTCTAGGGTTAGCCTCTCTCGGCTATTCGGCGGCAAAGTGGCTTCCAGCGAATCAAAGATCGCCACGTAATGATCCACAGCTTCTGCGAATCTGTTCAAGAACGAATGATCTCCGTGGTTGGCTTCTCTCTCTGCCATTGTCACGATTCTAGGGTTTAAGCTCTTGATCGCCGACAAAAAGTGACCGATCATATCTCCGTCGTCGTTAGAGAATCTGTGGAGGAAGTGAACGCAGTTTACTGCGATGGTCTCTCCTTGTACGGCGGAGAGAGCTAACAATCGGATCTGTAGCAAAAGTCCGGCGAGATCTTCTTCAACGATCACAAGCGTGTGAAACTGAAACTGAAGACCTAGAGAGTTAGCAAACCGAGTTAAACGGTCTCCGGTTCGGTTTAACCCGGTAACGTCTCGACCACAACCGGTTATGCGGAGAGATGGAGGTGGACTGTTAGGGTTTGATGATCTCTCAGCTAGGGCTTGCATCAGTGGAGGCCATTGAAGCCCTTGTGAGATATCTAAATCAAGTATATGTAAAGCTCCGTCACCGTTTGTCTCCGTCGCGTCGAGGATCGCTTGGTTCGCCGTCAAATGACCGAACCGAATAAAAGGCGTTAGTTGGTTCAGCCAAAGATAGTAACAAGACTCGAATTCGGAGTTGTTGTTGTTCTTGGTTCGAAACAAGAACTGTTCTTTGCATACACTACTTGTAAACACCGTGGAGCTAGTCATTTCGTTCGTTGTCCACGTGGCAACGTTTTCAGCCGTTGGATCTTGTTGTTGACGGTTGATCCGTATGGACAAGGCTTTTGAGAAGAGGTGGACGAGCCGCTCGGTGGAATCGCCGTAAGGAGAAGAGTTTGCGGAGAGGATCGAGAGCAAGTTCTGAGCGGCGGAGAAGTTTGACTGAGAGACGAAATCCGCGGCGGTGAAAAGGAGACGACGGAGGTGATGTGAGGCGGAGGAGGAGGCGGAGGAGGAGGCGAGGCATAACGGAGGAGGAGGATTCTCGGTGGTGGTGGTGGCATCTTCGGAGGAGGAGCTAGAGGATTTGAAGGAAGCAAGCATTTGAAAAGATTGAAAGATGCTTTTGGTTCATATGATAGATTCGTTTTCTCTCTCGATCAAATGAGTCCTTTTCAATGGGTAATAATAAATATTATTTTTCTTTACCTGAAGGTATATTGCTTGCATTATTATAAATAAATTCCACATTAGCTATAGCATGTGTGTACACGCATATATATATATATATATATATATATCTATACACATAACACAAATCTATGGATAGAGTTGAAGATGGACCGACCAAACCATTCAAGGGTCCATGAGAATCCTCAAGCCGGTTTTATGATTAATTAAAAATTTACTTTGTTTATATATCTCACGTAGCTTGAAACAATAGTTGAGTAAAAAACTATACAAAGTACAATCATTAAATTCTTGTGTTTGAAGTTTAGTTTGAAACATATATATACATTTAACATTTTCTCATCTTGTGTTTCAATTTTACACACTAAATTCTAAGACCAAATTTGTTTCAGTTCGGTTTATTAGAATTTAGCACACTCTTGAATCCTTTTCTATCTTTGCAGCCAAGGAATCTTTCATTTATTTATCGACGTGCACTAAATATAATAAAGCAATTGCTGTATTAGTATATTTCCCCACAACAATAGATACTAATTAAATAAAAACACAAATAAAAAATATAAACTAAAACAGTTCAACATCAGTCGTATACATAATATTTTCTGCATTCACACGCCTTCGTCGACAGGATAATATATACTTATGTGAGTATATTTGTGCGGTGGATGGATCGTGAAGGTGGCCCACTGTGTTAATTGATTATATGGCGTTTGCAGGAATTATGCTTATAGGTTCCAATATTAGATGCGTAAAATAGGAATTCTCGCTGAGATTCTGATGCCGAGGATGCCAATTTACGAGATCTAGCTAAAAGAAATAATTTTGTTTACAAATAAAATAAAACAATCATATAAGATGAAGGAATCTGATAATCTTGGGATGTACAAAAAGAAAGAAATAGCTTTGCTTGCAAAATCGAAAAGGTAACCCCAAATTGCTAATTATTACACTTTCTCATTTATTGGATTTACCAAAATGGAAATGCTGCGACCCTTCAAGTGAAAAGGATTCTCTCTCTCAGACTCTCACTACATTATGTATGTATATAATTAGAGCATCTATAATTGGATTGGCGACTTTATTGCTCATGTCATCATATCATCTTGTACTATATATACGAAGCATCTTATCGAATGATAAATGCATTTACATACACTTTTTAATATAAAATCTTACATACATAGTTCCACCAAGGAGAAAGATGCTTTCAAAGTTCATGACTTAAATCGTTTGGTGTATGCATCACAGTGGCTCGTAAGTATTCCTGAATTATTCATTCTTCTTGCTATAAACGATATTTTCTTATCCTCGAACCGGTAATTCATTCACGTAATTATATTTTTGTGTATGTGGTGGATTTTCAGAGAAAATTATTATATATGGGAAATCATAGTATTTCAAATTGGATCCTAGTCAAATCAACTTAATACAAAAACTAAAATATAAGTAAGTGATATAAATAAATAGTGTCTGCATTAAATGAATAATAATTAGGAGCTGGTAGAAAGAGTAGTAGTCGTCAATGAGGACAAAGGAGATGGATGTGCTTTTTAGTCTGGAAAACACATAGCGATCCCATAGGTTTTTTTTTTTTTTGGCACTAAACTTTCTTTTGACAAGTCTTTTCAGATGATATTTCTAATTTGACTAAACATTACCATCAATCATCCACGTAAATCGATTTCTTAAACCTCAATACAAAAAAGGTAACTGTTTAACATGAATCCAACTATTATTAATATCCATAGATGCTTTACATTTTATGTTCTTTTGGGTTAAATATTTTAATCAAAATGTAGATTAATTTTTTATATTTTCAGTTGTTAATTAAAAATGTAGTTACAAAAAATACATTTTATGATCTAATGTTGTGTTTGGATGAATGTGATAGTAAAAAAACTCAGATAACGCCGTTAACACACTATAAATTGAATAAGGAGTTAGAAGTAAAAAAAGACATAAAAAAACATAGCGTGTTGTGAATCAGTTATCAAGAAAGAAAGGAAATTGGTGTGTCTTATTCCGGAGATAATGAAGAGTATATATAGTGTTACAAAGACTTAGCTATCACCACAAGTTTCCGATGTGGGACAAATACAATATTAGTAATGGGTCTTATAATGGGCATCCATATATTAATATTCATAATACTCCCCCTGATGACCATTATAACGATATTGTAGTAAAGCGCGTAAGATGTTGCCTCATTAAAAACCTTACTAGAAAAATCCTGTGGGAAAAACCATAGTTAAGGGAAAAAGAGTGCAGCACGCATTTACTCCCCCTCATGTGTACCTCCGTCTAGGTCCTTGAGACGTTGTAATCCAATAAGCTGAACCAAATTCTTGAAAGTAGCAGTTGGAAGCGCCTTGGTAAATAAATCCACCAAATTATCGCTTGAACGGATCTGTAGAACACGAATATCCTCATTCTTCTGCAAGTCATGTATAAAGAAAGAATTTCGGTAGAATATGCTTTGTTCTATCTTCTTTGATGTATCCTTCCTTAAATTGAGCGATGCAAGCAGCATTGTCTTCATACATAATTGTTGGAGCTTCTTTTCCTTTTGATAAACCACAATCTTCTCGAATATGTTGAATGACAGACCTTAACCATACACACTCTCGACCGGCTTCATAAATAGCTAAAATCTCAGCATGGTTAGAAGAAGTAGCTATAATGGTTTGCTTCATAGAACACCAAGCAATAGTTGTACCACCATATCTGAATACATATCCTCTCTGTGATCTGGCATTATGTGGATCAGATAAATATCCAGCATCTGCAAAACCAATCAAATCTTCTTTGGATGGATTAAAAAATAATAAATCCATATAATTTGTTCCTTTGAGTTAACAAAATATATGTTTAATCTCATTTCAATGTCTTCGAGTTGAACATGAGCTAAACCTTGTAAATAAATTTACTGCAAAAGATATGTCAGGTTTTGTATGATTAGCAAGGTACATCAATGCCTTTATTATATTTAAATATGGTACTTCAGGACCAAGTACTTTTTCATCGTCTTCTCGAGGAAGAGAGGGGTCTTTTAACACATCAATTGATATTACGACCATAGGGCTACTTAAGGGATGTGCATCATCCATATTAATTCTTTTAAGCACCTTTTCTGTATATGTCGTTAAATGCACTAGGGTTCCATCCTTTAGATGCTCAATTTGCAATCTCAAGCAAAATTTTATTTTCCCGAGATCTTTCATCTCAAATTATTTATTCAGATATTCCACTATCTGAGAAATCTCTACATGAGTTCCAATGATGTTTAAATCATCAACATACATTGCAATTATCGAGTGTCCTGGATGATCCATCTTAATATTTCTCTTTGCTTTTGATGATCTTAATAATCTCTTTAGTCGTGATACACTTTCATATTTACATTCCTTTTAGGTTACTATCATTTGCGTGTTCTTGTTGCCTCGCTAAAACCTTTTCATGGAAAAACCCAGTGAGATAAAAACATGAGAAAGAAAAAGAGTACAACCACGCAGATCATCATATTTCTCCCTCTGTAAGCATCTTCTTCAAGAGATGCATTCTAATCATATATCATCTTTTAGGGAATTGATATAAGCACAACCTTAGTTAATACACTCATATGCTTATCAAACTTTCTCAGGTTAGTGGATTTCTAGTCCATAACATCCTTTCTCATAGAAGATATTTTCTTCTTCCATTTGGACTTTATGCCAAATTTTTTTTTACATACAATCTTCTACATATTCATATTGTACATATTTGTACATACGACTTATTCATGCTCTTCTTGTAACATCTATCATGTTGGATTTCTTTCTTGCCATACCAAAGCACATCTTTCAATCATGAAAGAGATCAACAACTTTCTCAAATATCATTTTAAGTGTGGTACTCCAAGACCAACTATGTATGAGCATTTTGTATATAAAATAATATGAGGATCTTTGAGACAATATCTCTTTCTTTAGTTTACAATTTGGAGAACCTCAAGACAAACTTGTCATTCCAAAGTTTATTCTTCCAAATTTCGACTTCCGGTAACTCTTCAGGAGTTTTTATTATATCCAAACCAAAGATTCCATTGATCCATAATCTTTTGATACATACACATGAGTATATTGATTATCATATAATATCCGCATGAAGCATATTTGCTTTAACTCAATAATCTAATAGCCAATGTTCTTGAGAACCTCATTTTGAAATCATTAATCCTTCTAATTGCTTCTGGCAATTTGATTTCCTTTTAGGACTAAATCAAGTACTTTTCTCATTCTTAGACTGATAAAGGATCTGTAAAATAGTTGCATCCACCACAAGAAAGTATATCTTTTCATGTATCACTTTCATTCATCTTTCGTATAAAGATCCACTTATGTCTCATAATTTTTACACTTTCAAGTAGACGGACTACTGGTCCAAATTCTTCTTTACAAGATATTTAATCTTTGCCTTTACGGCCTCTATCATGATTGGCCAATCATCGGTTTACGTGTTTTTCAATACATCTTTTGTACCGCGGTTTTTGATCCTCATTTCTCATCATCAATTGCTTCATTACATGCAAAAATATTATCAACGTTGATTTGCTTTTGATTCCATTCATTCCAGACATGACTCAGTTAGTTGAAATCTCTTATCATTAATAGGTACCTAGATTTCTTTCTTTCTCATGTCTATATCTCATCTAGAGAATACTTCCTCAACCTTGCCATTTTATATTATGCTCTTTTTTCTTTCGAGGATCTTATCTTTGGAATCAGTAGGTCTATCACGCTTCATGCGATCTTTAGCCTCTATAGCAGTTGATATTGTCCCCCCGGGACATCAATATTAATTGGAGCACAGCTGGTATAACTTAATCAGGGCCAGATACTGCTTCTAGCATCAAATTTGCTTAACTTTGCAAATAAATTATCTTTCAAACTTTTAGTGCACATTCTTTCAGAGGATCAAGATAATTTCTTTTACTGATTTTCTAGCTGTTTATTTTCTCTCCCTTCCTTAATTGTTGGAAAGACTGACTCACTGAAATTACAGTCTGTAATTCTAATCTTATCCCTTATTTGATGGCTTAATACATTTACTCATCAAGGGAGATCCATATCCAACATATATTCCTCTTTTGAGGTCCCATCATAGATCAATGTGGTGGAGCAAAATTATCCAAAACTTTTAGATGGGAAACATCAGGTTCCTGACCAAAACCAACCATGGGGAGAACTCAAAATATTCGTTGGCATAATGCGAATCAATGTGGTTTCACTCTTAATCAATTAACCAAATACTTTCACAAAGATACATAGTGGGTGATCAGTCCAAAATATCTCTTTGTGTATGTACCAGAAAATTAACATATCCAAATTTATTGGAGAGTGAAAACCAAACACATAAGAATCTTCTGGATCTTTTGCGCATTGTTATTTAACTGGAATGGCTTAACCAGTTATGCCAAAACAGTGAGATTTTCTGTGAACTTCTTGTTTACTAGATCCATTTATATCTCATATACTAGTGTAGTACAATTCAATAGAGAATACAAGTAGTTTCTCTAAATTACTTTTACTGTCTTGGATAATACTCATGATGTGAAGATGTTAATCATTTCCTTCACTCATTGTCTCAACTTGATAAATCTTAAAATCTTTTAGATTTTCTGTACACATGATTTATCGAACATGAGTGTGAACATGATCTTCTGGATGTTCCACTTACTAAGAATTGTGGGATTCTACAATTCTCCCTCTCGAGATGATGATGACACTTCAGTTCCATTCATCTCGAATCGAATCCCACTCTAGGATCAACAACATACCCAACTTGGGTTTTATATTATATCTTAGATCCTTTTGACCTTTGAGACTTAAGAAAGTATAATCCATTAATGATTCCAAATCCTTTCATAGGCAATCATATCTGCTCTTCTGGAGCTTCTAATATTTTATACAATCTCATCTTGTACTCACACTAGTTTATTTTATCATCATATGATATACATATCTCTTGTATGTTACCATCTTTATTCTCTCAGTTCTAGTGAATATCAGAATTCTTAAAAGAAACTCTTTGGCCTCAACCTTGACCTTGACCATATCCATATCCATATCCACATTTATGTCTGCAACCACTTTCATAGCCATATTTGGCCTATATCAATCATGTGGTATTTTCTTTCTCAATATAGGGTGTCACATTCACTTCAGGGAATGGACTATCTCAAATCAGAAGTATATCCTGATTTTTCTCTTTTTAACTCATTATGTTGCTCAGCCTCTTTTAGACCCATATACAAGTTTATAACACTTCTCAAAGTGTATTGTGTCTACAAGACAACATCTCATTCTCTAAATGGTAGAGTATGTCTTTTAACATCTTTGGATCAACGATATTATCTTCACATAATATCTGAACATAACCGAGCCAAACTCACTGCAGACTTTAAATCACATTATTTTAGATTCAACCAATCATAATGAGTGTAATATCACATTTTGGTGATTCAAAATTTTGTGGATCTTTTTGGTCAAGTACTCGATCTTAAGATCAACAAAGAGGCATTATCACATAAATATAATCACGAAAATTTGTTCAAATTTCAAAAAATATGATAATCAACCCAGATGCAATTATCTTATGAACGTTAAATGTTCTATCACTTAAAGCATGCATCGATTTGAACAAATATCACAAAGCAAATGATTTTGACTAACACAATTTAATTGTACTCAATCAATTATGATATCCAACCAGCACAAAACTTATGTAATAAAATATTTTGATTGTCGTATTCTATCACCATAATTAATAACAATAGTACGATTACTAATAAGGATTTAATCTAATTTAATATTACTCACATAAATGATTAATTATGGACTTATATGAAGATTAATAATAATTTAACATAGTTTATATAAAGCAATTATATTATAAACTCTGGCAACATCTCTATGTGCTAAGTTATATTAATTGAAAAATCATAAATCAGGATATAATCACATATAATATTTCAATCATTCATTAATTCATTAATATTTTACCTTTAACCTAGTTTTTAAATCAATCAATCAATTCATCAAACAATTTCATATAATATGAATGTGTAAATTTCGTGATAAAGCATGATATAATTTGTTTCGTTTTAGAAAACCTTATCAAATAAAACAGAAAAAATTCAGCCGTGCACAGATAGGACATATATTTATATTATGCTGTTATAATCTCACCGTGCATAAATAGAGCATATATTATGCTCATATAACCTCGCCGCCGTGCATAGATAGGGCATATCTTGTGCTCTTATAATCTCGCCGTGCATAAATCGTGTATAAAACGATTTATGATAAAATCCAGGTGTGCACAGATTGGGCATATATGATGTTCTTGTGCAAAAACGGATCATAAATAGTGTAGATTATAAAATCGTGCAGATTTAGGGTAAACCCTAAGCATGGAGGAGGCATAGTCTTCATTCTTCGGGGAAAGAAAAACTTCTCGTCCCAAAATAAAATTTTGAACTAACTTTCACTTTTTCGGTTTGAGAGAAAAAAAAAATTTAAACTAACTCTCACCTTTTCGGTGTGAGAATAGATCGAGAGACGATCGCGCTAATAACGTGTTGTGAATCAGTTATCAAGAGAAAAAAGAAATTGGTGTGTCTTATTCCGGAGATAATGAGGAGTATATATAGTGTTACAAAGACTTAGGTATCACCACAAATTTCCAATGTGAGACAAATACAATATTAGTAATGGGCCTTATAGTGGACATCCATATATTAATATTCATAATATAGCGCTATTATATGAGCATTAAATTTTTTTATTGATTTATTGTGCTATAATAGTTAAAAACTAGCGTTATTGGCTTTTATGTTTGGATTAATCATTTTAGTTGAACTATTTTTTCGTGGTTTTTTCTATCTTCGGTTTTTTTTTTCGTTTAAAGTTGTAAATCCCCTGATCAGCGTTCTTTTGAGTTATGTAGTTTCGCTATTGTACTCTTCCAACTTTTCTATGTTTCGAGAATTTTACTTTTGACTTTAGTATCTTATTATATGTATCCCATGTATCGGATTTAGTTTTTGGAGAATTCCTGTTTTCCGCTGGTTTTGTGTATCAAAATTGTGTTCTACTTTTGTATTCTATCTTTGAATTATATAAGAAAAAAAAAATTTCAGTGAAAAAAAAATAAGTTAGAAAGTAGGACAAACAAATAAATAAATAAAAAAAAAACAAAGAAGAACAAGAAGAAGCACGCAATGAAATAAATGAGGGAAGGGAGAGGCAGGAAGTTTAACCCAAAAGATTGGACGAAAGGCTGACACTTTTGCCTTTCTCACTTTTTTTATTTTCTTTCTTTCCTTCAATTAATAAAAGTAAAATTTGTTATTTTATTTTGTGTATCTTTGGCTGCCACGTTGGATGGGACATATTGGAATGAGGTATTTCCTTCCTACCCTCCACTGCCATTCCTATAATTAAAATACGAACATTCTTTCTGTTCCTAATTAATGATTTTTTGGACTTAAACAATTAGATTTGATGCGTTTAGAAGATACGTTCCTTTCCCAACAAACCATCGCTAACAATTACATGCGCTAACTTACGTGAAGACCTTGAACACACGTGTATCAAATTCACAATATTATCAAGAAATTAGAAAAAATGGTAAAAAAGTAGTGAAGCTTTTTGTGTTAGCTTTTCAATTGCTTGAAGTTGAGAGATATATGTCTCCTTATGGTTGAAGATCAAAACGAGCAGAAGAAAGCTTTTTTAACGTTTCACCTCATCTGTGTCGCACGCGACAAGCACGTGCACGTCAAGATCCTTGTCAGCTCCACTCTCAATAACTCACATAGATATCAATATATGTCCCTAATCTATTTAGCTATCTGCATATACAATTTCCCGACAAAAGTTTGATTTGTTTTTTCTTTCTTTTTATAGCCTATCACGCTATTATATTTCTATCCATTTATTTACTACACGATAATCTCATGCAGTTCTCGTGTATCTGAATATGATTGAATAACATCGCAGTGTGAATGTATGATATTTTGTGTTATGATACTCTCTAGGCCTCATCACAGCCCTAGTCATTCGGCCCGATATCAATGTGGTGTCAACGTGATCATTCATTTATTACAAAAAAAAAACATATATAGATATATCCTATCATTCTGACAAGTTACAATCGGATTACAACTGTAATTCATTTTAAGTATTGTTATTTTGGATCCTAATAGAGTTAATCATGCCTGCCTTATTGCCTTTTATGTTTTGGTTTTTGGTTAATTTGTTTTATGTTTAGTTTGTAGTTGTTTGTTTTTTTTTTTTGGGGGGGGGGGGAGCTATTCGCTCCAGAAGAATTTCTAACTTTACCGGTTTTGTGACTATTGTTCAAAGGTTAAATTTTCGGGTTAAATTATGGTTTATTCGACGTGGTAACATCGCTTGATATTATAATATACTCTTTCAGATGTGAAAAAAAAAATCATTAGGTAGCAAAAGCTACATCATTATCTCTACTCATATCGTTAATTAGTTCAAGGTTTAGCTATATATGATTAAATAAAACAATAAACAGAAGGACGCCAAATTAAAGTTAATAATGATTCCCTTAATTAATTCATTTGTTTAGAAGAAGAAGTCTTACCGTTTAATTAATTCATTGTTTAGATGAAGAAGTCTTACTCAAGGAATAAAACATACATACATTTCACAATTCATGCATATGTATAAAAAATATTGTCTTATGGCAAATTAATAATAACTTGAATTAAATAATCAAAAGATCCGAAAATCATAATATAATCCGTTCGATTCCAAATTGGTCTCAACAAAACAAAAACAAACTCTTTTTTCTGTTAAATAAAAGTCTTAAACAAAAATTAGGCTCCGGCATAAGGGTTAATCTTAGGTTTGTCCTTGACTAGACCACATTGGAGGCTTGACTCCGGCATATTGTATTCGTCCCGGAGAGATTTTTCCGGCGACAAAACGCTTGCGTAGAGTTGCTGTCCCAAGTAACGTCTTTCGGAATTCTCTGACCTAATGTTCCACATTCCACAGTTGTCAAATGTGAGCAAGATTGCAGCCCAACACTTGGGGTAGACTTGGACTGTGTGTCGGCTCACTGCGTCTAAAAGGTTGTAGTTCTTCCTCTTCTCTGGTGTCCATGTCCCTGGCTCAACTCTGTTTAATACAATGAAAGACGCTTTAATTAGAATTTATAGTTTTTTTTACTCGTATAGTGCACGAAAAGGGATGTAGAGTGTTACTTACGCTACAGCGAAGAAGGAATAGCCATCCAAGTGCCAAGACTGAACGCTCCTCTCATGGTTCTCAAACACAATTTCGATGAAGTTGCGGTGAGTGATGTTAAGAACATTGGGTTCGATCTTGATGTTCTTGATCTGATCCGAGGTAGGGTTATCGGAGATGCTGTCATACTTGAAAACCTTATCGACAACGCCAAAGTACTCAGCAAGCTTCAAGGGTGTCTCTGGGTCTGTGTGTGAGACACCACTCAATGCGTACCTGAGCTTGCCATCGATCTTGCCCTGAGTATTCACGAGCTTGATGGTGCGAGTGATATTAATCTTTCCGTAGTGGTACGATCCCTGTGGGTTAGGTCTAGCTGCACTGGCTGTCAAGTTCCATCTAAAAGAGCGGAACTGGTTCAAAGACCAAGCCCAACCAACAGGAGCCGCAGGTAGCTGAGAAGAGGCGGGGCCTTTTCCTCCCTCGTAGCGGAGGAGCCCTGTGGTGGTCAAAGCGTTTTTCAAGAACCTTGTGGAAGCTACCATGTAGTAATCTTTAGGTTCTTGGTTCGCGGTGACGAGAACACCAAAGCATTGACCGACGTGGACGTCAAGCGAGTCATAATCATTCTGGAGAACGTGTGAGCCTTCCATCTCAACAAGTTTCATCTTGTGGTTCTGAATTCTGAAGTTGAGAGATGCCTTGAGACCCACGTTACAAATACGGACTCTGTAGGTTTTTCCTTGCTTCAAGGTGAAAAGAGGCTGGTCGGAGCCGTCACCTTTCCCGGCCTTACCATTGATGAGAATGCCGTCTGGACGGCCAATAGTACGGCCACTATCGAGGAACTTTTTGAGCTGAGTGTGGCTTTTCGTATACCAGTCGTTGATAAGGATAGTGTAGTCATCTTCAGGATCAGCGTACGGGACGGGGATTAGGAGACGGCTGTTCACACGGAGACCACCAAAGGCACCCGCGGCACGATGCATAGCTGTGGTCGGGTAGTAGAAATAGCTACCGATCTGATCCTTAGGCTGGAAATGGTATGTGAAGTTCTTACCCGGTGGAATGGGACACATTGTTCCGGCTGTACCATCTTGCCATGAGTTCTTCCTATGCTGAATTCCATTCCTATTTATAAATTTGCCAAAATAAAACCCGAATCAGAAGGTATTGGCAGCATTGACTATTAATAAAATCGAAATGTATTAAATAGAGAAAAAACAGTATGTAATAATATTTACATTTTTTGTATATTTTGACAACTTTATGCTAATTTTTTTTTTTTTTTACCATCTTCTCCATCAAATTTTTCAGTTTCAAAATTTTCTATTGAAATGTTAAAAAGTATATATATTATTAGAAATAAAAATCTGTGATCATTGATCTACTTTGTTTATTTTAGCGTTTTATTAACATTTTACAGAAACTATGTTCGATTGTTCATCTAACATTTGACTATTTTACGATTTAATTATTCATTTAATATACAATTCAAACTGATAAAATATTGATTTTTAGATAACCAAACAATAAAACCGAATTATATATATCCAAATATAATGACCATTCGTAGCGCCCTATATATGAAGAAAAACGTACCAAGTAAGGAGGAAAGGCTCGTCGAGGTTGTTGAAGACATTAACGATGATGTTGTTGTTAGAAGTTGAGTTGATGTTAGGACCAGGGAACTGACCGTTGATGAGAATGACTTGTTGTGGAACTCCGAGAGGAGATGCGGTTCCGTACGTCACGTTCCACACGTAGTGAAAGTAAGGATCCTCCGCTACGACGACGGTCGCCACCGCAAGGCATAGGCACACGGCCAACAGTTTAACCCCTCCCTTCATTAATTACCAATATTAAACTTTACTAGATAATAAACTTTTTGATTTTCTTTTTCAAGTGTTAGAAAGAAAAAAAGTGATATTTTTTTGGTTTTGTAATGTTTTTTTTTTTTTGAGGGGTTTGAATTTAGTTTTTTTTTTCTCCTTCAAATGTTAGACGACGTTTTTATAGTTTAATCGAATTTACAGTTTCCTTATTTTTCTCGTTTCTTCAGGTCCTCTCGTCACGCTCTCCCTGTCGTCCATATTAGGAATATTCAGTTTGACCTCTCGCTATTTTTGGTGTAACTTTTTTTTTTTCTAGAATATTTTTCCCACAGTGTCTTCGCGTATTTTGCTCATTTTGAAGAATATATTTGTGAGTCTGTTCATATACGTGTGGTCTAGTAATAACGCATATGACTAAACTTTATTTCCTAGACAAATCAATTTGGGTTGGCTATGATGATTTAATGTCATTTGGCAATAAGATTGTACAAATATTCAGTTATGCTCGATTGAAAATAGTTATACAAACTAATTAATGAGCTAGTGATGACTAGTAATTGATTTGACGTGAGAAATCGAGAACATAGTGAAACAAGTTGATGGGGTGAACAAATATGGTTTAACATGGAACATGCAAATCGGATGGATCAAGCAGTACATATTCAAATTAAGTAAATCAATCAAGCTCCAAATCGTCGATGGTTCCTTCTTCATAGCTAGCATATCAGTTTTGATTCAAATTTTGCTAAAATTATTATTATTATTCTTTTTATAAACTACAAAGTTCTGTTTTCATAGCTTCATCTAATAGTATTTTCACATTTAACCCAAAAAAGCAATAAAAAACAAACAAAACAAATTTTGAATAAGAACTTAATAAATTTGTTTTGTCAACAATAAAGAACAGTAATCGTGCAGTGGGGATAAAATAGTTATCAAACTTTAATTAGTTGACTATTTTCTAACATTTTATATGTCTAAAAATAATGTTTTCAAATTTGATTGTATTGATAGTTAAATATACATTAAATAATTTTTTAAAAAGCAAATATGAGATTTTCAACTTAAAGAAAAAGGTATTTGAACCAACCTATTTTTGAATGATGGGTCAGTGATTGAAGTACAGTTCACATTACATGACTACAAAGCACAGTCACTACAAGGAAATCAATTAAGCTTTTGAGACGAAAAAATAGTCTCATAAATAAAATACCCGGTCGCAAATTCTGAAAACCACAAATAATTATAACTCGGGTTATTTATTCAACGCTAATTCATTCCTCACAAGTTCATAAAAAGTTAACTCAAACGATTATATTTGTTTAGTCACGAATTTTGTCTTGACAACATTTTTCGGGTAACAATTCATTTGACGTGTGAACCAGTTATTGACATCGTTAGGGACATTTCCAATATTAGAATACAATCCGAGTTGTAATAATTCAAAAAGTTCTGGAACCTTAAAAACCAGAAAGAGAAAGAGAGAGAAAACTGTTTGTTGCATCACCATTTTCACATATAGAAAATTGAATTAGAGATGAAGCGTAAAATATGGTGACGATAACTTGCGAAAGAAGTTATGTTTACCCTTCATAAATACTTCAAATCACCCAAGTTACAAGAGGATTCCTCAAAGGAAAGGGTTAATTATACGTAACACAGAAAGTAAAATTAATCTCTTTTTCTAGAAGAAAAAGAGAAAAAATAAAAAATAATAATATGGAGGGGAGGTTATTGACGGTGTTGGTCTGCCTCGTCTCTACGGTGGCGATAGTGAACGCCGGCGATCCTTACTTCTTCTATACATGGAATGTAACCTACGGAACCGCCTCACCTCTCGGTGTTCCTCAAAAGGTGATTCTCATCAACGGCCAGTTTCCTGGTCCTAACCTAAACTCAACCTCTAACAACAACATCGTCATCAATGTCTTCAACAACCTAGACGAGCCTTTCCTCTTGACCTGGTACGTATCCATATATCCCCATTCTTTAGCTAGTTTCTGATTATATGTTATTAGGGTTGTTTTCAAGGACCGGATCATTTTCAGTTTAGACAGTTTTAGTCCACTCCTCGTTCTAAAGCTTGAGCCACAGTACCCATTATTTGATCTCGAGGGAACAGACCGGTTCATGATTTACCTTAGGAAAAAAGAAAAAGAAATGAGTATTAATGATGGGATTGTGACTGCAGGAGTGGGATTCAGCACAGGAAGAACTGCTGGCAAGATGGTGTGGCTGGGACTTCATGCCCCATCCCAGCAGGACAGAACTTTACTTATCACTTCCAGCCCAAGGACCAGATCGGTTCCTACTTCTACTACCCGACCACTTCTCTCCACCGGTTTGCTGGTGGTTTTGGTGGTCTCCGTGTAAACAGCCGTCTCCTTATTCCTGTTCCTTATGCTGACCCTGAGGATGATTACACTGTCCTTCTCGGTGACTGGTACACAAGTGGCCACACCGCTCTCAAGAACTTCCTTGACAGTGGACGCACCCTTGGTTTGCCTAACGGTGTTTTGATCAATGGAAAGTCCGGAAAGGTGGGAGGAAACAACGAGCCTTTGTTCACGATGAAGCCCGGAAAGACCTACAAGTACAGGCTATGCAATGTTGGATTCAAGTCTACTCTTAACTTTAGGATCCAGAACCACAAGATGAAGCTTGTGGAGATGGAAGGCTCTCATGTTCTTCAGAACGACTATGACTCACTCGATGTCCATGTTGGCCAGTGCTTTTCAGTTCTTGTGACTGCTGACCAGGCAGCTAAGGACTACTACATGGTTGCATCAACTAGGTTCCTAAAGAAGGAATTGAGCACCGTTGGTGTGATCCGGTACGCAGGAAGCAACGTCCAGGCTTCAGCTGAGCTCCCCAAGGCTCCCGTTGGTTGGGCTTGGTCTTTGAACCAGTTCAGATCCTTCAGGTGGAACCTCACCGCTAGTGCTGCAAGGCCCAACCCGCAGGGCTCGTACCATTATGGAAAGATCAACATCACCCGTAGCATCAAGCTTGTCAGCTCTAAGAACATGGTGAACGGTAAAGTCAGGTTTGGCTTCAACAGTGTATCACACGTTGACACCGAGACTCCTTTAAAGCTGGCAGAGTACTTCCAAATGGCAGAGAAGGTGTTCAAGTACAACGTGATCAAGGACGAGCCAGCAGCCAAAATCACAGCATTGACAGTAGAACCGAATGTGCTCAACATCACTTTCCGTACCTTTGTAGAAATCATTTTCGAGAACCACGAGAAGAGTATGCAATCATTCCATCTGGATGGTTACTCCTTCTTTGCAGTCGCGTAAGGCTCTTTTTTGTGATCCCTTTTGCTTTGTCTTTCTTTCTTTCTTTTAACTCTCTCTTTCTAACTAACTTTTTGCTGTTCTTGTTTCCTAGTTCTGAGCCAGGGAGGTGGACACCTGAAAAGAGAAAGAACTACAACTTGCTGGATGCTGTTAGCAGACACACGGTGCAAGTATACCCCAAGTCTTGGTCAGCTATTCTACTGACATTCGACAACGCAGGTATGTGGAACATCAGGTCTGAGAACTGGGAGAGGAGATACCTTGGTCAACAGTTATATGCGAGCGTTCTGTCACCTGAGAAATCGCTAAGGGACGAATACAACATCCCCCTCAACACTAACCTCTGTGGCATCGTCAAGGGCTTGCCAATGCCTGCAATCTACACTTAAAATAATTAACCACTCACTCCACAAGTGGGGTGCATACTAATGATTTGCTAATTAACCCTTTCCTAATTTGAAGTGTGTAATTTGTAAACTACAGTCTACAGTTCAACTATACTATCATTAACCACAAATCACAATTATAGACCAAGTTTTGTCCTCAGTTGAAACAAGTTTCGTATTGAGCACCACAACTAGTTTGTACTATAAAAAAGGAAAGAATCCCAAGATGTAAAGTTAGTCCAGATTCACGACAAAACAAGGCTTGGATTGAAACAAAATAGAATACCAGATAATGAGCAGTGACCACCACTTATTGATGAACAACCTCATGGAAATGCCTAACACCTCTTATTGAAATACCTATAATTCTATTGTGGTTTGGTGAAATCTGAAGAATGAGAGAGAGCGAGAGAGGAAGAAAGAATGAGAGAGGGAGAAAAATGGTTCAGTGGCGTTAGCCAAAAAGCTCTGATACCATGAAATCTGAATAATTTCCCTGAAGTTTATTCACCACCAATTACATCAATATATACAGAGGTCAAGAGACTTAATTAACGGGATTCTCCTTTGATTGACAAGCCTATAATCTAATCATATCAATCAAATTAATTACAATATTTGACTAGTATCTATCATTTGGTTCCGATTCGGTTCAGGATATTTTGCCCATGCCTATCTGCGACTTTACAATTATTTGAAATGCCAATTATAACTTTGATTTTTTTTTAGTTGACGTTACTTTCTTTGAACTATTGAAGTCCACAACGAAAGAAAAGTTGATTAACATAACATATAATTTTCTGTTAGATGTAAATCAGACCAAACGTTTATATTATTTAGGCTTCTTCAGTTTTGAGCTAAATATAATGTTATCCATATTTCGGAGTAGTAATTTTTTTTTGTTACGTAAGTTGATGAAAACGGTCGCTAGAAACAAAAGAGAGAAAAAGGAAAACCCTCTCATTTCATTTTAATTTAAAATTCAAAAAAGCGGTCTATACTCTTCTAATTTCCTCTCCTTGAAAAAACGGCTATATTTATTTTTAACAATAATAAATAACACTCCTATAATTTTCTCTGTTTTTTCTCTCCTAAATAAACGCTCCTCGATTAGACCTAATTTTCTCCTCAATATTCAGTTTTTCTCAATTCTACCGAAAAAAAACTTTGTGTTTTTTACGCCAAGGGTAAAGGCGTATGCTTAAAGAGAGATTTGGGTGCTTTCAGCCATGCCCACGTCGTCACTGCCACATCCACCACTGCAAAGAAAATTTTTGAGATATATCGGCGATGACATGGAAGCCGATAGAATTCAATGAACCTTTAATTTCTTATATGAGAAAAAAAAGTTATTTGCAGAAGAATTAATCAGCAGTGCAATCAGTTATTTTTGAAGCTTGCTATGGCAATTAGTGAAGATGAGAAAAGGTTTGTGTTTTGTGTTTCAAGCTTAGAGGGTTTACGTTTTTTCTTTTGATTTACATAGAGCCGTACCTATACTAATGAAGATCCTAAGTAGAGGCAGTCATAAGTTTTAAAAAATTAAAAACAAAACAAAATGATTGTGCAAGAATTGGTCTGAGATTTTAATCATTTGTCTAATTTTACTAAACTATATAAAACAGTAAGTATGTGAACATATTGGCCTTCGAAAATATTATAAATTCAAATACTCAAACATATGTGAAATGAATTTGTATCCACATCAACACACAAAATAGTGTAATATGTGAATATTGGTTTAGTTTATCCAATTTTAGTTTAGGCATGTGAGAAGAATATTCATCTATAAATGAACTTAATAAGTCTTTGTAGTAAATCAATTTCGATGTTCATTGGATGAAAAACTTAATAACTCTTCAAAGTTTCACAAATGTATTTTATGAACTATTTTTTTTAGTTTCGTCCTATGCTTAACAAAATTTATTGAATATTAATTATTAGCAAAATAACAAATACTATAAACCGGCCAAAAATTCACTTTGATTAAATATACTTTTTGATTATATTAAATTAGTCCAAAACTAGCTTAACTTTAAATTTTTGATATGAACTAGTCAATATAAAGGTGATCTCAAATTGTAATTTAGAATTTATAATTTTCATTTATTTTGAATAAATTTGGTAGAAGACTTTAGATGATGTAGTTTTTGCTTTGTTTGATTTTTTAGCTTATTCGTTTAAAAACAAATCTAGTTTTATAATATAATGTCTGATTAAAAAAAATTAAAAATACGATCATAATCACCACAAATAACAACATACAAATTCGCTATAAACATCTTATCCAATTAATCTTAATATTGACCACTAAATCAGAAATTGCAAATCAATTTGTTGAAAGATAATTTGTATAACAATTTATAAATTTACAAGCAATATTAATTAGATTTTTTTTAATGCTTTTATGAATGAACAAAAATTAAACGTGAAATTATAATATAATAGATTTTGTAAAAAAATAAACTTTTATAGATATTTTATTTAAATTAGGCCATAGGCCAATGTTTCCCAATGCATAAGACACGCGCCCTGGATTTACATCTCAAAGAACTCATGTGGTATGCTTTTTCCTTTTCTATAATACCAGACTTGTGCCATGAAAGAGGCGAGTACTTCTCTTGCGAGTACTTCTCTTGTCCCCAAAAAAGAAAGAGGATGAGATCAGAGAAGAGATTCAAGTTACCCCAAAGATACCAAAAAAACAAATCAAGACGTGCTTCAGATGTTTTTCCTAGCTTCATGAGACCAACAGCTAGTAGCAACAGAAGATTATCAGGGACAGATTTTAGCGTAATCTCCAATGGTCGTCCAGGCTTTAAGTCTAGAAGAAACTCAATGATATCTGTCCGAGCTGAATCTGTGTGTCTTCCGGTGAAGAAGAACGGATTTGATCCCGCGTGTGACTCACCAGAGAGGAGCGTTTCGAAGTCGACTTGCGTTATGCGTCCGAATACAGCGGATGATGCAGCAACGGTTTATAGTCAGGACATATCTGAATGTGATATTAAGTTGGTCGTGTCGGAGCACAAACCAAAGGTACTGCAGATGGGCCCCGGATCTGCAAACAAATCCCGCTCCAAGATCGGTTTCTTGAGAAAAACGTTAACCAGAAAGAGGGTGGAACAGAGTTCTCAAGGATTAAACAGTTGGCTTCATTTGCAATCCGAAAACAGGAGTTACGTGAAATAGGTAGGATCGAAGAAACATTTATGCATGTGTTTTTCTTTGCTGGTTAATTAAATGTATAATCCCTTGAAGCAATATATAACAAACAAGCAATAACTTGAAGAGTTGAAATCTTGGACAAGGACATAGTTTTGATGGAAGAAACAAAGGTTACATTAACCAAATTTATGAAATAGAGATTAAACTCTGGAAATAACAAACAGAATATCCAGTGGATTCAGCATCAAAAACAACAAGATCATTCTCGGTTTCAGGGTCATGGGTCATCAGTGTTTTCATTTGCACAAGATCATAAAACAGCAACTCCTTTTTCTTCTTCTTCTTATTAGTATTATTCTTCCCATCCAAAAGTGCTAGTGGATGGAACGCGCATAATGTTGGGCTACCATAAATAATAGAAATTACAAGCAGATTTATGGAACAAATTTTGTCCCATGTATTGTTGCTGGAATTGAACGACCATATCACTTGGATGTCGAGGTTGCTATTCTTCTCGGATACACATGACGATATCGTAAGGAGTACGCTCTGGATTGGCTGCAAAAGAAGCTTTAGATACGACTTGAAAAGCTTCCGTGTGAAGATCAAAAAATAGAACTTTGGTTTCTTGGCATTCCGTGAACCAATGAAGCGACCCATGTACAAAAACGGGATCGGCACAACCAGCAATCCGATAAGGAGAAGCAGGAGTGACATACCTCCAAGCGTTGGTGCTAAAGTCGAAAACTTCACATGTAGTAGCGTTTTCAAGGCCTATTTCTAAAGAGTTGTATAGCCAAATGAGCTTGTATGTGCCTCTGGATATGTCTTTACCGAATCCAAGCTTAAAGAATGAGTGTCCAAGTTCGAAGTAACTTTCTCGTAAGTCGATCATGAGTTGCTGAAATTGGCATAGAGGAAGAGGGCGAAACCATCTAGTGGTGGGGTTGACCACAAACCCTGATTGTTTGTGATGATAAAGACAAACCAGACCGTCACAGCTATCAAAGGAGACGAAGTACTGCGTGTTGTTTTCCTTCTCCCAAGGAGTAGGGATCTTGACCGATGAGGATGAACCCAACACCAGTGTTCTTAGAGATTCTATGTCCGGCGGGTGAGGACATCCTGACACCAAGAGTACATCTGGATCTCCTGATTGCTGTCGCTTCTTCAACTGTCTTTCTTCAAAGACTGGTGATTCGATCGTTGATTTCCATTGCTTCGACACAGCCTTGAATCTCAGCAGAGAATTCACCGCAAGTCTCTCCAAGATAAGCTCTACGACATCGTGTGGCACCGCATTCCATCATCAAGCGACGTCTTTTCCACATTCTTGCCTTGTCTCCGTAGCCATTGATGAGATACAGAGGCTTATTATATATACTGCAAGTAATAACAAATACATAGGAGAATTTCAACATTTTCCTTTCCTTCAATCTAGAATTTCAATAAGGAGAATTTTCATCAGATCAAGGAAAAGGATATTCTCTCTCACCACAACACAGATCTTCTCCTAGCTAATACTCAAAAACCTCGACACTTTCCTTTTCATAATAAAAATCTAAAATGTCAATAAGAAATTTCTAGGATTTTCCATCAGATTTTCTCTCTCCAAACGACACAGACAGATCTTCTCCCATTTACTCAGAAACCTCTTGGAACCGAACCCTATCTCTTTCTTTTTTTTCTGGGCTTTGAATTTTCTTTGGGCTCAGAACCCATATATGATTTAAACCAACGTCTTTCGTCCGTTATTTGCATTTTTTCGTACTTTGAATGAATCTATTTTTTGTCGGCAATATTTTTTTATGAAAATCTGATACGTGCCCGTGAGCGTTAGACAATCATTAACGGGGTCGTTTAATGGGTCTCTTCAAATATTTTAATAACTAGGGATTAATTTGCGCCGGAGATATATTTTTAATTTTTAATTAATTTAAATAATTTGATGAAAACAGTTATTTTGTAAAAACAGTTATTGTTATAAAGTTTACAATAATATAGTACATATTTTTGTGAATTTTAAATAATGAATTGATCTATATATATATATATATTTTTGAATTATAAAAAATGAGTTAATCCGTATATGAAGTTATTTTATAAGAGTGTAAAGCAAAATAAGTTGTTTTAAACCCGTTGGCACTAAACTAAAATATTATCTAAGCTATTATATAAAAATTATAATATTATAATCATCAACTCTAATTTGCATAGTTTAATAATTGACATTTATAATCTGTTCACTAACTATAAAAATTTAATTTTATCTTTTTAACTATATATGAAAATAATATAATATTCTTTACACTTAGGTTTGATTTATAATAAATAAATATACAACAAATTATATTTAATTTAAAATATATATAATTTAGTAGATTGAATATATTACTTATTTTAAAAATTAATATTTTGAATTTTGAGATTTTTTGTGGGTATTAAAAAATTAAAATTATAATCTGTTCATATCGAACTAACCCGTTTACTTAACATATTTGTATTGGATTAAAATTTAATAATTAATTATAATATTCACCGTTTTTTTTATTTAAACTTTATAATATTCACCGTTTAATAACTCTTATTTCACCACAAACTTTTTTTATTTAAAAATCAATTTTTCATATCAAATTTTTAGTAAAATAACTAAAAAGGTATTTTTGTATATAATCAATCAAATGTAGCAAATTATTGAAAAAAACACTTCACCACTTTTTTTAATATCATAACTTTTAATTTTGACTTTTATAATATTTCTAAATTCAAAATTTTATTTTCACGGTTTTAATTAAATATACTTTATAATATCATTTGAAAATAGAAATAATAAAAACTATCAGATTTTTGAATTTAGAAATTAAATAATAAATATACTCTATTAAGTGAGAAATAAAGACTTTCCATATTTTTAGCAATAGAGTTGAAAGACAACTATATCCTTTCCTATTTTAATTATTTTTTGTTATTTGTAATGACATATCATGTAATATTTTACAAAATAAAGGTTATATTTTAAAATGTTTTACTCAAATAATAATATAGAGATAAAAGTTGAGAAAGTTGGGCTTAAATTGTAAAAACGTCTTTATCTGGCGACGGGGAGAGACGTCTCTTGGGCCAGATGTCACGTGTCTAGAGGTCAAAAAATATGGGGAAAATATAATTATTTTGCTTGGGCTTTTTTTTTCAATCCTTCGATGAGTTTCTACATTGCACCATGCAAATTATATAAGTCTCACAAGAAAATCTCTAATTCAATTATAATATTAAAATATTGAATAAGAGATCCATGAAAGTCTTTGGGTTGCTGATGCTATGAATTTAACGGAGCCCAACAATCTGTGCTTGTACATAAATAGAAAAATTGAAGCCTGGAATAGAACATGGTTTGGAGGGTGTATTTTTCACTGACCAACAGACCAAGGATCTTATATATGTTATGGCCGTGAACCATATTCTTGTTAAGGATTGCTTTAGGTTCCTTATAGCATTGTTATGTTTGATCCAGAACCAATGCTTTTTGTGAGAATTTGCATTGTTTCCCTTGATCACCAAGTCCACTTCTTCACAATTCTCTATGATAATATGCTTCTTCCACAATGTTTCTCTTATTCAAAGACCACACTTAATTAGACTTAATTAGCTTCACTGGAAGTGGCCTCAAGAAGAGCAACAGAAATATCTGTGCACATGCAACCATTGAAGAAGAAGAGCCTTGCATGCCTATGTTTACGCCAATTGTTCACAATCTGTACTCTCGTTCTTGTCTCTCTGCACCTTATCATCATCCGCCAAGTTGCTAATTAGCTCAGCTTCTCTTCTCGTTGTAGGATGAACTTGTGACGACAGATTTCTTGCTGATATCAATCAGTAGACTGTTCAAAATCGTTGCAAAAGGTGACCCAGATATGTTGTAGCTCTATGTTAGAACAACAATTCCAAACAGAGATCTCGAACCCTAAAAAATTATCCGGAATGTAACACCATCAGCTGTGCCGGAATTAAAATCGGCGGCAGGTTTTGACCAGAACAATTATTAAGAGCGACTATTTTCCGTCAGATCAGTTACCATCTTAAGCTTTATTTCCTTTTTGTTGATTTAGAGATGTTTAATATATATATCTATTATATAAAGACTCAGTTGAGTCTCACAAACTTGACACATCAGCACTCCTTTGAATGACACATCAACTCATTTATTTGTTATTTAAAAACTTTAGTAAAACTCTAATTAATTTAAGCTAATTACTTTTATGTTCATATTTCTGTGCACTGATTTATTTACCATCATGGGCCTCATGGCTTTTTGACTCCCATTTTTGATGCTTCCTATTTTTAATGATGCTTCAAACGTTGTCTTAAATATTGGTTACTCATGTTTCAACGCATAAAAAATAATCAGCAAATATAGAGGAGAAGACATGGAAAAAAGTAAATATTATCTAAGATTTTTTAATAAATCTCTAATCTACAGCTTGCACGTTGTAACTTATGCAAATTTCTATATAGAAGCTTACTAAAGTGAATGTTGTTCACAAATCCACGGTCTAAGATTTATTTCTTGGTCATGGGCAGAGACATCTACATTTAATACCATCGTTTGTGTTCATTTAAAGGAAAAGAAGAATTTTGCTTTTAAAAAGAAGATTTTGTATGATAGTTTCGAGAATTCTGTGAAGAGTAAATAGCAAGACAAAGTTATAATAATAATTTCTAAAATAATAATAATTCGGCGACGAAGCTATAATAATAATTTCTAAAAACTTTGTTTTAAGTTAAGCTGGTGTAAGTTATATATTCTATTTATTTTTGTTTTAGAGAAAATTTTAAGGGAGAAAAATAATACTCCGAAAAACTTATTACATCCATTAGTAAATTTTTTAATATCTATGTTTTTACAAGAAATGATAAAAATCTCGTCTTAATGAATAATAATTAAAGAAATCTTTGTGGAGAAAAGATAAATATAATTTATATCATTTTATGTGCATGAAATGTAGCTTGTTTTATCTCCATCAGATCTTGGAGTTGGAGTATTGGTTCTCCCAAGTACTGCAATAAAAAGCCACTGGAGCGGCAAGAGCCAAATCCGATGGTGAAAATGGAGAAAGACGTATTTGGTAAGCTTTTACGATAGCTGGTCATGCTTATCTAAAGTTCTAAACTCTACCTGTGATGCAAAAGATAATATATAGTATGAAATATCACAGATTTTCATGCTATATTCATTTCCTAACTTTTCTAATTTTAGTGGATATTGTGACGGTTTTGCCAATGAGAATATGAAAATTTTATGGAATAAAGTTATCCATTTATTTTGAGAATATACCTCTTAGGTTCCTAATCATAATATTTAGTATTTGCTGGATTCTCATATCTTTGTTTATAATGTTCAAGATAATTTTTCACGTTTAATTGAAGACAACGTTTCTTAATAGAGAAAATTTCTCATAAGATTTCATAAAACCAAAAAAAAAGTCAAGAAAAAAACTAATTAAAACAAAATCACTTTAACAAAACAAGTTAACAACTAATCTCTCTAAACATATATATGGCCAGTCCAAAAAAACCAAAAATCTAAATTTTTTTTTTAACATCATCAAAAATCTAAATTTAATTTCAGTTTCTTTTGGTTTTTGATCGACAGTCTAGATACCTAGAACGGTTTGGTTACCCAAACCGAAGATATCGAATTTATGTAAATAATAATTTGTAGGTGGACACAAGCGCTTTTTTGCTAGAATGTTTGCCTTCGAATTCTTCATGCGTGAAATGTGTGATATAGTGAAGGAATTGTAAACTGAAATTTAAGGATAAAACTAAACTTCAGTTTTAAACATTATAAAAATATTAAAAAGAAAACCCACGCATATGCGTGGGTACTCATCTAGTTATATATAAAAATTGCTCAACTTTTTCCATATGAGTGACATATCATCATTTGAGAATTGATATGGGAATGACATGTGTCATTTTTTATTTAAAATTATAGTTTTTAAAGAAAATTAATTAATAAATTTTAATATTAAGTGTTCAACCACTCAAAAAAATGAAAAGTATTTTTGTTAATTGATTCTTAAATAACATTTATGTAAATATTAAACAAAAATTTATGTTATAATTAATTAAAAATTAGTATTTTTTAATCATTTTTTGTTTTTTAATAATATTATATTTTAAATTAATTGATTTATAATAATATACTAACAAATAACAAATGATGATCATACTTAAAAAAATACAAATATATAAATTTGAAATAGTTGAAGAAAAAAGCTATTTAAAATTACAGTTTAAAGAGAAAAATTAATTAATAAATTTTAATATTAAATTTAAACTACTCAAAAATAAGAAAAAATCTATTAATTGATTTTTAAATAACATTTATGTAAATATTAAACACGGAATTTATGTTATAAACTTTTGATTTTTAATGATATTATATTTAAAATTGATGGATTTATAATAATATACTAACACATAATAAATAATGATTATATTTTTTTAAGAAAATACAAAATATATATATTTGAAATAGTTGATGAAAAAAATCCGCACGTTACATGCGGGTATTCACATACTTATAACAAAAAGGAAACAATTTTTCTGAAATATGCCATTACCAAAAAAATTAAGATATGACAGGTTTTTCCTAAGCATTGAACAACAAAACTATAACTGGCATCTCCTCCAAAAAAATTAAAAACAAAAACTGAATCATTAAACACTAAACAAAACTCTCTTTTATTCAACAAAAAAAATTGGGGGATCAAGACTGCCTGCTGTTCTTTGTCTTTACTTCGTTAACCCGTTGAAGAAGTCGTTACCATAGCCCACATCAATAAACCCTAATCCCAGAAGAATACGGAAGCATAAAGCCTGAAGTTTCCGCATAAACCTATGAGCTTTTCCTGCAACCAAAATACGGAATCTCAGAAGCAAAAAAACACAAGATAAGATCTACACGAAACACACAAACGTCGGTCCAAATTGTTTACCTCTCCCGCCCATGATTTCTTGTGGTCTACGCAATGGTGGAGCTACATCCTCCGTGAATCCCAAAACTCTCTCAGATTTCGGTTTGTGCGATTGATCCAAACCCGTTTCCGGTAAGAGCTGTTTGAGATCAGATTTTCCTTCTGACAGCAAGATCGAGGCCGGTGAATCTTGCTCCCAATCCGAGCTGTGATCAACTCCAAACCATACATTGTCTATGTGTTGGCTAAGTCCATCATATACTAAGCTTGGAGGATAAAGAGATTCTTCGTCGTCAGGATTTAAGTATCTGGACAGAATCTGATCTTCTGTTTCAGAAGAACATAGACATTGCAGCTCAAACAGATCTTTAAGCATCGGTGTAGGTTTAATCCCTGTTTCCTCTGTTTTGAACTCTTCAACGATTTCAGTGCCAGTGATTTTCTCCGTTGTAAACCTCTTTGTAGATGACTGATCCAGCGACCTGTCTCTGCTTAGTCTGCCCGGTTTAGCCGGGAAAGGAGTTGCAGGAAGTCGTTTCTTGTCAAGCACGTAACTCCTGTTTTCGGATTGCGAATGAAGCCAACTGTTAATCCTTGAGAACTCTGTTCCACCCTCTTTCTGGTTAACGTTTTTCTCAAAGAAACCGATCTTGGAGCGAGATTTGTTTGCAGATCCGGGGCCCATCTGCAGTACCTTTGGTTTGTGCTCCGACACAACCAACTTAATATCACATTCAGATATGTCCTGACTATAAACCGTTGCTGCATCATCCGCTGTATTCGGACGCATAAAGCAAATGGACTTCGAAACGCTCCTCTCTGATGAGCCACACGCGGAATCAAATCCGTTCTTCTTCACCGGAAGACACACAGATTCAGCTCGGACAGATATCATTGAGTTTCTTCTAGACTTAAAGCCTGGACCATTGGAGATTACGCTGAAATCTGTCCCTGATAATCTTCTGTTGCTACTAGCTGTTGGTCTCATGAAGCTAGGAAAAACATCTGAAGCACGTCTTGATTTGTTTTTTGGTATCTTCGGGGTAATTTGAATCTCTTCTCTTATCTCATCCTCTTCTTCTTCCTCAGTAAAATGAGGCTTCCCAGAGAGTTTCTCTAATCTCTCGTTTAGATATCTGATCTCTTTTAACGTTGTCTCACGCTCTTGCTCGATCTTTTCCATCATATTCTGCAGATTCATCAACACAGCCTCCTTTTTCTCTTGTTCTTCCTACGCATCAAAAGAATCCTAAACCCATCAGAGATTGTTACACTCTAGGGTAAGTTGATGTGTTATGCAAGTTAATGTTTCCATTACCTTTGATTCGTCCTGTCCTAAATGGATGTTATTTGCCCTCGTTGCGAAGTTCAGAGAGCATATGGTTTCACACAGATCATCTTCTTTCGGGCTGATATGAACAAGCATCAATGTTTTAGAGTCTTGCCCTGCAAAACTAGGAAAGAAACTCAGAGAAGAGAGCAAATAACTTCAGTTAAGATCAAGATCTTTCGGAAGATCTTAGTTACCGAGGGAGTCTTTCAGGACCTGTGTGAGCTTGCTGTTCCTGAAATACAAAGAACAAAAAACTCAAAAGTTTCAGAGATTAATGTAGTAAGGGTTACATAAAAAAGAGAGGATATGTTTACCTGTAAGGAATGTGACCATTCTTGCGTTGAAGAGAGTTGATGACATCTCCAAGAGCAGATAAAGAGAGATTAATGGCTTTGCCTTCATCAAAACGACGACCAGTGGCTCTAGTTTTCAACACGCGCTCGCTTCCTCCAAGATCCACTAGCCAAATCTTGTTTGTTTCACGCCGCCTCTCAGGAGCTCCAAGACAAGTGATCGATACTCGGATCATACTGTTCCATGATTTTCATCCATATATGAGAGATCAAATAACATAGGGTAAGAGGAAAAAAAAATCAAAAATCAAAATTTTGAGGTCTTACCAGTGTGATCTGCTGGATGCAGAGTTAGAGTTAGTGGAGGCAGTTGCTCTGTTTCGACAACCTAATTTGTATAACTTGAAGACTTGATTAAAGTCTTTCACTTTAATAGTCACCAAGTTCTCGATGTCTACCTCTCCCTTTGCGTCTGTGTGAATCAGAAGACTGAAACAGAGAAACAAAACTCATTGAGTTGCATTCCAAACCCGATCCTTCAATGGATATTCTCTGCACATGTTATTATGAGTATTATTACCTTGGAGGTATTGGATCAATGGGTTTAGTTGCTTGAGAAACAAGCAAGTCTCTGAGATTTCCCATGTAAATCTCAAGCATACTAAAGTTGATCACAAACTTATGATTGCTTTCCTCGACTTGTTTGAATAATCCCTTTATCGCTCTAGGAACAATACCTGGAGATTTCGGAAGACCCTCCTGCATAAATATTCATCCCAATATTTAAATATCAACTTTAAGAGATGGAAACAACATGGTAATCAAAGAGATGTTTTTGATTGATCCTTCTTACCATTGTATAAGTTTTCCCAGTACCGGTTTGTCCGTACGCAAAAATGCAGGCGTTGTATCCATCGATAACCGATTTTATTACTGGTTCGATCTCTAAGAAAACATCATCTGCAAAAAATTTGTATACTATATATCTTCAAGAACACTTTAATGTATGCGTAATCAATTGTAAATGACGTTGTAATGAACTTCCACTAAACGACGTCGTGATTATAGTGTACGCCACTATGAAGCTTGTAAGAAACTTACCTTGTGATGAATCAGGTTGGAAAACTCTGTCGAAGTTGTAGGTTTTCCTCTTGGTTTCTGTTAACTTTAGGACAACGTTTCTTGTATCCGAAGCAACTGGTGCTCTCAAGTTTTGGGAGTCCAAGGGTTTTACTCGACAAAACACACGAATGTTTCCTGACCAATTTTCCAAATCGAAATCGATGAAACTAGACTCTTAAACTTGGAATTTACAGTATAAATCGTAGTTTAAAAAAAAAATCGAATACTGACCTTTAAGGTCCAAAAACTCGTTAAGAATCCGTCTTCTTTGTTTGCTCTGATCATTTACTTGAACTGTTAGTGCATAGAGTTTATCTGTAACACAAAAACAGAGGACACAGAGTGAAACCCATAAGTAAAAATTGAAACTTTGTTGGAATTTTTGATATAGTATCACTATCTGAATTAAATATACATTCTCAAATTAATTCTACATAATATAATACCAAAAAAATAAAAATCTACATAATAAAACCCGGAGTTGACAAATCTTATCTTGACTTTAAGTATTTATTATCCGGTAGAAATCTTGACTACAGAAATATTGAACCCACTTAAATTGTAAAATGAAAAAAATGTGAAAACGAATGATCAAAGAGCCGTTAGATGACTGCCACGTCACTTTAATACAGTACAAGAACATGTGATCCAACGGTTCAGATGCTTTGCATGTAGTAGGTAATCTCCACCAAAGGATTTTAATTTTTCACAAGAAAACAAGAATTTGATTCAGAAGAGAATACCAAAAAAAAATTGAAGAACAAAAAACCAGAAAGAGAAAAAAATCTTTAACAAATGGGGAAATGGGGAAATGGGGAATCCGAGAGAAGTACCTCTAAGGCTCTGTACTTCGATGAAAGCAGAGTCGTCTTCTTCCTTTGACGATGAAGAAATCTCAGAAGATGAAACATTCTTGACGATGTTGCAGACAGATTTAACCCAAGCTGAAGTCAAATGAGATTTCAAACCGAGTAATGAATGGATTGTCTCCGGCAAATCCCGAACTGGTTTCGGCCTTCTTCCCTCCATTACACCAAATCTTGATCTTGATTAGAAAACAGAGCAATTCGCAGGAATCAGATTTTGATTTCACTGAACTTTTGCCGAGAAAGTTAGAGGAAAGAGAGGGAAGTAGTGAAATTTGGGTCAGAGCTCATCAATGGCGGAATCTGGAGAATAGTTTTTTTTTTTAAGAGGACAAAGATGTGGAGAGAATGTTCTTCATAAGCAAAAATCTCTGCAGGTGCCATGTATATATATAATTACAGGCCCTTATAATACAAAATATATATTGTTTTTGTTAGTTTTACCTTGGGGAGAGAAAATTTTAGCTGAACTTAACACTTGTCTATCACTAAATGGAGAATTAAAAAATTTGTATAACTATTATTCAAAGAAATTAATTACTATTCCCCCTTTTTGGCTGGAACAATATTGATGAAAATGCTACTTAGAGATATTTTTATCTAATCAGCTTAACGGCTGTGGATGAGTTCATCCAAGCTATCAATTATTTTTACAGCTTTGTTTTTTATTTGTCTAAAGTAACTATTTGAACCAAATTTAGTGTTTATGCTTTATTTTATACTATTAAATTTAAAGTCATAGTCTAAATTTATATAAATAACCAAATAGAATAATATAACTAAAATAACCAAAATAACCAAAATTAGTATTTGTATATATGAATTTCCTTTTTATATTTTATTTTACCTTAACAAGATGTTGTTTATAAAGAAAAACGGACAATCGGTCTATAATATAATCTAATCTAATTTGTATTAAAAAATACTATAATTAGAAAAAACAGCGTGTCAATTCTCATAAATATAAGACACGTGGCTACAATGTTTTAACTATTTTTCTTATTCAAAACGCGGCATACTGAATTCTATTAACGTTATAATGATGATTTCACGCGGAGTTTGTATTGGGCCTGACTTTAAAAGTAAGAGTATTGATCTGCATTTTCTAAAGAAGAGCATCATTCTTACAAAAAAAATAATAAAAATGATGAGTTTATTCGCATAAAACCCTTTTTTATGCATTTTTATAATTTAAAACAGTTAGCATGTTCTTTGTTTTTTTTTTTGAATTTCGCTTTCGAATTTAGTACTATACATTTTTCTAAATAGTTTTAGCTTCCAATACATTTTTATAATCTACTTTTGTCATTTGCAATGACTAACATTTCATCCAAAATGTAAATAACTCTATTAGTTAAATACAATACTTTTGGTTTTATTTTAGTTTTGTTTCACATGTTTTTTTCTTCAGAGTAATATCTAATAGTTTTTTTTTTTACATTTTGAAAAATATTTGTTTTTATTATTTAGGGGTAGTACTGAAATTTTAATATTATCAATACTAATTGGACAATGTTGAGTGAAAAAGTATCAAATGGACAATAGGTGAGTTTTTTGTCCTATAATTCTAATTTTCTCATAAATAATTAAATTCTCTTTCCCAAAAAAAAAATTAATGTTATTAGATTCAAATAAAATAAGTTGTACTATGTAGTCGTCTAAAAAAATTATCGACGCAATCAAATAACATCACAACAAATTTCAAATTCTTCAAAACTAACTCAAGTAATTAAATATTTTGCAGCTTAGATAGTGCAACGAAATAGTTCACCTGCCACGATGGATCCATCAATGGATAACGCAATCTCACTTGTTATAGTCTATGGTTAGAGTAAAAGTCTCGTCAATGTCTCTTTCTTACGAGTTACGATCTACTGTATTAATTTTTCCTTAGCTAAATCAATATCCGTTGCCTTGTTTTTTATTTCTTTTCGCCAAGGTAACATGTATAGGGGATTTGCTTTTGTAATATCCAACTTTCATTTTTTATGATATTTACAAGTTAGCAAAAAAGAAAAAGAAAAAATAGAAAGAACTATTTTTAGCAAGAACAAAAAGTAGAAAGAATAGATAATAATCTTTAATACTGTAGTATTATCACGTTTTGGAAAAAACGCCAACATAGACCAATGGTCGATGAACAGAAGATTTGTTATTTTTTCCCAATATAGGTTGACCCAAACATCTATGCAACTTAGTAATGTCAAATAACCTTTATTTCCCATGAATGGTTATGTTATGCATGAATAATTGAATACGACCTTTTCCCATAATTATACATAGATAATGTAGTAAGAAAATAGAGTTTGTAATATTTTATCCAAGGAATAAGCATCTCGGTCCAAAAGAGATTTCATATACTGTCGTCCGAGCACCATTGAGAGCATTGAATGATATTGCATAGAGAGAGAGACATGACTGTCGTAATTCGGCCATGCCTCACACGCTCTCTCTCTCTCGACATATGTGATCACATGCCATATAACCTAATCAACCGGACCGATATATATGGCATCTCATCCACCAAACCTATATATATAGTGATTATATACATTGCAGTCGATCGCCTATTAGTCTAGACTCTAGAGTTAAGTTAAGCGTGACCTAATCCGATCACATATGGTCTTCTAATGCAAGTCACTAACTAAATTTATGCAAAATACTTTTTTACTTCACACAATGAGAAAGAAATGATCCATGATAATTCTCAATGAAGTCGATCGAACCTTACCCTTGACATCAATCTATAGTTTTCATTTTTTTTTTTTTTTTGAATTTTCATTTCTAAAATCGAACTAATTTATCCTTCATTTACTACTGGTCCTGTTTTTTTTTTTTTTTTTCCAAGGAGTCGTATCATATTGGTCCTCTCCTTCATTCAAAGAAAAGGTGCATGGTGTTATTTGTATTTCACTGCCTGTGTGGGTTAATGGCTCCCAACTCGCAAGACATATATAGGCCCTTCGTAGTTAATACTCTGCACCAATTATATACATTTCTCGTGGGATCCATCATTATATGCATATACAGTAGACCGTGTATGTATCTACACGCATGATTTAATTACCAAACAAACAGTAATGTTTAAAGTAAAAAACCCACTAGGCTTCAAGATCTGGTAAAACTCTGTGTTTTATTCAACGTTCTCGACCCAAAAAAAAAAAAAAAATTCAAAGTTCTCAATTATTACAAGTAGTACAAGCCTTTTCGATAAAGCCAACATACAAACATGTGTATACACCTTATAATATACAAAACATTTGAAAACCCTCACAACGCAAAAAAATCAGCACATGAAGGCAAAGACAGAGAGATGTAATTGCTTAATCTTGAGGAGTCTCGAATCTAGTCGGTGTGTCGATGCCCGCCATACAACAAAGTCCACTTATCAAGATGGTAAGCAGGACGATTCCCTGAAAAGAGGCAAGAGACCTTATCACAAAGACTTCTTATGGAAACACAAGCTTCCAGCTCGAGACAATTAAAGAATGTGCATTAGAAGAAATTTGCTTTAAAAGTGGGTAGCTTTACCACTAAGATTCCCTCTAAGAGTGATGACTTGAATTTGCAGAGTTCATCACAGGTTGTAGAAGCTTCAGCTGTAGTGTTTCCTGTGGCTGTTTCAGCCAAAAACCTTTGGAGAGTTTGGTAAGGAGTGTACCAATAAGGATCAGAGACATATAGGGTTGCGTATTTAGTTCCAGAATGCTCTACTGAACCAACAAGCTCAGAGATGATTTCACCTGCAGATAATGGTTCAAAGAAAACTTAGTTAACTTAAAACGAGTATCTAAATGCATGCTATGACTTCTTTTGTAACCATGATCTGTCCACTTACGATCTGAAGGTGACTGGTAAGATTGAGTCGATGATTCAGATCCCTCAGAGCAGACCACAACCAAGTCGGTTTCCCCTTCTTTTCTTGTTTCTTTTCTAGCAACCAGATGATCCTGTCGATCGATAATTTATAGGTAAATCAGAAGGTTCAAGAGTAAGGGTGCATGGGACTCTGGAAAACATAAACGTCAGAACAATCAGATGACTTTGAAAGACTGCACTTTCGATAGTTTCTGAGTTGTTCCATCCTCAACGAAACACGAGTCTGAGAACACGATATTGCTGACTCCAACATTATGAGAACAAGCTTCTTTAAGCCCTGAAACAACAAATTTTCCATCCTTTCCTCCTCTGGTGCAGATATATATGGGAATGCCAACGAGAAACTAGAAGCTGTAAACAGATTCTGGTAAAAATACGAAGAACTGAATGTTAATTATTGTTAAGGCTTCAGAGAGTATCAATGTATAAAAATTGTATGTATGTTCTATTGTTCTAGAAGTTAAGTAAAACTAGCTTACCTTCAATGTGTTAAGAAGGGCAGGAAAGGAGTAGAGGTAAACGAAGAACTAACAAGAAGACAGCTTCATCTCCGGTCCTCAAATCTGGTCTGTGTTGGTAAGGAGTAGCGGAAAACGACGCCGTTTTGTAGTTATTTAACCGAATCTGGTTTAGCGACGAGAAATCGGTCTGAATTTAACGGTACACAGGAGATAAACGGCTACGTTTTGGTAACTGTCGGGTAAGGGCCATTCACATTCCGACCCGGCCCAATTTGAAATAAATAAGACGAAACTTGAACAGAGTCATCGACTCACCGGACCAAGTAGCGCCGGTACTTGTAAAATCAGAGATACTCAAACTCTCGAGTCTCCTACGAGCCCTCCTGGTTCGTTCTCTTCTCTCATTCCCGCCTAAAAACCTTTAACTCTCTCGATTCGGCCATTGAAGCAGCCGCAACAGCTTGAGGAGATTTCAAAAAATGGGTAAAGTTGAGATTAAAGAAGAAGTAGAAGGAGATCGCGTCGGAACTACCGATTACTACTTCGATAGAATCGGCGAACCTATCTGTATCAAAGAGGAAGACGCTCTATACGATCTCGAAAACCCTCCCTCACAGCCTCTAGCTATCTCCGAACGCCACGGCGTCGTTTTCGTCGCACATTCCTCCGGTTAGTATTCTTAATCGGTGATGATTGTCCAGGTTTTTGCTCGTGCTGTTTAATGTATGTGGCCGTTTTTGTGTGAAAATTAGGGTTTCTTGTTGCAAAGACCAAGGATGTAATTTCTGCTTTGAAGAATAGTAACGGGAAAGGTACCAGGGTTTATCTCCAGAATTTGAGCCTCGTGGATGTTCCCGTTGGCAACGTTCGTATACTGTCTCTCTCTGCGGATGATTCCATTCTCGCTGTCTCCGTCGCTGCTGATTTTCATTTCTTCTCTGTGGATTCACTTCTTAATAAGGTATATGGCTCTTAAGCCTTTAGTCTTTATGGCATATTCTCTGCCTGTAACTGTAAGCTTGGTTTCCCGGGTTCTTCCGTAAATTGACTTCTACTTTATACTACTTCTTGCTAATGCGATTTTTTTTTTAAATGTTATGCCGGTTCTGTATGCTTTTTCCTTGTGAATGGCGTTTGAAAGCACACAACTAGTAGTAGCACACTATCCAGCCCTTTGCTAGGAATGAGAATCTATGTTGATTGATAGTTTATTTTCTTTATCTGTCCTTTGATGCAGGATGCAGAACCTTCATTTTCTTATTCACCTGATGAGTCAGACTTTGTTAAGGATTTCCGGTGGACACGGAAAGATAAACATTCGTATCTTGTTCTTTCAAACCATGGGAATCTCTTTCATGGAATTGATAATGCACCCCCTAGACATGTTATGGATGGTGTTGACGCCGGTTTGTATCATTTACTTTTGCTACTTCTTCAGCAACACAATAAACCATGTTTTTTGGAATTTCATTGTGTACTATGTTCTTTTTTCCAGTTGAATGGAGTTCAAAAGGGAGTTATATTGCTGTGGCTCAAGATAATAGCCTGCGGATTTTGTCGTCAAAGTTTAACGAGAAGCAGTGCATAGCGTTATCATTTGACGCCTGGAATGGTGATTCCAATGAAAACTGTGTTGTGAAAGGTATGTTGTATGTTTTAGCCTATCAAATCAGTATTTTCCATTTTGGTTCAAATAGCATAGTTGTTGTATGGTATATGAGGTGTTTTCGTATGGACTGAGTCGTCCTCTATTCCGATGCTTGGACATAGAATATTTACAAAATGATCCTGTTGAAAGTTCTTATTTCGTGCTATCTCCCATCTAAATCTTGGTAACATTCCTATAGATCTGTATTTCTTGAAATGGTGTTCAAATTTCCCTGGTTCTATGCATACTTCCGTTGAAAAGTTTCATGGATCGCTCTGAAGTCAAACCCGCTCAATGACTGACTGTTTACCAACAACACTTTGCAACAGTTGATTCTATTCGATGGGTACGTCACAACTGTATTCTTCTCGGATGCTTCCAGCTGATTGATGGCATGGAAGAAAATTACTTTGTTCAGGTTATTAAGAGTCCGGACGGGAAGATAACTGATGTGAGTGACCGTTTTTATGGGATAGAAAGAAACAATAGGATCTGTAACTTGTACTTATATATTTATCTGATATGTGGTTTTTGAGCTTCTTCTTTGCAGGGTTCGTCCAATCTGGTTGCTGTATCCTTCTCTGATTTGTTTCCATGTTCGATGGATGATCTTGTTCCGGCTGGTGTTGGACCTCATTTGCTCTTTAGCTACATAGACAAATGGTACTTTAGGCTAATTTTATGTTCTTTTTATTTTTTTTCTTTGCTTTATCTTTTCATGAATGCTGGAATTTACCTTCGCCCTGCAAGCCGTTTGTCAATCTTTCTAACTCTTGATTTATTCGGATCTTAAGATATTTTTTCATACGTAACCAACTAGGATGAGCTGTAAATAATTAAGTTCGCTAATGAGAATTGTTTTAAATTCAACTATCATATAATACTGGAAGTAAATCTGAGCTAATTCGTATTTACAATTCTCGTCTTGAAGCGCAATAGAGTCAGTTTAGTTATTCTTGATTTCCTCTTAATCGCAATAAGGAACATGGACAAAGTAAACTACCACTTAATTCAATGTTGAAGATAGTAAAATTTTGCTTACTCCTCTATATTGTCAACTTTACAGCAAACTGGCAATCATAGCAAACAGGAAGAGCATAGATGAGCATATTGTTTTGCTAAATTGGCCACTTGGTGATGATAAAAGTGCAGTTGCCGTTGTTGATATTGATCGAGAGACCTTTTTGCCAAGGATTGGACTCCAAGGTATGTGGTCCAGAGTTGCTGCATTCCAATGTGCTTTTTCATACATTACACGTTCGATATAAAAATGATCATTCTTTTTCCAGAAAATGGAGACGACAATATGATCATGGGACTCTGTATCGATAGGGTTTCTGTTGAAGGGACCGTTAATCTCCGTTCGGGAGATGATGAAATGAAAGAACTCCCGCCGTATTGTGTTCTTGTGTGCCTCACTTTGGAAGGAAAAATGGTCATGTTTAATGTTGCTAGGTAGGCTTTGTCTCTCATAATGGTTATAAGTTTCTCCTTTTCTTTAACTACATTACATGAAACAGTAACGTTGTGTTCCTCTACAGTGTTGCAGGACTCCCAGCTTCAGATAATGTTGATTTGGCTTCTTCTTCTGATATAGAAGATGCTAATGCCCCTTCAATTAGAGATGATCTTTCTGAACAATCTTCTGAAGAGCCTGAACAACAACGAAATGTGAATGTTTCGGTACAAAATGAACTGAAACCCCTCAACTCAGATCATTTAACTTTTCTGTTACCTACCGAACAAAGGTTCCCAAATGAAACAATTTCTAGTAAGGAAATTGGTTCTGTAAAAAATTCAGCGTCTGGGGACAACAACGGGAAGCAAGAATTCTATGCTGAAAAACCATTACAAGCTGCAGATGGTCAACAAAGCATGATTCCTAGGCAGTTCGGAACAAGTTTTGGGGTAACTCCTTCGTCTTTAGGATATGACACCAACAAATTTGCAGGACTGGGTCCTATCCTCCCTGTTTCTGATAAGTTTCAAAAAGACTTATCTGAGCAGTCTAAGTCTCTGCATTTTCAGACCAGTTTTGGGTCAAAGAGTACACCAGCTTTATTTGCATTTTCTGGCCCGCAGAACGCTACTGTTCCTTCACCACAAAATACACCAGCTCAGCCATGGTCAAGTGGGAAAGGTATCTCACCTCCAAATTTTGCCTCTGGTCGTTTTACTTCTGTGAAAGATACTCAGCATAAGCAATCAGAACAGACGGGAGCTGGTTATGTAAATCCTCCTACGTGCATCAAAGAGAAGCCTGTACAAGTTATTGAGACTGCTAAAGCATCGGCTCTGATTAATTTAACTCCTCCGCTAGGCCAAAATCAAGACGCTGATGAAGGGGTAGAAAAAATCGAGCCAATTCCGTCTATCCGTGCCTCTCAATTGTCACTACAGGTGAAATCTTCGTTCGAAAAGTCCTCTAGTCTTCAGCAGCACAAAACTCCGTCCAGTCCTGGACCTCTGAGACTCGAGAATACCATGTCAAAGCAACCCAGTAATGTAAAGTTTTCACACAATATTTATTTCGTAAGATTTAATAATGTGGTTATGTATTATAGGAAAAGGGTGTTCCGAACTCTCATGCTGTGCTCTAGTATTTATCTTACTGGACTTATGTCATTGGCGTACCTTACTCTTCCTTTCATTTGCCAGATAAATGAGATGGCCAGAGAAATGGATGCGCTTTTACAGTCCATTGAAGGACCAGGTGGTTTCAAGGATTGTTGCACCTCATTACTCAAAAGTCATATTGAAGAATTGGAGCAAGGACTTCAAAGTCTTGCTGGCAAGTGCCAAACGTGGAAGGTGTCTTTAAAAGTTCATTATTGTTTCGTATTAACTTTCGATTAACTTTTTAATATTTGATCAAACCACCCTCCTGCAATATACAAATACTGTCATTGATCCTGGCCTTCTTTGTATTGTTAACTAATATGGTTTGATGGTCTTCAGAGCATAACTCACGAGCAGCAAGCAGAGATCCAACATCTTCTGGACAAAACAATTCAAGGTGATCTATCTATTTTATCATCCCAGTATGTAGCGCGAAAAAAATTTGATAGCGGGTTATTGTTTCTTTCTGAAAAGGTGTCTTATCATGCAATAGGCGAACTAGGAATATAGTGAATGTACATTGCTTCTAAGCACTATCAGTGATGTCTAGAAAGGATTGACTAAAGAGGCAAGTTGAACTCTTATCCTATCTCATTTTCTGCCCCACCAGACTTCAAATCTCAACTTAATCGAGAAGTGGGGAACAAATCAGGATAAAATCATATTTATATATGATGTATCCTTTTACGGGGATACGTGGTGATAAGTACATTATTCTCACATATGTTAAGTACATTATTCTCACATATGTTAAGTACATTATTCTCACATATGTTAAGTACATTATTCTCACATATAATATTAGCATAAGCTTGCGCTTTAAATGAGGTCATTTTTACATATGTTGCTCTGGAAGTCCCTAGGAATTTTGTTCTTTTGTCTCTAGATATATTTAATACCGTTTCATATTTTACACTGGAATTTAGGCTGCAAATTATCAGGCTGTTATTTGTTGTCTTATTATTCTTTCATGTGGGGATTTCAGTTTTGGCCAAAAAGACATACATGGAAGGGTTGTATAAGCAAACTTCTGATAACCAGTACTGGCAACTTTGGAACCGCCGGAGGTTGAATCCTGAGCTTGAGGCCAAGCGGCAGCATATTGTGAAACTAAACAAGGTTGTTTATGGGTTGATATATCTCACTCATTTATCTGTTACTGCCCTCTAAGCTTGCTTTTTAATTTATCCACTACTTTTCCCGTTCAGGATTTGACTCATCAACTGATTGAATTAGAGAGATATTTTAATCGGCTTGAACTCGATCGCTACCAAGAGGATGGAGGACTTTCTGTGGCCCGGAGAGGTTTGCCAAATAGGTCTGCCCCTTCAAGGTATATTTTGTGGTTAGTTGTGAAATTTAAATAAAAACCCATCATTATAAATTGGTTAAGTTGGCCATAAACTCCCCATTTCCACCACTGAAATTGGGTTGATTCTCTCTGCAGACGTGTGCAATTCCTTCATAGCCTTCATAACACAATGAGTTCCCAATTGGCAGCTGCTGAGCAACTCTCTGACTGTCTCTCAAAACAAATGACATTTCTGAAAATCGATTCACCTGTCAAAAAAAATGTGAAGCAGGAGTTGTTTGAGACAATTGGGATCCCTTATGATGCTTCTTTCAGCTCGCCAGATGCTGTAAAAGCTAACAATGCATCTTCAGCGAAAAATCTATTACTCTCTTCTATTCCTGCAAGTATAAATGCACAGTCCAGACAACGTCAGTCATCTGGTATGAAAAGTTCTGACCCTGAAACGGCTAGGAGGAGGAGAGAATCATTAGACAGGGTAATTTCATGGGAAATCTTTGACTCAGTACTAGACCACACAATATATGTAATTTATGGTGTATCCTCACGCTTTGCTCTACTTTTTGCAGAATTGGGCTGCTTTTGAGCCTCCAAAAACAACTGTCAAAAGGATGCTTCTGCAGGAGCAACAGAAGACGGGTATGAACCAACAGACTGTGTCGAATGAGAGAATACGGTCAACGATTAATACACAGGAGCAATCACTGCTTCGCCTGAAGGATCATGCATCACCTGTAGTCTCCTCGAATAAGGGTGAGCTAAGATTTACTGTGTAGTGCAATAATTTGATTTTACAGTGTTTCATTAGTATTCTTTATCGTTTCTCTGGTTTGACTGTACAAAATAGGAAAAATGGAATTATTCCAACAAGACACATCTGAAGCGCAATCAACCCCGTTCAGATCAAGGCCACCTATGCCACAATCTAACAGTCCCTTTACCTTCTCTCCAATATCTGCGTCGAAGGCAAGTTTCGATTGGTCTGGAAATATGTCGAACAATAAAGCTTCTTATGCTGAGGAATCAGCCCCGTCGCAGAGTAAGGATCCGAAGACAGTTTCACAATTAGGAGGACCAAATTTGCTTCTGAAACGACCAGTGGCATCGACTGTATTTGAACAGACAGAAAAGAAGGCTGGAGAAGTTAAACTTTCTGAAGGCAAAGCAAATGTGTTTCCTGATAGAGCTGCTGGAAATGTGCAGCGGCTTGGTACCACATCGTCAAGATCCGATTCTGAACCTAGCAAAGGTTTTGGCATTCAACTGTCGTCGGTGCCTACTGGTGAACCAGCATCTAGTTTCCCTGTAAAATCGCTGTTTGATTTCAATACCAGTAGCAGTATCCCTGGTGACAAAGTAACTTTTCCTGCTGCAACGGTGTCAGTTTCATCTTCACCTTTGTCTAGCACGTCACTTGATTCCGTTTCCACGTTATCTACACCATTATCACGTCCAGTGCCATCCTCTACACAAGATTCAGGTATAATTACGTTGACCTCTGTCTGTTTCTTTTGATTCAACATAATTTTATAGTCAACTATGGCAACTTTAATATCTGGTCAATGACACCGCTGTTATCAATTTCAGTTCCAACATCTATTCCCATCAGCTTAGCATCAGTCCCTCAAAAGTTTTCAGTCACATCGACATCTGCAGTTTCAGGTTCAGCTACGGGGTTCAGTGTTCCATTTGGTAAATCGTTGACCAGTGCCAATTTTGATCTCAATCAAGAAGCTACGTCAACACCTTCTCAATCACCTGGCCCCACAACTGGCTTCTCTTTTAAGTTACCAGCTTTGTCTCCATCATCCCCTGAAATTGTCACATCTTCAGCTGGCCAATCTTCATTTCTTCCACCAACTTCCACAGCATCACAAGTGTCATCTAGTCTGGTCTCTGCAACCAGTTCCCTAACAGATAATAATCGTTTGTTTTCATCAGCCTCCTCATCGTTGACTGCTCCTGACGCGTCTCAGTCTCCTCAAGTTTCCACCCCGTCTTCTGCTGAGTCCATTACAGAGCCAGTCTCAGAGCCTAAAAAACCAGATGCTCATAGTTCGCCAATTCCAAGTATGGGAAGTACTGTAGATTCTGTAGCAAATGCGACAAAAGTACAAACTGAGCTGCTGCCAGTGAAAAGTGAGATTCCAAACCCAGAGACTACAGTAACCCCTGTCAGTTCATCTGGGTTCCTGTCTGGGTTTTCATCCGGAGCTCAGTCTAGTCCTTTAAGCATGGCGCCGCCTTCATTCAGTTGGCCAGGTAGTTCTCAGCCGCAACAGCTATCGTCGACACCTGTCTCTTTCCCTGCATCTTTATCAACTTCTGCAAGTCCATTTGGTGAGAAAAAAGACACTGTAGATACACAAGAAGATGAAATGGACGAAGAAGCTTCAGAGGCTAGCCAGACGACTGAACTTAGTATGGGTGGTTTTGGAGGTTTTGGGCTTGGGTCAACTCCAAACCCGGCTGCTCCCAAAGCATATCCATTTGGGGGTCCCTTTGGTAATGCTACAACAACAACAAGTAATCCGTTCAATATGGCAGTCCCCAGCGGCGAGCTATTCCGACCAGCATCATTCAATTTTCAAAATCCTCAACCATCTCAACCGGCAGGGTTTGGTGGATTTTCTACAACACCTTCTCAGACACCACCTACTCAGAGCGGGTTTGGCCAACCGTCACAGATTGGTGGAGGACAGCAAGCTCTAGGATCGGTTCTTGGTTCATTTGGGCAGTCGAGGCAGATTGGTGCTGGTCTCCCTGGAGCTACGTTTGGTGGTCCAAGTGGATTTGGTGGCTCTAACCCAGGGAATGGCCTCCCAAATGCACCAGCGTCTGGGGGTTTTGCAGCTGCTGGTTCTAGTGCTACTGGTGGCTTTGCGGCCATGGCTTCAGCTGGTAGGGGATTCGCTGGAGCTTCTTCTAGTCCAACTGGTGGTTTCGCAGCTTTAGCCTCAGCTAGTGGAGGCTTTGCCGGTGCTGCTCCAGGAGGAGCCGCCAGTGGATTTGGTGGACTTGGTTCAGGCTCCGGAGGTTTTGGAGGCTTTGCTCCTCCTAGTGGTGGAGGTTTCGTGGGAGCAGCAGGAGGTAAAGCATCTTAACATTGATCTATACATACGCATGCTCAAACATTTTGACCATTTTGTCTGTCGTTGACAGGTGGTGGTTTTGGAGGTTTTGGCAGCCAAGGACAAGGCCAAGCCGGTGGTGGTGGGTTCGCAGGCTTTGGTGGCAACCCCGGAGCAACAGGAAAGCCATCGGAACTCTTCACACAGATGAGAAAATGAGACAATTTGTTCAAATCAGTATGCAAATGCAAGCGAGTCTCTCATCTTTTACGTAGACCTAAGCTAGCTTGTCTCAAGAAATTTTGGTCTAGCTCTCAAGTCTCGACTTACAGTCAAGTCGTATATTTTTTTCTATAAATATTGTGTGTTTGTCTACTCCTTTTTTTTGTTAATGTTGAAATGTAGTTACGTCATCAACTAACCTTGAAAATGTTATAAATTGCTGACTTAACACTCACGTGGCTCATGCCTTAATGGCCATACAGTTAAAGCTTTTTCATCATCTTTTGAAAGCTGGTTTGGCTTCTTTATTTTTTATAACAGCAGAAGAGATATTTCCCTTTCTTAATTATAAATCCAGAAACTTTCTTGCTAATTAAAAAGTGATTTTAAATCTGGAGAACTATAAACAAACTGAGGAAGGTAATAATAAAAAAAAAAAAAAAAGAGAGAAAGAAGTAGTGGGCCTAGTGGGGAACTGGGAAGGAAAGGAGCAGAGAGGGCGTTATTCGCAGTCTTTGATTTTAATTAAATTTGGTAAGAGAGAGATTTAATTTCTCGGGAGAATATATTTTCTGTTTTCCTCTTCTTCGATTCGATGTGATCCCGCCAAACAAACTCTTTACTCTCTCCTCCTCCTCACGATATTCTCCACCGTCGATTCTTCAGCCCTTCTCTCTCTCTCTCTCCGTTGATCTGTGCTTTGTCGCCGGAAAAGTTCTCTGAATTTTCGACATTAGAAGCTTCTTCGTGATATTGTCTTTTATGAAGGGACATCGGAGTAGCGACGAGATTTATGATGCTTTGTGGTTCTTTGCGAGATCGAATACAGCCTTGGCTTCGCGACTATGTTAGGCTCCAATCTCTCGCCGTCATCCTTATTTACACTCAGGTTATCTCCCTCTCTCTCCCCGTGGTTGATTCAAATCTGTTTTCGGTCTAGGGTTCATCGATTCGAGAAATTGTGTCATCGTTGTGAGAATCGCGTTTTTTTTTTTCTGAATTGTTGTTGTTTCCGGTGGTTTCAGATTGGGTGTGCGCTGATTGGATCACTAGGAGCATTATACAATGGAGTTTTGCTAATAAACTTGGCGATTGCGTTGTTTGCGCTTGTGGCAATCGAGAGCAATAGCCAAAGTCTCGGCAGGACCTACGCTGTTCTTCTTTTCTGCGCTATTCTTCTTGATGTCTCGTGGTTCATTCTTTTCACCCATGAGATATGGTATCGCTCTCAAACTAAAACCTTGTTTGTGAATCTGAACTAAGCAGCATTGCTTTTGAGAGATTTTACACACATATTCGACTAAAAATTGGATATCAGTTTCACAACTTTTGTTTAGGCACTCTATTCATTTTGAAATGATTGATCATTAGCATATTTCCCTTCCGATTTCTAAAGCATTTCGATATAAGGAAATATTGTTCATATGATGCCCTTTTGATTGACAAAACATCTCCTTTGTCGACCCCAGGAGCATTTCAGCTGAGACGTATGGAACCTTCTTCATATTTTCAGTGAAGCTGACCATGGCTATGGAAATGATTGGCTTCTTTGTGAGGCTGTCGTCGTCACTCTTATGGTTTCAGATTTATAGGCTGGGGGCTTCTATTGTGGACAATTCACTTCCTCGTGAAACAGATTCAGATTTACGAAATAGCTTCTTGAACCCACCAACTCCTGCTATAGCTAGACAATGTTCAGGTGCAGAAGAAATCTTGGGAGGTTCTATGTACGACCCAGCCTACTACACCTCTCTTTTTGAAGAGGGCCAAACCAATATGAATTCACCCAAGGCAACACAGGTTTTTCTGCTTTCTACTCTCTTCCCCTGTTGACTTGTTTATGTGCACTCTTTGTAGTCGAGCTTTCCGCTATTTTTTCTATTTCGAGTTTTTGTAATTTATCTAGTACGGTCTCTCTGACTGTATTTCTTCCTGCCTGGTTACCTTTATCAAGCCTCCCATCTAAGATGAGTTTCCTGGTTCGCGTTCGAATCCGTTTGAGCTGTCGTGGATGCAATGCAATATACCGAATCTGGGATAAACTAATAAGCTAGATGATTCTTTATCTTCTTTTAGCTCTTTGTCCTTAACAAGATAGGTCTCTGAGTAATGATATTTCCCGTTTTAGGATGTACGTACACACACTACATAGTGATAATGATGGGAAGTTTTATCTAACAGCAGTAAAGAAAGATGCTACTCAGCCAATTTAAAGTTTTTCATCTTTGTGTCCTTTGTAGGTGAATCATTATTTAGCTGGGAACAATGGATCACCATCTGCTGCAGAAGCCTCTCAGATTAAGTCTCCCACATCCAGATCACTACATGCAATTGATGTTAGTCTTTATTGATTTGACATTTTCATGGTTCTTGGTCGTATTGCACTATGTCGTGTTTTTGTTGCGTTTCCTTATCACCCATCAGATATCATAAGGAAATTCTCGTCTCAACTTCTTGTAGGAAGAGAAGGGTTTGAAGCAACCGGGGATGTCTTCATTATGAGAACCCCATTCAAGAACGGTGGTGCTGTTTTACATTCTAAACAAGCAACTTGCCTGCTGTGCATTAGCTAATGTTTAGGATATGAAGCAGACGCAACTATTATTGGGCTAGCGAGGGAATCATGAAATCTTCATGTCCATACAGAGGGCAGCAAGATTATATACCACCTATCAGGAGATGAGATTCTATATGTTAGACGCCAAGTAAGCACCGTTTCTACTTTTGCTTTTTTCATCATTTATTTTGTATGAAAATATTTATTTTTTCGGGATCTCTTGTTAGATTGGAGTCAGAATCTACTTGATGCATCATGATTCTTTCCGGGTTTTTTCTTGTGTGTAAATGGAGATACTTTTGGTTTTTGTTGCAATGGAGATAGTATAAGATTCCGGCGTTGATATGTTTCGTCTGTTTGTGTTTGATATGAAATTTTAGGGAAATGATCTTGAGTTCTGAAAATATTGATAAACTAGCTTGAATCTTGTGGGTTGCTCATGCGTTGGTGAGCATGAAGACTGTAGTGACATTTTGCAGAGAGATGATATGAGACTTTGAGAGATTGTTGGACGGTCTGGTTTGGACACGGCTTGAAACCGGTCCAAACGCTCTTTGGACATGGTTGATAACGTCAGAATAAGCGGTTTAGACCCGGTTTGATACGTTCTACTCGGTTAATACGGAAGTTGGACACGTCTAAAGGGGGAAAATCATAATCCTTAACTTCGAGTTGGCTCCAACTTCAATCTAAACCTCCAATTTTTTTAATTCCTACTACAAACTCTACTAATCTCATTGATACACCTGAAAGAAATGACTCATCGTGTCCGAATTTGCAGCGTTAGCTTCACTAACGATTTGTTCATTTCTCTTAGTTGGCTTTTAGTGAAACATTAAAAGCCCATAAATTATTAAAAGAGCCCACGAGTAAGTCGAGCTAAAAAGGATAAAAGCCGATAAAATAAATAAAAAACCCAAAATCCATGTGTTGCTGTTTCGAGAAAAGTCCACTGATAATTAATCAGCTGATTCTAATTAAATTAAAAAAATGGTGTCAAAATCCGCAAGCTTATTAAAGACAGAGAGAGACCCAGAAGGATCTGGAATCATCCTTGTTCTTATTTTCTCACGTCAATATTCCTCCTTTCGTAGATATACCACAATCCCACAAATACAATCTTTTTTTTTCTAGTTTCAAAGAAGACAGTATCAGAAATTTTTCCTTATCGCTCTACTTTTGTTTGTGCTTAACGGAGATTATATCTGCGGTTGAAGAAGACTCGAAGGTTAACAAAACGTGCTTAATTTCTGGTATTTTTTTTTTTTGAGTTAGGTTGTTCTTATTTTCATCATTTACTCGACACGGCTGATTTAGGCTAGCAAATGGGTTGTTTCCGAACGCAGATTCTTCTTTCTTCTTTCGAAAATTTTTTTTGTTCAGTTTTGAAAAAAAAATCATTTCTTTCTTCTTTGAGTCCGAGGACTATCATACATCTATGATTAATGACTTGGTTTCAAAATATTGTCACGATTTCGTCCTTTTTTATGAATGTTGTGGTCGTGTTTAAAGACTTGGTTTCAAAACTCCATTTAGCGAGGAAGAAACATCAAACCATAGATTCAGTGTCGATAAAAACGCAGTTTTCAACTCACTGATTCTAGGGTTTGATGTTTCTTCCTCGCTATATTTGGTTTGAATGAAGTTCCTTAGCCGCCTGATGAAAAATTAAGTCTTTTTTGCTGTATTTGAAGATTGTTTTGTTAAAGCTGAGTGTTGTTTTTGGCTATGAACAGGGTTACTACAAGTACAAGGAATCGGCCATGGAAGAAGCAATTGCATCGAGGTACTGGTGTCACATGTGCTCTCAAACTGTGAATCCAGTAATGGAAGCTGAGATCAAATGCCCCTTTTGTCGGAGTGGGTTTATTGAAGAGATGCAAGAGGAACAAGATTCTTCAGATACCAACGATCAGAGAGCAAACCATTCTCTCTGGGCTCCGATCTTGATGGAACTCATGAACGGTCCTGTGCGTCGCTCAAGGAACCAGAGTGCTGAGTCTGTTGAAGATAATCAGAACGAGGCAGAGGCTGAGAATGAAACCGCAAATGGTAGAGAAAACGATTTGGATTGGCAGCTTCAGGAGATTCTTAGGAGAAGGAGAAGACATTCCTCTTCGCTTTTGCAGTTGCTTCAGGGGATACGAGCAGGGTTAACAGCAGAATCTGAGAGCAATGGAGACAGAGAACGCGTGATCTTGATCAATCCGTTCAATCAAACTATCATGGTTCAAAGCTCTGCTGGTAACACGGATTCTGTATCTGCTGGTTCTTTAGGAGACTATTTCATCGGTCCTGGATTCGAGATGTTGCTTCAGCGTTTAGCAGAGAATGATCCCAACAGATATGGAACACCTCCAGCTCGGAAAGAAGCTGTTGAGGCTTTGGCTAGTGTGAAAATCGAAGAGACTCTGCAATGTTCGGTGTGTTTAGATGACTTTGATATTGGCACCGAGGCAAAACAGATGCCGTGTGAGCACAAGTTTCATGGTGAATGCTTGCTCCCATGGCTTGAGCTCCACAGTTCATGCCCGGTTTGTAGATACCAGTTACATGCAGACGAAACAAAGAGTGAGTCAGTAAGAAGAGAAACAAATGACAACAATGGAGTCAGTAATGCTTCTGCTACAAGCAGCAGCCATGGAACTGAGGACAGCGATGGAAACCGCCGTGAAGATGAAGAAGAAGAAGAAGAAGAAGAAGAAGAAGAAGAGGATGAGGAGCAGAACGATGATGGTACTAGGAGCGGATTCTCGATCCCATGGCTGTTTGGCAGCTTGTTCTCGTCGTCCCAAGATAGCAGCAATCCATCGACGGGTACAAGTTGAAACATGTTTACTGAGCAACAAGAAGCTTGATATGATCATGAACCTGTTCTTGCCTGTGCATAAGTTTCTCGGATTTGGTTGATTTTACTATTTTTGGAAAACAAAAAATCTATATCAATTTGTGTTTCTTTTTCTGTAAACTTCTTATTGGATAATTCTGGTAAGGTCGCCTGTGGTTTTAATTTTTTGATCAACTAAATCCACTTTTTTAAGTTTAGTTGAGTATTTCTTTGATAAAATGGGTGGCTACAGTTAGGTTAGTGGTGAAATAATGGAATGTGACTCAAGTTTCAGATAAAGCTTAACTAAAAAAAAAAAAAAACACCAATGAATTGTCAGGGTTTGATTCTTCTCTTACTCTCTGCGTACAACACAACTATGGTCTGAACCTTTGCCGAGTAAGTGACCATCATCTTTAAACTAAATCCATATATACTTCGGGTGCTCCTAAACAAAAAAAAAATAGATTCAATTCTTATTCGCAAATGTATTTTGCTGGTCAGGGGAAGAAGACAGAACTTGATACTAACAATATTGTGTATCCAAACTAAAGACTAGTAGTATAGCTTTGTCTATAAATATAAGCTTGGTTAATGAGTGGATCATATCTGAAGCTAGGCTGCACACAAGTTAGATAAGAATCAGATCAACCAAAAATCCAGCGAACCAAAAACAAAAAGTTAGTTAAGAGAACACATAAAAGTTAATAAAGAAAGAAAAAAAAACTGAAACAAGATTTAGATAGATAGATACGAGAAAGGGTGTTTATTATCCAGCAAATTCAGGCATCCGGCCCTGTGCATACATGTTTTCAGGATAGTACTCAGCCACCACAATCTTTAGTTCAAATGGCCTTTCATGAAAGGCCGATCTAGCCCTTGATGCTGCATCGGAATCCGCATACTCGAAGAAAATCTTACCAACTCCTGGTGTCGGTGTCAGATGATGATCTGGTTTTGGTCGCGGGATCACAACTTTCAACAATTCACCATATCGCTTACCGTCGTTTCTCATATCAATCAACCAATCTTCGTAGTCTTCATCGCCGTAGTCGAAATCAGCTTCTGTAATCACGTTAGTTAAACGTATAATCCTGCTGTTCCTGGTGCCGCCACATCCACATGGTTTTAGCTTAGGCATCTCTTTCTTCCCAACCTCACTAGAAGAAATAATATTGTGTGTATTTTCTTCTTTCCCTAGGAGATTATCTCTGTATTTTTTTTTTTTTTTATCATCGATTATCTCTGTATTTATACTCCCAAAACCCTCTTTTTCTTTTAGGATTAGGATTTTCCTTTTCTTATTTTTCCTTTTTTTTTTTATCCTTATCCACCCTTTTTTTAATCCATTTATTTATTTATTTTACACTGCTAAATTGCTAATCCGATCTCAGGGTGTTTTTTTATTATTTTTTAAAAGTTTCTTCTTCTTATCAGAAAAAAGGAAAGTTTTTTTAATTCTTTTTTTCTTTCTTTTCCTCCGTTTTAGAAAAACAAAAATTCTTCCATAATCCAAAAGCATATCATTCCTATTATTATACTAGTAACTAGTAACTAGTAAGTAATAAAAACATGTAATCTTTATTATTATTTGCTAAGTGAATCAAGTTATTTCTGCCATTACTTTTTCTTCAAGAATGCAAAAGTGTAATATATATGTAGGTGCCTCGTGTGTCGTAGAGTCGGAACAATGTGGAGTGGTTGAGTCCTTTGATATGAAAGGGGTGAAGAAAAATAGTTTAGGAGCAAAGGACTATCCCTCCCTCATGCATGTTCAGCTTGGAAGTCAAAATTGTAGTCCTCATATGATCAATGTCTGTTTTAGACAATCTTGGTGCGTTAGAGAGATCTTATTTGAGGGTGACTTGAAGGTCTTGACGCAGTCAGTAAAATACCCCAAACCATGACCAATACTATAAACTTCATAAGAGATATTAGAAGCCAGTGGAGAACTACCCAAATTCCTCCTTCCCTATATACATACTTTGCTTTGTTTGATTATATTATTGAGGTCCATATTGGCTATGCTCTAATGATTCTAAGGGAGAAACACTATATATATGTTTACTATTTACTTTGCTTTGCCTCAAACATACAACTTTAGATTACTACTACTGAGTTAAAAAAAAAAAAAAAACTTTGAAAAAAGAAAGACAAAATCACATGGTGTATTTGTATTATATCGTACGTGGTAGACAAAGAGTGGACGTTCACCTACAAATCAAGGAAAGACAGTAATGTTAGAATTTTAGACATGAATTCTCCGAATTACCCTTGTCGAAGATTAAGAGTGAGGGGTAGTTTAGGGAAAGTATATATAAGGTGTAAGAAGTCCTTAAGCTCCTCAGATCCAAAACGCGATTTGTAAGCCTCTCAGATCAAATCTCATCCCCTCAAAGAGAGAGCCAACCCAGAGAGCGATATTGAAAACCACTCTCTCCTTTATATAAATCCCATTTTACAAATCTCTTTCCCTCTCTAAATCTCTTTTCTTTGTATAAAAAGCTAAATCCTTCTCATACAAATCTTTCTCCGGGCAATTTCTCTTCCAATCGTCTGGGCTCAAACGAAACCCTAGATTTGAGAATCCGGATTGCAAACTAGCCAAAGGTCTGATTTTGGTCCTTACCCTCTTTTTCCAACGTGTTCAATTCTTCGGATTTGATTTGAGTTTTTGTTAATTCTCATAGTCTGGAGTTGTGTTCCCATAGCTTTTCGTTGTTTGATTGTGTAACAACGTCTCTTGAATTCAATAATCAAATCAAAACCCTTTTGATACAACCTGATTTGGTCAATGAATTCGACTGTTATAACTTTAACAATCCTTTTAACTTACTTTATTTCGAATTGGATCTCATTTTCTCTCTATTTGTTTCATAGCTTTCACAGAAAAGCTGTCGTTATTTGATTGTGAAACAACAACAAAAAAAACTCGTCATTTCTACAGTTCAATAATCAAACCTCCTCTTTGATACAACCTGATACTGTTGAAACTTCACCATGTTTCTCGTGGATGCTTGTTTGCTTGGATCCACATAATTTCGATGAATCGAGATTTTGCTGATTTGTATTTACAATTTGTCTGTATGTTAGAGAATGGCTGATCAAGGAATGGAAGGAAGCCAGCCAGTTGACCTTATCAAGCATCCTTCAGGAATTGTTCCAACTCTTCAGTGAGCTCTCTTCTGTGTCTTGTCTGTATATCACCGTTTAGTAGACTCGTAGTTTGTATTTTGTGAATGACAAGATATTGTCCTTTTTTTCCTTGTGTTTTTCAGAAATATTGTCTCAACAGTGAACTTAGACTGCAAGCTTGATCTTAAAGCCATTGCTCTGCAGGCTCGGAATGCTGAATATAACCCCAAGGTTTGCATTTTATTGCCATATTTTTGTTTTAGTAATCTATCATATTGATTCGAATTGAGTCAAAATCTAAAATCATTGAGAACTATGAAGGAGCCAGTAGTCTATCTACAGATCTGTATTGATTAGTGAAATGAAATTATATTCACTTATGTCAACAGTGTTCTTGTGTTTGTGAATCTGATTGGCTATAGCTACTTGTACTACTTTCTTTGTATTCTCAAATTTGGTTTCATTTTTTGTTTTTCATATTTCAGCGTTTCGCTGCTGTGATCATGAGGATAAGAGAGCCAAAGACTACAGCGTTGATTTTTGCTTCTGGGAAAATGGTATATGTTATATAGGTTTATAGCATGTACGGTCATTTTAGCTCATGTGGTTTTAACATAGCATTTATTTTGTCCAATTTTAGGTGTGTACGGGAGCTAAGAGTGAACATCTTTCAAAGCTTGCTGCGAGAAAGGTATACCAGCTCCTCTCATTATAGTCTATTTTTCTTCTTCTAGGAACATTGTAGTCATAAACTTGATAAATTTCCAGTTGGTATTTGTTATTGAAGAATGCCTTTTTGATATTCAGTACGCTCGGATTGTTCAAAAGCTTGGCTTCCCTGCAAAATTCAAGGTACTTACACGTCTGTCTATCTCTGGTTCTGATCCAACATACACTGTATTATTTAGTTTCATTTCAAACAGCAATTTGTTTATGTCTCTGATTACATTTTGCAGGATTTCAAGATTCAAAATATTGTAGGCTCCTGTGACGTAAAATTCCCCATTAGGCTTGAAGGTCTTGCATACTCTCACAGTGCTTTTTCAAGTGTAAGTGATCTCAAGCATTTTAAGCATATATAGTTACAAGATGGAGATAAGCGGTCTGATGATTCTTACCTCTCTCATTATTGATGCCAGTACGAGCCTGAGCTATTTCCAGGACTGATATATAGGATGAAACAACCAAAGATTGTACTACTAATTTTTGTGTCTGGAAAGATTGTTATAACTGGAGCCAAGGTAATCTCTTTACTTCCTCTCAAATGATTTGACAATTTTCGAATGAAAATGCTTCTGTCATCTGATAAAATCATGAGGTTACACTATCAGATGAGAGACGAGACTTACACAGCCTTTGAGAATATCTACCCTGTTCTTACAGAATTCAGGAAAATCCAGCAATAATAGTATGTAAGTCTCCAACTTTCTTTATCCCCCTCTGCATGTTATTTTTTGCCATACATCTTACATCAATCAATTGTTTGATTATGATATTTTGATACCACCAGAGCCGATAAATCAAAAGGAAAAAGAAAAACATGTCACGTTTGGATTGCCATGAACTAGAGATCTCGGTGGTGGCTAGCGCTTGGTGAGGTTATTTTCATCCAACAAAGAACTTGGTTTGATTCAGATTGGAAACCAAAAAAAATGTATATACAGTCTCTTTTTTTGTTTGTTATAAATTTCTTTCTAGTATGTTGTTTCCTGTAATGTTTGTTCAATGAGTAATACCCAATCATTCAAGAGTAACTTAGCTCTCTGCTAACCTTCTGTAATAATACACCAAGTCTCTGTAATAAACTCCTTTTAGCCGACTTAAGTTTCTCAAATGTTTGGATGTCCATAGATAATGCATGAAAAAAGGTAGATGTTTTACGAGTTAAGATTTAAAATATGTTGTTATTAACCGAATCTAAGCGGCTAATATAAACACTTAGACCGCATAAAATAGCTCCATATTGTAATGCATAATGTAAAACAACAAACTAAAGTTTTCTGAAGAAACAGATCGGACGGTCGCTAGTAGTTGACAGTCGATTTGATTGCGTCCAATATCTGCATAAAACGTGAAAACCCATATGATTTGTTAGAAAAAGCGTTTTTGGGTTGGGAAATAAGAGTAAGAGGAACTTGCCTTGTTCTTGGTGGGCATGTAGAATGGCTCAAACACAAGAGGAAAAGGAGTGTCAAGACCACAAACTCTGCTAACTGGAGCTTCCAACTACAGAAAAAATAACAGTTAAAAAACTGATTAAGAGTAATCTTGTAGATGAATTAACCTTAACCTTATACCTTCAAGAAGCAACGTTCAAGGATTGTCGCAGAGATCTCTGCTCCAAAACCTCCTGTTACAGGAGCTTCATGGCTTATCTGTAACCCAAGCAAAAGCTATCTATAAGACCGACCAGGCAAAAACAAAGCCCCACAATGCAATCAAGATTGCTTGAAACTTACAAGAAGTCTGCCAGTCTTTTTAACCGAGGCCTCGACGGTTTCTTTGTCCCAAGGCAGTAGAGTCTTGAGATCTATCAGTTCACATGATATTCCTTCCTGCAAAAACTCAAGACCCGCATGAATAACTGCCAACCAATCCTCATTGAGTTGAAAGATAAAGCTAAACCTTTTCTGCATCCAGACAAGCTTGTTCCATAATGGTAAGCTGAGCTCCCCATCCAACAAGTGTTATGTCATTGCCTTCTTTAATGACCTGACGATAACTCCTTTTGTCAGTCCCGACTATGAGATCGTCATCTCCTAAAAGAGACGGTGAGAAATGAACATATATACCTCAGCTTCTGATAAAGGTATCATATAGTCATGCTCTGGAACTTCTTCTACTGCTTGGCGATAAAGCCACTGAAAGAATATCAAAGTTTCAAGACTAAAAGGGACAATCAAGAAGAAGCTGATTTGGTGTAAGAGAAAGAGAAGTACCTTTGGTTCGAAGAAGACAACGGGATTTGGATCTCGGATACATGACAATAACAGTCCCTTTGCTTCTCGTGGACTACGAGGGATAACAACCTTAATACCAGGGACATGGCAGAAGAAAGCTTCAGGGGATTGTGAATGGTAGTGGCCACCATGACCAACTGCTCCATACGGTGCTCTTATCGTAAGTCCTATCAAGATCCATATAAACCCGAATGAGTAAAAGAGATACTGTGGTCAAGAAGAAATGTATAGATTAGACATACCTCCACAGTTGAATTGGTTACCACTTCGGTATCTAAACTTTGCGGCTTCATTAACAATCTATGAATCGAAGACTCGATCAAAAACCCCGCAATGAGAATCAGATTCTTGTTGTAAAGATGAAACACTTACCTGATCAAAAGCAGGATAAATATAATCTGCAAACTGAATTTCCACAATTGCTCGATTTCCCTGTGAAAATCAAACACACATAGGTGTTTTAATCAATTTACAACATAAACAGAAGAATAGCACAAACAAAAGAACTCACCATTGCTGCTAGACCAATACCAAATCCAACAATGCCCTGAATAAATTCAAATCAAGAACAATAAGAAGAAACAAAAGCAGATGTTCATAGGAAACAAATCAAGGATTCAGAAACACATACTTGCTCACAAAGAGGAGTATTGAAGACACGGTTTTTCCCAAACCGTTCAGCTAAGCCTGTTGTGCAGCGAAAGACTCCACCAAAGCCAACATCTTCCCCAAAGACATAAGAGCTTCCACAAAAGAGTTCCACCGACTAAAGTCAGACTCATACATTGAGGACCTAAACGTGTAACTAATTAACTATATTTCCCCTCATTAAATTTCCAAAATCGCCTATAATTTTGACTCTTCTTCTTCCTTAGAATATATTTAATGTAGAGTTCTGAGCATCAGCGTGATTTCTCAAAGAACAACAACTCAAATGCTTTAGACAATAAGTGAAGGAAACAGGCTTCGCTAATTAAAAAAACTCTTCTAACTAAAAGATGAACATGAAAAACTCACCGAGGATCGGTTTCCAAGGCGATGTGAAGAGCTTGATTAATAGCAGAGTACAGATTCAACGATTTCACGGTGTCTGATTCACACGCCGACGTCGATAACCTTTTAGCTCCGTGAGTTGTGCCCGGAAAAACCAATTTCCGGCATAATCTGCCTAAAAGAGCTGCCATTTCTGAGATTTCTGAGAAAGCTCGACGCTTTCGTCGAACCCGCCAACAATCAATAAATCAATCTGAAAGACTTCGTGCTACCAAACGATTGCGACAAGTGAAAGCTTAATTTTTTTTTTTGGCAACAGTAACCCACTTCCTTAGAGTTTTAGGTGGCAAAAGGTTTGTCCTTTTTGGGCTGAAAAATGATACTCACGCCACGTCGGATCCGACACGTATTTGTCCCGAATCCATATCTTTTTCTTGCAAGTTGCAACAAAATTTGATGCAATCTAATTGATATTATTAATACGAACGCTAGTGGTCTGATTATATATCCAAGAACATCTTTATTCCATTTTACCTGAGATTTGCGACTACCCGGTAAGTCCAATCAGTTCCTTAGAAAAACTTTGTTTGAAGAACAACACATTTCAATTAGCTTAGTTTGGAAATTAGAGACAAATTCAAGGAAGAAGATGCATGAAAAAAAATAATATAATTTAGATCCTAATTCAAATCTATAAAGACAATGAAGAGAGATTCTCAACAGAAATATTATCTAAAAACAAAAAACAAAAAAAAAATGAAAATGACCACCTTAGTTAGCTCTAGAACAGAGCGGATATCCGAATAACTTTATGATATATGGATCTTCAAATTATATTTCGGCTATCAATCAAGCTCCCAAATTATATGATATCCAGATCCTACAAAGCATAATTTTATAAAGTTCCTTTACGAAATATCCCACAAATTATTAAAAATACAACAAAAAAATCTTCGTGCACTTCGTAAAAAAATATAGACGAAAGAAAGAATGGCAGAAACAAAACATTTCAAGAAATGATAATAATTTTGCTCAGTCACTAACTCTAATATCTGAAAAGGGCCCAATATTAAGGCCCAATTTATTCGGACCAGGAGACAGATCTAAGATCCGATTACCCATCCGGAGTGTTGAATCCAACGGCCAAGATTAACTCAAAGCTTTCAAGAGCTAAGGGAACGTTAAAAGCACCCTCCAAGGGGAAACTAAGGAGATAAACCTACCTGCTGCTTATTTCATTTTCTTATCCGGAAAAACCCTTCCGGTGAAGAAGAAGAAGAACCTCCTACTTCCTTCTCCGCTTCTTCGCTTTAACCTCTGTTAGTTTCTTAATCTTCACCCTTTTCATGGCTTGAGCCTCTGCATTTTCGGTGGCATAGTTTATGTGTGTTTGGTGTTGTTCTGTTAGCTGAGAATTTGTTGTAAGCTTTTCAAAAACTCTTTCCAGAGAGTATTTAATTCATTTCTATAACATTTTTTGTGTATTTGTTAGATATATGGATGAGTTTTTCCCTTTGATTGTCAATGGTGTTCTTACTGAGCTCTCTGCTTCGAAATGAGTCGCCTTTTCTTCTCTTTTCTCTGATTTTGTTGCGGATTTTCATTACTTTAGCTTTCCGGGTTGTCGTTTCATTGGGTTGTTTTGATATATATCGACAAAAAGAATCGCCTTTTTTCTTTATATCTTGGAGATGTTATCTAATTGTTGAACTTTGTGTGTGTTTTCAAGTGAAAAAATGGCGTCAACTTTCACTGCAACGTCTTCCATTGGTTCTATGGTTGCTCCAAATGGTCACAAATCGGATAAGAAACTAATGAACAAGTTGTCTTCAAGCTCATTCGGAAGGAGGCAGAATATGTGCGCAAGACCCAGAAGATCCAGTCCTGCAATTGTTTGTGCAGCCAAGGAATTGCATTTCAACAAAGACGGAACTACCATAAGGAAACTTCAAGTGAGTATCTGTTTCCTTTTATGTAGCGAAAATCCATCCCCAAACTTTGCCGCTTGCGCCATAAAGGTCTTGCATGTGATTCTGGTTTCTGATTCCGTTGTGTACTAGGCTGGTGTCAACAAGCTTGCAGACCTAGTTGGTGTTACACTTGGACCGAAAGGGCGGAATGTTGTTCTTGAAAGCAAGTATGGATCACCAAGAATTGTCAATGATGGTGTGACTGTTGCGAGGGAGGTAAGGAATTGTTGTTCCTTTCATAATGATGTTTATTTTCCATTCGAACGACTCTTAAAAATTTCAACTTTCTCCTGTAGGTTGAGTTGGAAGACCCGGTTGAGAACATTGGTGCTAAGCTTGTGAGGCAAGCGGCTGCCAAGACTAATGACCTGGCCGGAGATGGTACCACAACATCTGTGGTTCTTGCTCAAGGTTTTATTGCTGAGGGTGTTAAGGTCTGTGTAACGTTCTTCTTTCAGTTTTCTCTGGTGAAACATTTAAGAACAGAATACTAATCTGAAGTTTTGTATCATTCAGGTCGTGGCTGCTGGTGCGAACCCTGTATTGATCACTAGAGGCATTGAGAAGACAGCAAAGGCTTTGGTTGCCGAGCTCAAGAAAATGTCTAAGGAGGTTACAATCTATATCTCTCTTTCTTTGAATATATGACGACACTATAACAAAAGGTTCTGAGAGTAAGTCATGTCCATGTAGGTTGAAGACAGTGAACTTGCAGATGTGGCAGCTGTTAGTGCGGGTAACAATGAAGAAATTGGAAGTATGATTGCTGAAGCAATGAGCAGAGTTGGCAGGAAGGGTGTGGTGACACTTGAGGAGGGTAAAAGTGCCGAGAACGCACTCTACGTAGTGGAAGGCATGCAATTTGATCGCGGTTATATCTCCCCTTACTTTGTGACAGACAGCGAGAAAATGTCAGTTGAGTTCGACAACTGCAAGGTAACTGTTCCCTGACTCTGAGCTCACTCCATCATAGTGTTGCACCAGATGTAATGTACTAATGTATTGTGTGACACTGTGACTGCAGTTGCTTCTTGTTGACAAGAAAATTACCAATGCAAGGGATCTTGTTGGTGTTCTGGAGGATGCGATTAGAGGAGGATACCCAATATTAATAATTGCAGAAGACATTGAGCAGGAGGCTTTAGCGACTCTTGTGGTTAACAAGCTTAGAGGCACATTGAAGATTGCAGCTCTCAGAGCTCCAGGATTTGGAGAGCGCAAGAGCCAATATCTTGACGATATTGCCATTCTTACTGGAGGTAAGTTCTGTGTGCATTGCTGAGCCCAGTGTTTAGGCATAATCTTTTTATTTTATGTTAATCGTGTACTATTTTTTCATTTGCGCTTGCAGCAACTGTGATTCGAGAGGAAGTCGGTCTTTCACTTGACAAAGCTGGAAAAGAGGTTCTTGGAAATGCCGCAAAGGTTGTCTTAACGAAGGAGACTTCGACAATTGTCGGTGATGGGAGCACACAAGACGCAGTGCAAAAGCGTGTTACACAGATCAAGAATCTTATTGAGGTATTGATGAATAGTAGAAGAGTAGAGCAAATAGGGTATCTTTATTACTTTTTGTCAATAGCGTACTTACAGTAATATGGTATCTGGTTTGTGCAGCAAGCGGAGCAAGATTATGAAAAGGAAAAACTGAATGAGAGAATTGCAAAGCTCTCTGGTGGAGTTGCTGTGATTCAGGTTATTTACGAACCCCATTGATACCCTTTGTCTGATCCAAAATGTGTTCCAGAGATATTAAGTAAAGCTTCTTTTCTTTTGTATTGGTTAAAAGGTTGGAGCACAAACTGAGACAGAACTTAAAGAGAAGAAGCTGAGAGTTGAAGATGCGCTTAATGCTACAAAGGTTATTTGTTTCTCTGAGGCTTCTAAAAACGTGCTATATTTCTACTCGTGAACTACATCTGATCAGGATTTCAATTTTTCCAGGCCGCTGTGGAGGAAGGTATTGTCGTTGGTGGTGGTTGCACTCTGCTTCGACTTGCTTCTAAGGTTGATGCTATTAAAGCCAGCCTTGAAAATGATGAAGAGAAGGTAAATTGATCAAAGCCTTCAGGTCTTCAGATTCTAACTCGTAAACCTTCAGGTCTTCTAACTTCTCTGATTGCCTTACTTCAGGTTGGAGCGGATATCGTGAAAAGAGCACTGAGTTACCCTCTGAAACTGATTGCCAAGAATGCCGGAGTCAATGGAAGCGTAGTTAGCGAGAAGGTAGTAGTTTAACAGAAAACCTCCACACACTTTGTGCTCTTGGTTTAAGTCATATGCTTGACTAGCTGTCTTGTATTAACTTGCAGGTGCTTTCTAACGATAACGTGAAATACGGTTACAATGCTGCAACCGGCAAATACGAGGATTTAATGGCTGCAGGAATCATCGATCCAACAAAGGTAAGAAAACTGTTCTTCGCTATAAAGCTAATTTGGTCGTCAAAGATCCAACCATGAACCTGAGTGTGCTTTATGTCCGATTTAGGTTGTGAGATGTTGCTTGGAACACGCAGCTTCTGTTGCAAAGACATTCTTGATGTCAGACTGTGTTGTTGTTGAGATCAAGGAGCCTGAGCCAGTTCCCGCAGGCAACCCAATGGACAACTCAGGTTTGTTCAGACATGATCAGATACTTTGATTCTCCCTCCCATGAATATCCCTCAAATTTATCACTGACTCTGTTGTTTACTTCCTTTGTTTCAGGATATGGATATTGAGGAGATAACGGAATATTCCGACGGAAGTAACTCGCTGGAAATTGATTCCTCTTAGTTTGCTATAGATGAGTCGCAAGTGTAATGATTTTGAACAAGAGAATGTGTGATCTGATGAAATTTTGTATCCAACATATGAATAAATCATGAGTCCTTAATGTTCTACCACTAGGCAACATAAGTAACGTCAACCACTAGGCAACGTGTCCGGTCGTATAAAGAGACCGTTTTTAATTGAAAGAAGGATAATGTTTGACAATTTATGTCCATTTCGTACAAAAGAAATATAGATATAAATTGACTGAAAATGGTAAGAGAAATTCACAGGTAAAAAGAACACCTTTCAAGATTGGATACAGTTCCTCACAAGTAATATAGCCAAGAAGAGAAGCGAAGCTATGAACAGATTACATCGAAAGACATAAAACTTTTTAGGTGGTGAACTATTTCTTGTTAAAGCCAAACAAGGATTTGATGGCGTTAATGGCACTCTCGTTGATGAAAGATTCATCGAATTGCTTCATAAGTGGATCGAAATCCTCCGACTTCCTGATGTTTTCTAGATCTGGATCGCTTCGAATTCTCTAAAAACAAAACAATTGCTTAGCTTCAACAAGCACCACCATATCTCTCTCTCACAGTTGAACATAAGGATTCATTGAAATTACCTTGAAATCTTCATATCCTGACTTCAATGCCTCTTCTAGAGCGGAGAGACCAGCTTGAACCTATCAAAAGAACTCTATCAGCTCTGCAAGTCAAAACGCAATATCTGATAGATTTTACCTGATTAAGCTTTGAGTAGCAACAAGCAACATTGTAACTTGCAACTGATGCTTCATCTGGTGTTGGTTTAGAACCTAACACAGACTCAAACCTCTCCAATGCTTCCTCATATTTACCATTCCTACATCAATTAAAGAGACAAGTCAATACTCAACTTTTCTTTGGCTAACTCACAACAACACTTGAGGCTTTACTTGGAAAACTGCAGCCCTTCACGAAGATCTTTCTCCCGTTGAGCTTTCTGTTCTTTCTTCCTCAAATAGTTTTGCATCTAACCCACAGTTCACAAGACACAATACATTACTTTTTGGTGTAACATAAATAATACTTTTTTAAGAAAGATTTCAAGAGGAACTCACCTGAATCTCTCTCAATCTACTGCTAATGAATCCGGCATTTCTCTCGGCTCTTATTATCTCTTTCTCGGTTAGCTCACCAGAATCATCCACCTTACCTACAAGATAACAAGACACAACAAAAGTTCTGCAGAGAGAATAGATAACACAAAACAGAGCTGGAATTTGGGAAATTCAACATACCATATCGCTTCTCCATTTGCATAAGCAACGGTCCAATTCTCTGACGGATTGTGTACATTGTCCTACCGTACTCTGCTGCAGGCCAAATCTCTGTCCCAAACACTGCACTGCACACTCAATCCAAGGTCCTATAGTTACATACAACACATATACACGATAGATAAAAGGCAAATTATCGATATTCCAATCAAATTATAGCTCAGTTTAATCTCGTCTTGTATTTAACACCCTTGACATAATTTATGAGATTTTGACCATATAATTACTACATACAGCAAATACATGCAGAGCAATTATTCAGATTTCAGCCGATTTTTTTTTCACAATCTCTCAAACTAATAATCTATTGAAACAAGGAGAAAGAACAAACCTTGTGGCAATAACTCTGTCGCCGACAGAGAATTTCCCGGTTTTGTCTGCTGATCCACCGGGTAAGATAGCATCAATGTAAGTCCCACCATCTCTTCCTTTCCGGAATTTCAAACCATAAGGCTGCTCCACCTCCACTTCGTATGTTTCATACTTCTCTTCTTCTTCATTTCCTTCTCCATCTTTCTCTTTTCCTCCTCCTCCTCCTCCTGCTTCAGTTTTAGCAGACGACTCTGTCTCTGACGCCTTCAAAACGAAGTTCCAGCGTTTTCCTACATGGGTATTGCACAAAGCAGACGAATTGCTCGAAAGGAAGAGACTTTTCGCTGAAATGATACTGGGTTGAGTGATCAAGCTAGGGTTTTGCTGGGTTCTTGGCAGTGAAGGCGAAGAATACAGAAATGGATAACTGGTCGGAGCTAAAGACATGGTTGATTCCTTTCTTCTTTCGGTTCGAGCTCAGACACAAGCCAGAGAGACAGGGGATTAGTTGGATTTTGCCATATGGAGGAACCGAGGAAGAGACGTCGTGTATTTTCGGATTACAAGTTTGCATGATTTAGTGGCTATGATTCAGTCTTGGTGTTTCGCCACGTGTCATCTTGTAATGGTACAATGAGCTTGATCCTTTTTCTTCCCCTCCTTGCAATAAAAAATTCGCATCTCCCCTCACTTGGATTCGTTTACTACATAACACTCGACTTTTGACTCTAAAAAATAATGACCATTTCTGCAAGAAGACAAAGGCAACATTACAGAAGTGGTATGTTCGGAGAAAAGTGCCATAGTCAACTGATTTCTTACAGAAATTACAGACCTTTTAATTCAAGGACAAACAATGGAGTCTCATTAGGTCTCTAAATAAACAATTGTTTTGTTCAGATCTCTATTCACATTCTTTGTGGAATTCACTGAGCTTCTAGTGAACTGGCAAAAAAAAGCTAAAAAAAGATGCTCCAAAGCCTAAGCCTCGAGATATATTCTGCACTAGACCTATCAATTTGCATCCTAATGAAACGAAATTTAAAACATTTGATTCGTGCCTAAGTAGAAAAGTTAGATATCGAAGGCGACAAAAGTAAACAGAATCTAATTATAAATGTAAAAGGGATGCGTCAAATACAACAACTAGCTGAAGTTTCTCCCCCAGACGGATTAAACTTGTCATGTAGACATTGATCAACATAGTGATGTAAAAGTCATATGAGTTAAATCGCACAAGTAGAGATATTGATGTTAGATCTATAACTTCTCCATAATCTGAACGAGAAAGAACGTTCATTAAATGGTTGAAGAGACGAATCAAGATACAGATCTATACTACATCTCTAAGGAAAGAAAAAAAAAAAAAGAATGCTTCCATGTTGAGTTAGGAATCATCATACGACTTCAAGCGAGCAGAAGAACACAGATGCAGATTTTATATATACCTCCACGTATATGGATTCAAATGCTGGAGTCACCAACTTTCTCCTTTGCCTTGATCTTCCACTAAAACTAAGATAGACGGATCAAAGGATAACGCAGAAACAGGTTTTTCCCCGACCACAGTCAATATCATCTTCTTCACTGCAAGAAATTGAGATAATCACATCATTCCAAAATCCATCAAATTCTCCATATACCAAATAGACATGGGTGCTTAAAGTAGTTAAACAAAAACTCATTCTTCATGTAAAGAAACCAAAACAAAACTCCCAATCTGATACCATAATTAAGAAACCTTATGACCAAACTAATTGTCCCTACATTTGAGAATCTCAGTTTTGATACAGAAAGCAGAAGACCAACCTTGGTTCAAATTCTCGAATTTCAGCAAGCTCCTTAATCCCCATGACATCCACCCACTGTACCTTCTTCTCCTCCTTGTTAGAATCCGCCTTTCTAAGACTACTTTTCAGAGTGAGAGTATCTCCAACAATTTGACCATCTTCTTCTTCTCTAACCTCATCATTCCTATGACCATCCGCATGATCAACAACCTCTTGATGTGCATCATGATCATCATCGTCATTAGTAGCTGAAACAACAGTTTTTCAAAGACACGTGAGGGGGGGTATTCTCCAACTTGAGCAAACTTGCCGAGTATATGTGAGAGAAGCGCTTACAAAAATAGATTAGAAGGCAATGGATCTTACAAAGCAAAACACTCATCAAGACATGTATCGAGTCTTTGAAACAATTGATCATCAATGGAGAAACTTCTTACACCTCTTTATTCGAATTAGCCCATTTGGTGTGTGCCCAGATGGGAAAAAAGCTAAAAACTTTGAGCGACAAAAAAGCAGAACTAGTTTTGATTTATCGATTCGAAGAAGAAGAAGAAGAAAAAAACGCAGATAAACCCAGAAAAAAAGGCTTAGAAGAATAACCACACAACCGTATGTACAAATTCTCTTTAAAAGAATCGAAGACGCATAGATATCCACTGAATTTATTAAGAAAGGGACAGAGACAAAGCAATGCTAAATGTTAACTGAAAAGTTACAGATTCGTCTCGAGGACAATAAGCGATGAAAAAGCAAGATTGAAGAGGAAAGGAATATGAAAAGGCAGATACTTTTCTGATTTGAGAGGGAAAGAGTAAGAGAGACAACGAATTTTTTTTTATAAAAACCTTATTTTCCTGAGAATAAGGAAATAGAGGAAGAAGAAGATCAAGTCGTAGATGCTAGTGTTGTTAATATTCCCCACTTTTCAGTTAATTTATTTGGGTTTGTTATTTAAAATTGACAACAAGTCAATAACCAACCAAAACTTTGTATAGTGGACCAACCGGGAAAAACAAAAACCTTTGCTTTTTCAGTGCCTTTTAAGACTTGTGGATAATTTCCTAATGTATATTTGTGGTAATCAAATTCTCTTGAGAATTCGGCAAATCTTGAGAAGAGGCCGAGAGTAAAGCATAAAGCAAATATAGCAGCTTCGTGTAAACGATAAATTTCATTCATTTATATACCTATAGTTACAATATGAAAATGATATATTGGATATATGTGTTTACCTTCAACCCTTTTCATACATTTCATCTGGTTACCGAATTAAAGCTTTGTTTGCTAAAGCATAATCAAAACATAAAAGATAGTACAATAAAATAAACAATATATAAGTTGTAACATAAAACCATCTGCATCTGTATTCTGTATACTGTATACAAGCCACGTTGAGTAAAACCAATGACAAACCAAATGCGAGTCAAGAACATGTCTTAACATAGAACCATCTGCATCCACAATACCTTGGTCATGAGGCTATCAATCAGGCATCAAAAATGATTTGACTTGGCAAAAGAGAATGAAAGGAAACAAAGATCCAGAATCTTTTGAGCACTTTGTTTCATCATGAAAGTGAATGTCTGAGACTCACTTGCAGAAAAAAAAAAAAAGCTCATGTAGAAATACAAGGCACCCTAAAAACCTGATATCGTCTAAAGATCATATAACTAAGCAAGTTTGCATATATCCTCGTATTCAATGGACTTTACGACTCTTCCATCATAGACACCTTTCTCGATCTGCACTTTAGCACAGAACTTGTCTGTATCTACACCCAACAACCTGGCATTTGAACCACGGTATGCACCATTCACTATCTTCACCAACCCTCCGATCTGTGGAAGCACCGTCTCAAGCTCCTCCTGATCAACTCTCAATACATGCTTGGAATCAAGCATCTCGATCTCCCCTACATACGTATCAATCACTTTCCTCACAACACCTTTTTGCTTATAATACCCTTTCTCTGCCAAAGCCTTACTCATGACTTTCACAATTATCCCTTCGAACAACCAGTGATCTTTACGATTGATCCTCTCCTTCTTCGTCTCTTCCTCCTTCATCAACTCATCCAAAGCTGATCTTCTCTCCTTCTCGCTCCTCCCCGAGTCTCCAGCTTTTTTCCTCTTCTCACCTCTCTCATGCTTCTCGTAATCTTCGTCCTCAAACACAACGTGTTTCGAGCTCTCGCCCCTCTCTTTCCCCGTAGTAACCTGTTTAGCCACTCCCGCAAGAGCGAATTCAACCTTCACCCCACTCTTCAACCTCAAGTCTTCATCTTTCTTCTTCTCATCATCATCCTGAACCATTTCTTTACCACTACCTTCACCTTCACCTGAGCTATGCCCACCACCAGCATTCAATTTCTCAGCAGCTCTCTCGATCTGTCTCTGAATCTCCCTCTCTTGTTTCTCCTCCTCAGCTAACTCACTCTTCACTCTCTTGTTCTTCAACCTCTCTTTAAACAAAGTCTCCGAATCCCTATCGATATAAGTAATGAACCATCCTTTGGGAGTCTCTTCTACCTTGCACTTACCGGTTTTGCCCAAGTACTTGATGAACTCCGTCAACGTCGCCCACTCGGTGGAATTCATGTGGACATGGTGTCTGTCGTTGATGTACTCGTTGTAGACGACGGTGGCGGCGATACGGGAGAATCGGTGGCTCCGACGCATCAGATCGAGGAACGTCTTCTCGAATTCCTCAGAGTAACCCTCGACAACACGAGTCGGGTTCATCCCAAAGACCTGCATCTGCCTCTGGTGAGACTCGCTCATACAATGGCACTTGAATCCGTTCTCGTCCCGGCATTGCTTCTGACACATCTGACAATACCATCGAAGCTTCTGGAGACCTTTGGCTTTCATCCGATTCGCCATCGCCTTCGGGGTTAGAAAATCGTTCTTACCCATCGATTCTACTCGAACAAATTACGGGTCTTGGGGATTGATGAAATCTAGGGTTTTGCGGTAACCCCACTGATCAATTCAGCCCTCGCAAAGATCCAGAGAGCAGAGAACTCTGAGAGTTCGAGAAGAAGAGAGAGAGATCAATCGAGGGTTGAAGATTCGCAAAGAATCGATCGATGTATAGAGGTCGATTGATTGTTGAAATTGTTCATCAGCGATAGGCGCAAGTTCTCATATTGTTATCTCCTAATCAAGTTTCAAGACCCATAAATTAATGGGCCTATAAGTGCTAAGGCCTCACTTATTAAGATGACTGCATTGTAATCTTCAACTGTTTTTTTTTTTTTTTGGCTATTAGTAACACTTTTTGGTTTACTAAAAAAAAAAAGTTTTCTTTACGACAATTCTGATTTGTATGAATTTTTTTTTTTAACTTCGGATTTTTATGAATTTTTCTGGCAATTAGTTGTAGTTTTCTGTTTAGAATGACCTGATTAAAAATTAAAAAAAAAAATACACAGCCATGTAAGACAATTTTATTATTTTATTAAAAGGAAGTAATTCTGTACCAATTAGTAGTTGTGAAATACAAGAAAAGTCAACTATGTACAACTAGAGAGTAGGGAAAACAAAAATAAAATACAACTGAGATATTTAGAATATTGAAGAAAGACCAACTCATATGCTAAGAAGTAAACTCGTCGCCAGATCTGACTTTGTCAATTTTGACTTGGTTCCAATTCCATTCTTCTCTTTTAGGCAAAAGCACAATATAAAGATGAGAGTGTCAATTCTCAAAAGTTAATACAAAGACAGAGCAGAGATAATAAGCAAGAAAAGAATAAGAAAGCAGAGAGAAAGAAAAAACAGAATATTAATGGCTGCTTTGTCTGATAAACTAGCCGATGCTTACCAGAACGCAAGACCAAGATATCCGATCGATTGGTTCACGAAGCTCGCAGCTCGAACCGGTCAGCACAAATTGGCTTGGGATGTCGGTACTGGCAACGGTCAAGCCGCCATTGGTGTAAGCATGTTTCTTCATCTTCTTCCCAAAGTTTCCATTTTTACCTTCTTTCCTTCACCAGATCCCTTAAAATGACATGGTTTTAGGGTAGAGTAAGAGATTTAGGGATTCGACATGTCAGTCTTAAGAAAGAGTAATTACGAGAGAAGAAGATGAACTGTTTCTTCCTTACGATCATGGTTTAATTGGAGCCATAATTTGCGATTTAGTCGATGAAATTAATAATATCAAATGTTTGTGATGAATAATAATATACCATTACTTTTGCTTTCACATTTCGTTAAAGTGAGTTCGTTAAATCTAATTTGTTTTCATAACATTCATCAAATTTTTATTTTTTCATGTTTTCTTGTTATGGAAGAATGTTTTCTTGTTATGGAAGAATGCTTTCACTATACAATGAACTTGTTGATATTATAACTAAAAAAAACCATCGTAAACATAACAATTGTTTGATTACTTACAGCTCGCAGAGTATTTCGAGAAAGTTGTGGCCACAGACATCAACGAAGCACAACTAAAACGGGCAGTGAAACACGAAAGAATCAGTTACCATCACACTCCGACAACGATGTCAGAAGACCAAATGGTTGCTCTTGTCGGAGGAGACAACTCCGTCGATCTCATCGTCGCTGCACAAGCCGTTCACTACTTCGATCTCGCACCATTCTACAACATAACCAAACGTGTTCTTCGCAAAGAAGGAGGTTTGATCGCAGTTTGGGTCTACAACGATCTAGTCATCTCCCCTGAAGTCGATGCCATCATGAAACGTCTTGTGGACTCCACGTTTCCGTTTAGAACTCCCATCATGAATCTTGCCTTTGACGGCTACAAAACGCTGCCGTTTCCTTTTGAAGGTGTTAAAGGAATGGGATGTGAAGGAAAGCCAATAACGCTTGACATTCCTCATAAGCTTTCGCTTAAAGGGTTTATAGGGTTCTTGAGATCTTGGCAGCCCGCGATGAAAGCTAAAGAACGAGGAGTTGAGCTCGTAACTGAAGATTTGATCAATAGGTTTGAAGAAGCTTGGGGTGATGATGATGATGTTAAGGATATTTTCTACAAAGCTCATATGATTGTTGGAAAACTTTCGGTAAATTCATTTTACTTTGATTATAACATTCATAGTTACATACTTTCATGTTTTAATGAATCGTTTCTCATCTAATATGCAGGCTTCAGATATAGAACGACATCGAAAGAGATTTGAATCCAATTGTGTGGTTACGAAACTGAAGGATAGTAACAACTCGGCTGTTATTGCTTCAGGTTTGTTTTCAAAATTATATTTCTCGCCACCATTAATTGTTTGTTTATCTCCAAATTAAACAATTTCATAAATTGAGTTGTGTTGTGTTGTTGAATTGTAGTGACGGCTGCTGCGTTTGCTGGAGTGGCAGCTTACTGTGCCTATTCTGCGAGGAAGAACGCTTAGATATATTTATATACCTTTTGATGGACAAGAACCGGTTTCTGAATCTGTTGAACGCGATTGCCAATTACTGAATCGAGAATTTATAACCAATGTAATCACGTATACTACTTGTGTGTATGTCATTGAACATTTCTTTTATCATCTTCATCGCATTTTAAGTTGAACATCTCATAGATGCATGCAAGTGTTAATAACTAAGCAAGTGCTTGGCTGAAAAAATTTGGACAAGGATCAAAACTCAAAAGCAGACCTAACCAGATAAAAAACAATGAAATCTCTAAAACGCTATTCCATAACTAATCTCTAGGTCGATTTCATGTATAAATATTTGCTTCAAACAAATTCGAAAGTCATTTCCTTTCTTGAAGAACAAGTTATCTATACCCAATAGTCTAACAAGAGTTTCTAGATTAGCTCATGTGGAGTTTGTCGATACAACTAAAGAAGATAAGGCTGGTCAACTCGTCATTATCTGGTCAAAGTTTTGTTTATTGGGCTTAAACCCAAGCTGGTGTGTTTACAAGAAGAAAAACAAAGTCATGGGCTTACATGTTTAAAACCCAATTGGTGTCTGCTGGTATATAAACGAGACAAGGGTTTTAAACGTGAAAAAGGGGAAGCAGAGATAATTAACAGAAGGAGCAGAGAGATAGAGTCACGGTGAAGAGATTCTAGGTCATCGATCTTCTTCAAACTGAGTTGTCTTCTTCACGTCACGTCTTTGAGCAAAGTTAATAGTTCTGGGTTTTTTCTACTTGTGGTATCTGAAACAAGTCGAAAGATAGACGTGAGGTTATACGTGAGAGAGAAGAAACTAAATTCTTTGTAAACACTTTATTGTTCTAGTGGATCGTTGAGAGTACCGTCTCTCCCCAGACGTACCGAAAGGGAACTGGGTTACCAAATTTCTTGTGTCTTGCTTGAAAACAACAAACAAACTAAGTATCAAGGTTAAATTGATCTAAGTAGTTCAGGTTAAGAGCTAAGACTAGAGGTTGAAATCATTATTAAAACCTCACAAGTGGTATCAGAGCACCAGGTTTAAGCGGAGGATACGGTTTCAGTTTCTGATCTGCGATTGGTGTTGTTTCGGGAAAGTCCAGGTTATTCGATCAAGTGTTTACATCTACAAAGTCTGAATCATGGAACCATCTTTTCGTAAAATTGAGGTGGAGAAGTTTGATGGTAAAGGAGACTTTGGTATGTGGAAATTCAAGATGCTTATGGCACTTGAAAATCTGGGGTTAGATTCTGCAATTAGTGAGGAAGAAACTAGCGCAGCATCTGACAAAGGAAAAGGAAAAGAAGATGAGATAGATGCTAAGGCTACTCCATCTCCGATTGATCCAAAGAAGAAGGAGATAGACAAAAAGGCAAAGAACTTGATATGTTCTAGCCTTAGTAATTTGGTCTTGCGGAATGTTATGAAGCAAACAACAGCTCTAGGTGTGTGGAAAGCTCTAGAGAAGGATTATCAGACAAAGACCTTACCAAATCGCATTTATCTGAAGCAAAGATTTGCCAGTTTTAAGATGGAAGAGCACAAAAGCATAGAGGAGAATCTTGACGTGTTTCTTAGGCTGGTGGACGATTTGGAGAGCTTGAGTATAACTATAAGTGATGAAGAGCATGCAATTCAGGTGTTGTCTAGCTTACCTAAGCAGTTTGATTCACTAGTTCATACTCTCAAATACGGCAACGGGAAAGAGACACTTACTATGAATGAAGTTACCGCTTCAGCATATGCCGAGGAAATTGAGCTAAAAGAGAGTGGGCTTCTAGGAAAATCAAAGTCAAGTGCGGATGCTTTGGTTGCAAGTAGAGGGAGGTCTGAAAAGAGGACTACAGGTCAGAGTAAAGGTAGATCCAAGAGCAGAGATTCAAGGTCGAAGTCTAGACCAAAGAATCAACCAAAAGCTAGAGAATGTTGGATATGCGGGAAAGAAGAACACTACAAGAAAGAGTGCCCTGAAAGGAAGAACGGGAAACAAGATTCTGCAAATGTAGTACATGAAAGAGAGGAACCTATGGTCTTAACAGCAAGCGTCCAAGACACTATGGATGAATAGGTCATGGATTCTGGGTGTACTTTCCACATTACACCAGATAGAGATGTCTTGTATGACTTCAAGGAGCTTGATGGCGGAAAGGTGATGATGGGTAACAACACTCACAGCGAAGTCAAAGGCATTGGAAAAATCAAGATCATAAACTCAGATGGAGCTACCGTGATATTAACTGATGTGAGATACATACCAACCATGAGCAAAAATCTCATCTCTTATGGCCAGCTAGAGAAGAACAGGTGCAAATATGAAGGGAAAGACTTCATAGTTACTTTCTACAAGAAGGGCCAGAAAGTGATTTCAGGAAAATATGAGAACGGGCTGTACTATTTGCAGGGAACAGTTGTGAGAGGAGAAGCATCTGTGGTCAGGACAGTGGTAAATCTAACAAACAGATGGCATTCAAGGTTAGGACATATGAGTCTTAAGAACATGAATCTTCTGGTCAAAGGAGGTTATCTAAACTCAAAGGAAGTCCACACTTTAGATTTCTGTGAAAAGTGTGTGTTTGGTAAGTCTCACAAGCAGAGTTTTCCAGTTGGCAAACACACTACTACGGGTATTTTGGAATACATTCACAGTGATCTTTGGGGCTCAGTGTCAAACGAGCCAAGCATGACAGGGTGTAGATACTTTCTTACTTTCATTGATGATTACTCAAGGAAGGTTTGGATCAGATTCCTAAGGAGTAACGACGAAGTGTTTGAAAACTTTTCAGAGTGGAAAGCACTGGTGGAAAATCAGAAGAGTAAGAAGATAAAGTGTCTACGAACTGATAATGGATTAGAGTTCTGCAACAATCAGATGGATAAGCTATGTCAGGATTCAAGGATTAAAAGACATCGAACTTGCACTTATACTCCACAGCAAAATGGAGTATCTGAGAGGATGAATCGGACAATAGCTGAGAAGATCAGCTGTATGTTAGCAGAAACAGGAATGGAAAAGAAATTTTGGGCTGAGGCAGCTTCCACTGCAGTTTATCTCATAAACAGATCACCAAATGCATCTCTGAAGTTCAAGATTCCTGAAGAGGTTTGGTCAGGATCAAAGGTTGATTATAGTCATCTCAGACGGTTTGGTTGTGTTGCATATGTTCATGTAATACAAGACAAGATGAGTCCAAGAGCTGTTAAAGGGATTTTCTTAGGATATCCACAGGGTACTAAAGGTTACAGGGTTTGGATTCCGGAGGATAGAAAATGTACTAACAGCAGGAATGTAGTCTTTGATGAGGAAAAGCTGTATAAGGACCGAGATCAAAATGAAGTAACAAAATCTACAAAGAAGAAGAAAGTTACATTCAAAGCTGGATTGATCCAAGGACCTACTCCAAATGGTTCGGTTCAAGAGTCCACTGGTCAAGGTGGAGAAGTTTCAGAAAGCACAGATTCTGCTAGTCAAGGTGGAGCTACTTCGGAAAATTCAGAATCAGAAGAGGAGCAGGAATCTGAGGAAGAACAAGAAAATCAGGATGATGAAGAGTCTCTTGATGATTATTTGCTGGCAAGAGACAGAGTGAGAAGAACTATCAAACCACCATCGAGGTTTGAGGATGCTGATTATTTAGCCTATGCTTTAACTAGCGCTGAAAGCATAGAGTTAAATGAACCAAGGTCAGTCGTAGAAGCTAGACGAAGTAAAGACTGGAAGAAGTGGAAGCAGGCTATGGAAGAGGAAAAACAATCTCTGGACAAAAATGAAACTTTTGAGATTGTCTCTAAGCCGAGAAAGCAAAAAATAGTTGGGTGTAAATGGATCTTCAAGTACAAGGAGGGCATTCCAGGTGTTGAAGAACCTAGATACAAAGCAAGACTTGTAGCTAAGGGATTTACACAGGTTGAAGGAGTGGATTACAATGAAATATTTGCTCCGGTGGTTAAGCATGTTTCTATTAGAATCATGTTGTCAGTTGTGGTTAATTTTGATCTGGAATTGGAGCAACTAGACGTGAAGACTGCTTTCTTACATGGTACACTTGATGAAGTCATTTACATGAGTCAGCCAGAGGGTTTTACAGAGAAGGGAAACGAAGACAAGGTCTGTCTTCTTAAGAAATCTCTATATGGTTTGAAACAGTCACCTAGACAATGGAATCAGAAGTTTGATGAATTCATGAAGTCAATGGAGTTTCAAAGGAGCGCTAGGGATCCATGTGTTTACACTAAGGGATCATATATTGATGATATGGTTTATCTCTTACTATATGTCGATGACATGCTTGTGGCAGCAAAGGATATGGAAAAGATCAAAGTTTTGAAAGCAAGCTTAAGTAAAAAGTTCGAGATGAAGGATCTAGGACCAACGACTAGAATTCTTGGTATGGATATCATCAGGGACAGAAAGAAAGGTACTCTCAAGTTATCACAGGAAAGATATCTTAAGCAGGTTTTAAGAACTTTTAACATGGAGGATTGCAAGGCTGTTGTAACTCCAAGTAATTCGCAGTTTAAGCTTAAGAGTCTAACAGAGTAGGAGGTAAAAGCAGAGAGAAGATTGATGGATTCAGTTCCCTATGCAAGTGCAGTGGGGAGTCTGATGTATGCTATGATCGGCTCACGACCTGATCTTGCCTTTGCCATTGGATTAGTTAGCAGATTCATGGCGAATCCAGGAAGATCTCATTGGGCTGCGGTTAAGTGGATTTTGAGGTATTTAAAAGGAGCTACAGGAGTGTGTCTTACTTTCACAAAATCAGAGAAATTTGAGATTGAAGGGTTTTGTGATTCAAATTATGCTACAGACTTAGACAGGAGAAGGTCGGTTTCAGGCTATGTTTTCAAAGTTGGTGGCAATACGGTCAGTTGGAGATCATGTCTACAACAAGTAGTTGCTTTATCTACTACGGAAGCAGAATATATGTCTCTATCTGAGGCTACTAAGGAAGGTCTGTGGCTTAAGGGATTGTGTGGTGAATTGGGTTTCAAAGGGGACAGTTTTAAACTCAATTGTGATTCACAAAGTGCTATATGTTTAGCAAAGAACAGTGTGCACCATGACAGAACAAAGCATGTTGATACCAAATATCATTTTATCAGAAATATAGTCGATGAAGGTTCAGTCAAGATCCTAAAGGTTCACACTACAGCTAATCCAGCAGACATGCTCATGAAGTGCTTACCTGGAAACACGTTTGAGAAGTTCATGGTGCTTCTCAATGTCATTCCGTAATTGTTTCCAAGACGTCTTGAGATTGCTCTTGTCGGTTTGGGCATCTCGCAAGACATAGGATATTGATTAGAAAAATTCAGTATCAGGACAAAGGAAGAAATCGACACATGTTTCAGGTGGTAAAATCTGGAAATCAAGAGTTGGATTTTATCGGTTCACCAATTCAAAGAGGAGAAGAGGAGACATGGTTTTATGAAAAACAATTTGTCATCTCAAGGGAAATCGATGGAGAAAAGGAAATCTTTCAAATGGTCAAATTTGAAATAAAATCTCATAAAAGTTTTTCGGTGGTTCTTACCTGACTTTGGAGAAGTTTGTAATTGAAATCAAAGGTGTTGTCTGGGCAGCTGGAGATGCATAAGAAACACATTCAGATTTCAAAGTTTATGGCTTAAATCGCAGATGAAGAGAAACTGAAATGGTTGTCACGGTAAAGAGATGACTAAAAGAGTTTCAGGTTTACCTGAGATTGAGCTTAGCGGCGTCGGTTAAGACTGCAGCAGAATTGTCTGACGGTGAAGTCAGTGGAAGGCTGGAAGCCACAGTGATTCACCATCGAAGAAGCAAATAGATCGAGAATAGTCGACGATTCTCGCATCTAGACAAATTATCTTGTGGTGGAGATTACAGGCAACAGTGATGAACACCATTAGCGACAAACGGCGGTGAAGCTGGAGTTGTGGTGCTTCATTTGCAGAGACGGCGGCAAGATTCATCGGCTCGTTTAAAGCCATGAATCGTGACAATGGCGAGCTCCAAGGACGGCGGTGAAGTCGGAGAAGAAGCAGCGCCGGAAAAGGTCCACTAGAACGGCGATATGACGGAGAGGCGACAAAGGATTTCGTCTCAGGTAATGGTCGTGTTTTTTTTTTGGGTTGCATCGACAAGGTGGAGATTTGTGGAGTTTGTCGATACAACTAAAGAAGATAAGGCTGGTCAACTCGTCATTATCTGGTCAAAGTTTTGCTTATTGGGCTTAAACCCAAGCTGGTGTGTTTACAAGAAGAAAAACAAAGTCATGGGCTTACATGTTTAAAACCCAATTGGTGTCTGCTGGTATATAAACGAGACAAGGGTTTTAAACGTGAAAAAGGGGAAGCAGAGATAATTAACAGAAGGAGCAGAGAGATAGAGTCACGGTGAAGAGATTCTAGGTCATCGATCTTCTTCAAACTGAGTTGTCTTCTTCACGTCACGTCTTTGAGCAAGGTTAATAGTTTTGGGTTTTTTCTACTTGTGGTATCTGAAACAAGTCGAAAGATAGACGTGAGGTTATACGTGAGAGAGAAGAAACTAAATTCTTTGTAAACACTTGATTGTTCTAGTGGATCGTTGAGAGTACCGTCTCTCCCCAGACGTACCGAAAGAGAATTGGGTTACCAAATTTCTTGTGTCTTGCTTAAAAACAACAAACAAACTAAGTATCAAGGTTAAATTGATCTAAGTAGTTCAGGTTAAGAGCTAAGACTAGAGGTTGAAATCATTATTAAAACCTCACAGCTCATGATGAACATCTTGTCACTCTTGTTTGAAAATATCAAAGTTCACTTCCAGGATCACCGGAATTAATCTCATTGAACGAGGAGGTAACTTGCCGGAGCAGTTAGGGTTTTACCCAGACATTGATCTTGACGACCAGTGAAGCTTTAACAGTCAATGCAACACCCCCACATTTCTTTCTTTTCTTAATTAACAATATATATGTAAACACACACATATATATATATATATATACATAGCTTTAGGTTTTGAGGAATCAATATGCAGGAAAACCAAATCTTACAAGTTACTACCATACATCTACTACAATATCTTCAAAGTATAAACACTAACTAGGAAAACGTACACGAAAATAAAATCTAACAGACCAGACTCTAATAGAAAACAAAAAAAGCGACCAGAAAAATGACGATGAACAGGACATAACTGATTTAAAAGTTGATGGTACTAAAACATAATTTGAAGTGGTTTAGCATTGGTTTTTTAAGTGGTAAGTTTTTAGTTTCTAGTGACTTCATGGGTTCTCTCTTTTACTTTTTTTTTTGTTTGCATACGCATTTTCACCTTTATAATGTAACTTTTTAAAGTTTAATCAATTTTAAATATATTCAGTTGTGTCATTTTATTTAATGAAAGTTCACTAATTACCTCGCGATAATCTGTTTCTTTTGTTTGTTTTACATTGGGTATGACCGATTAAACCATGTTGTGTATCAACTTAATTTATTAATTCTAGAAACCAAACAATTAAGTTATTTGAAAAAAAAAACAGATATTATCTCTTTTTAATACTAGTTCAATTTTGCTATCGCCCAACCTAAAAAGTCCTTTGATGTATGTGATAGGTAATGACTCTATTGTTTCGAAGGACTCTTTAGGTATGCCAAAGTACTCTTCAAGTCGGCCGATAGCAAAGTCTGAAGTATCAACCAGTTTGACTTCTTTTGTTGATGATTATTCTAGGAAATTAAGATCGCTTTTGTTGATGGATTATTGTAGGAGATTAATATCGCTTTTGTTGAATGATTATTGTAGTGAATTGATCAAAAAGAGATACTGATAAAACCAAAGATGATTGTCCAGGGTATGTCAAAAGTATCAAAGGAGTAAATGTTACGCAAAGCCTATCGATTCAGAGACGGCAGCCCTTGTGAGAAGTATGGTTTGGTTATTTTTTATTTATTTATTTTTTTTCTTTGTGGCCAATTTCATACCTAACAAGTTGAAGTTGTGTTGTCTTGCAGCTGTGGTGCCACAAGAAAATTGTTTAGATCGTCAAAGAAAAGTTAGTGTCAAATACATCGACAACTTTGTTTTGCCACCGGATGAGAAGATCCCAAGTGGAAAGGTTTTAGCAGTCAACGCTATCAAACCCAATACCAGTTTCCAATACCATCAAGATTAAGAGCATCTCCAATGTATTCCCCATTTTTATCTGGGAACTGCAAAATGAAGTTAGATTTCTCTCCAAGGTATTCCTCAATTTTCAACTCCAAAAAGAATATTCTGAGTATATTCTTTTTTTTATTGTTAATTACTAATAATGCACTCTTTTTATAAAAATTACAAATGAATCCATTTATTTTTTTCCTCTTAAAACTTTCATAAATTATAATATTATTTTAAATTCAACCACTATAATATAAAAATAACATTACACACCATTTAAAATAAGAAAACAAAGTACATTTTAATTTAAATATCACCATTTTAATTTAAATATCACCAAGTGACATAAAAAAAACTAAAATGAAAAGAAAAATCGATGATGGAACATCAGCTGTTATCAACTCAGCAAAATCCGCCTCAATCTGGTTCATTTGGACAATATTTTAATGATCTTGGTGGATCTGGAAGCAGTTTACCAGATTTTTATTAATCAGTTGTTGTAATAAATTTATTTTATGTTATTTGTAAGTTTAGTACTTTTTATGTATTTTTAATTTTATATTATTTCTAGTTTCATTTAATTTTCTTATATTTTTTATTTTCTATTCTCAAATTTTAAATCTATCTATCTCTAATTTTAAATTAAATATATATAATATAAAAGATTAAATTATAATTTAAAAATATAGTTTTAAAAATTAATGAAAAGTAAATGATTATTTTGTAAATAAAAAAGTTCACCTGCAAAATGGAGTTGAAAATGGGGTTACTCCATATTTGGAGGAAAAAATGGCATTCCTCCATTTTGCAGGTGAATATGGGGTAGGGTTGGAGAAGAATTTCCTCCAAAATGGCATTTGGAAGAGGAAATAGGGTAGAGTTGGAGATGCCCTAATGCGACTAATGCCTATGTATTCATCTGAGTAAGCATCAAACATAAATAAACTTGAGAGTCACTTCCAAAGTTCACTTCATGTTCAACTAAAATCGATCTTGTCCACATAAAACATGGATTAAGCGAGATGAGAAGTTAGCCAATAAATTGTCCCTTTGAATCCCATGGCCGAGTTTCAAAAGACTTCCCAACAATGCTTCGTTTGTCACTCACAGTTCCATCTTCTGTTTGGTACTCTGGAAAGTAATCAATGAATGTTTTTGTACCCAACTCATTCACCCCATTGAACAGGAAATCTCTCAGAACCTCCTGATTTTGTTCGAATCATTTATTAGCATCATCTTCACAAATTAATAGGGACAAAAACTAATGGGATCAATCTTTATACCTTTGCCTTTGCTTCACCAACTAGTTTTCTAAGAAGACCATGTCCAGGATCCTGCCAACAACAAACAAGATCCACTGTAAGAATACAGGTACAGTGTCTGTTTCAAACATTCAAAACGATAAAAGGAACTTAAATCACCTTTTGTGCTCGCCATGTCAGGTATTTGTGCTGTGCTTCACAATTGTCTCTCACCTGAGATGGGTCCATCTCCTCCGTAGCTTGGACTGTCATCTCAAGCCATGCCTGGAGGGTAAAAGAAAATGATAGAGATTCAGTCATATTTCCTGTAAAGACCTTACCTTTGGCAGCACAACAAAACCACCCGAGTATACCTGATAATACTCGAGGAACGCAGAGAACAAAGCCTCATGCTTTTCTTGGCTAGACGAAAACCTGGTCCACATCACCAAAGGCGAGAAAAACTTTATGGACTCACCAGTCAATTTTCCTCCCCATGGGAAAATCTGCAAGAAACCTCAGATCAGTCGTCTTATATCCTTATCATTTCATATAGTAAATTTCTACTCAGTTCTTGAGCTCACCTCAGCATATTTTTGATATATGGACATAATGTTTTTGTAATACTTGTCTTGATAATCCGTCAACTGATGCAAAGGATTTAGATCCCTAGAGAAGAGCAAACAGTAAGTTTTGGACATCTAGTCTCCATCTTTGGACAGCACAGACCTGATACATCCAGCAATAACTAGAAGATAACTTACAACACCACTATGTTTATGTTGGCAGATGTGAAGAAATTAGCACAAAATATGGGCGTATCAAATTGTGGCTCCATGAAACCAGCACAGTCAAAAACCTAGACATTATACCCAAAAAGGTGACATTAAAAACAATCATAAATTATTGAATGGGTAAGAAAAGGCAACATTTTCTTGGAAGGTCATATCCACAGAGATCAATTTTTAGACAGATAATAGTGGCTCTAGATCTTGAAAAAATGAATACCTGCATTGTCTCGCTCTCGATGGCCATGCTTCGCAAGAGTCTAATCCTTGAAGACTTGAAAGCAAGCATTTCAAGTTGGGTTTTCCCATCTAATCCTGTCATGCTACTATACTTTTCCTGAAACAGTTGGATGATGATGAATGATGATGATAACTAAAATCTGAAGGTTTATATAAGTAGCCTTTAACAGTCAAGTTACTGGAAACAGGATTATTGTTCAAACACAAAAAAAAAAAAAAACTGTGTCTAAATGTCCACTCAATTCAATTTACAAGAATCTTTGATCTAAATACACAAAACAGCCAAGGAACACTGTGATTCAACTCAATTTACCATAATTGACAGTTTTTTTCCCAGGAAGCAGACAAGAAACAATGAGAAAGACAAGACTCGCTAAACTAACCTGGTTTCTGAAATAACCAACACAAAAGAAAAAAAAAAGGAACTGAAAATACCTGGAGAGGAGAAGGCTCAAGAAGGAGCCTCTTGCTGGTTTCTTGCAGAGCAGAGTCGGCGAATTTCTTATACGAAACAGCAGAGACTCTTAATGAGAACCTTTTACTTGTCCTTGTCAGCGTGTTATTGGTGTTGGTAGGGCTTGCCGAGATCAAAAGAGGATGGTTTGGTGCCTTGAAGCACGACCCAATCGAAGATCCAAACTCCATTGATAAAGCTATAGTAATCACAACACTCCACACACCGGAAATAGTGTTCCTCTCACCTTTCCTGCGCTCTCTTTCAAAAAAAAAAAAAAAAAATAGAAGAAGAAGAAAAGAAAAGAAAGAGAAAAGAAGAAGAACCGGATAAGCAAATTAAAAATGAGTTCCGGTCGGAACGGACCGGATTTTCGGTTTAACTTCTATTCATGCAGATAATTGTTGGTGGACATGTTTGATGAAAACTATTCAAAGGCAAGAATGTTCTCACTTGTTTCAAAAGAACGTTTGGGTTTATTTCCTTCGTTTCTCACTTGCATTGTTTGGGCTAAATACGATGTTGATGCCAATATATACTTGTACTGACATGAAGATGCCAAGTCCTGTGAAATTGGTTCTTAATCTTACAGGCCTTTATAATAAAACAAGTTATAAAAAATCAATCCTCAAGAATTAGGATTGTGAAGATGTAACACACCTCTCCAAACACAACCAGGATCCAAAGAGATTGGGTTTAGCAATGAAGATGGTCCAATACAAACATAAGCAGATTTTGTGTAACTTTCAAGTTTAGAACCAGGGCTGTACAGATACACTTCTTCAAATCCTTCTCTTCCCACTACGACTGAGTTCCTTCTTCCCTGAGGAAATCAATCACCATTTTCATCAAAATCCACAAATTTAAATTTACAAGTTTATGTATTGTCTTTGCTTTATTGGATATAGTATATATTATTACCCTGTCAATAACAGTGAAGCTCCTTGGAGCACAAGTGTATATTCTACTCATCTCTTCATTCAACTGTTTGTAATTGTTCTCTTCTTCCCCACTCAACCCTGCTTTATCCTCTGCCTCCTCGCCTTGAACCACCCCGAAACGAGGAAGAAACGGCGCCGTTTCCACAAAATCTGAACCTTCCAAACCAACTGCATATGTAGCTTCAGGTGTGCTCACTGTCAAATAACTCACAAGTGAACAACCTTCAAGCCTGATTGGTGTGATTCCTTTGTTTGTCACACAAAGCTCAATGCTCAGTGTGTCTCCTCTCAGAGTTACAATCTGTTTCATCTCAGTCTCTTCGCTGATCTTCTTGTCATTTCTTCTCAGTTCCACCTGAACGCAATCCTTTGAATCTCCAGTGATCCCATGGAGGCTCCATTCATTAATGTCGTCATCAGAAACTGATGATGAGCTAAATGCAGATGAAACACCTCCTCGTATCACAACTTCTTCTTCTTCTCCTTCTTGTTCCACCCATGTGTGGAGAAGCTCCACTTTGCCTCCGTGCCAGACCTTGACTTTGTACGATGTTACCATACCACGTGTCAGCATCACATTGGCCGAACTTCCATTGTCCAGTTTCAATTTAGCAATACATGTCTCACCTAATCACATCAAAGTTGTATAAGCTTTTTCTATTCGATCACACGAAGAAGACCAACATTAGAGAATTAATATATATATACCGATATCCTCGAAAGTGGCTCCATGGCCGGAGAACTCTCGCCGGAGATACTCAACGTCGATTGGAAAGTACGATGAAGCTGCTGCTGAAGCTGACGGTGGAAGATAAGAAGAATCTAATCTCCTGACGTTTTTATTGAAATAAAACGGCAAAGAAGCGAAGGTTGAGCTGAGAAGACGAAGCTTTGAAGATCTACACATAGGAAGAGTAGTGCTATGTGAAACAATCGTGGAATGAGGCAAAGCCATTGTTGCGGCTCTGAAAACAAATTCACAGTGGCCTTATCTTCTTTATGCCTTCTTCATTTGACCACTTCCTGCTTCAGTGACGAGGGTTGGGCTTATAGGAAAAACACACAAAAACCGTAAATCACAAAATAAGCCAAGTTTTTGACTTTGGGCTGTTGTGTTTATTTTTTTTTGCTCAAAGGTTCCAACTTTCGAATGATTTCCGGAAAAGATCATAACTTTGGGTCCAAATTGAATAAAAAGACATTATCTTTCTGATCTGTGCAAAAAAGTAAAGAAGAAAAAAACAGTCAACTTGCAAAAAGATAACGTTAAAGTCTTTACCAACGCACGAAACGTTCCGATACGAAAAGTCAAATCGACGACTACCAACAAGACATCGCCTAATTCAACGCAGCCTCGCGAGAGAGAGGGAGATTGGTTATGGTGTTCAACAGTGCGGCGGTTGTGGCTGTTGCCGACGTCTCTACCGACACGTGGCAGCTGATCTGGAGGATTCCGTCGTCGCAGAGGATCAATACACAACAGCTTATGGACATGGCGGTTTGCTACCCGATGTATCAGTTGAGTCGTTTCGTTCTCTGTTTATGGACTTTTATGTGTCTCCCTCCTTCTGATTCCTTCTACTCCTATACCTATGAATCTCAATCTGCTGCTCCTTCTTATTCTTCTTCATCGGACGCTGATGATGATGATCGACTTGCCTTTGATCATAATCTCTATAACCATCGTTATTATTATTCTGATTCAGATGATGATCGATCTTCTTCTTCTTCGTTTAATGACTATTATGACCATTACTCCCATTCAGATTGAGTTTGCTGACTTTATTTTTTATCTTCTCTATTAGCCTTTATGTTTTGTGGGGGGTTTTATGAGCTGGTTGATTAGGTGCAGAGATGCCCTGTTTGTTTCATTCAAAGTTGCAACATTTTGTTGTTTCTGAGACACTGTAAATTATTACACGCTTGGATATTCATAATACATAAACAGATATACAAAATCAATAAACTTTTCAATTTCAATCCTTATGTTTCAGTTTGATGTTGTTCTTCGAGCAATGGTTGTGTTCTTGCCACGTTGATTTCTATGTGTATAAAAATGCTTGCTTTTTAACATCATCTAGTGTTGATTTTCATTTCCTAATAAGCTGATCATATTAGACACCGAGATTGGTATCATGAATCCAATAACCGAGGATTTTCGGACCGGATGTTTTGAGAGACAGGAACCACACTTCAAGGATGACTCTGGTGTTTTTTTTTTTTTGGATATCTCTGAAGAAACTTTTCTTTATTGCACCAAAATTATCTGTCTGCTTCTCTCAAATCCCCATGCCTGGATTTGTCGATAACACAGGAAAGCAATACCTATTTTTGGCGAAAACAATCTCCAAAGAATCATGAAATCTGTCTCAATACCTATTTTTTGGCGAAAATACATGTTACAGACTTTTCAAAAGTTCGATTCTTAGAGTAGATTCAGTTCAAGAACAAAGTACATAATTCCACAATCGGGCCACAGTTCCAAACCCAGTTTACTAAACACAGAGAATTAATTTTCCCAACTTCCAAGTAAACAGTAAACACACAGTGAGTAGTTTCTGAATCTTTGGTAAATGTAGTACCAAGGCAATGTGATCTTCTATATGGGCCGGTCTCAGTTGATTGTATTTCAGACCTAGGCCCAATATGTATGCAAAAGATTGATAATTCATATTTAAATTAGATGGCAAAAAAAAAAAAAAAAATTAGATGTTGTCCATACTCCATACTCCATGTAAATGATAATTCATATTTAAATTAAATTGATAATTCATTTTTAAATTAAATTGATAATTCATATTTAAATTAAATTGATAATTCATATTTAAATTAAATTGATAATGCCCCACATTTGCCTCCTTTTTTCTTCTATATTTCAAATTTTTTGGTCGATAATAATCTGATTTCGTTTTGATAAAATTTTCAAATATATTTGTGTGAAGTGTAAAATATAAAAAGTATAATCACAACATAGTGCATGTCTTTAGTGTGAAACAATTAAAAAAAAAAGAAGATGAACACATGCTTGACATTTTGCGCCAAGGATAGTAACAAGTCAAAACTGTATTCAAAAGTTTGTATTTGCATATGTGTATGTGATTCACCAGGAAAAAGAAGAAGAAACAACAAAATACAGAGAAAGAAGAAAAGTCACATGTCTCAACAGTCTTTCCCTCAAGACAAACGCTTACATCCATTCACATGATCATGTTCAATCATGTCACACATACATCTCTACTGTATCTAAGTATTATATATAGATTTGAGTTTCCAATTCTATGGATTTGTGCTTGGTATAAAAAGCACTAGTCCTGGCCCTAGGTTACATTTTTTTTCTTATATATAAACTCAGATCAATAGTGGATTGGTAAAGGGTTTAGTACTGGCCCAACAAGCTTAAGAGTTCACCTTGTAACATTTTCTTTCATCATTAATTTGTTTCCATTTTTGTTTTGTAAATAATTTACCAAAAAAAAGAGAATATAGAATTCACAAAGTTGATAAAGTTTGCATTATGAACACAATAATGGAGTGCTATAAAAAAAACTATATAAGGTAGAAAAACTTGTGGTTCCACCTCCTTTCTTGTGCATGTACTAATCAAATCTTTTATAATTTATCATATGCTACTCCTTTAATTATATTCTGCAAAAATCTATTAAAAAAAACTAATGGATTGACTAAAATTGGAAAAGATTTTTCATTTATTAAACTAGAAGATTGGAGAAACCAACACACTTAGAGTAGACTAATTGCCATTAAAATTATATGATTAACAGTATAAATGTTTCAAATCAGGAGAATGTCCATGTCAATCTGATTCACAATGAAATGAAAACGGGTTTGAGATCCCGCTAATAGCAAAAACGAGTTGAATTATTCGGATTAATGTGGATATTTATATTCAAGTAGAAAATTGATAACTTCGGCTACTATAACAAACAATTGTGTACAATATACATTTTTTTTAACGAATTGTGTACAATATACATGTGAAACCATTATAATCCCCTGGCATGATAATACACCATGTGATACATCATGGCATAAAATATACAGATAAAAACATACGTGTTTGTGAATTCGTGACCTTGCAGCGATAATCGATGACATTGTTCACTTCTGCTTTTGGACTTACGCTCAAGTGGGCAGAAGCTACAACATAAAAATGTACAATTTAAAAACTGAATAGGCATTTAAAAAAATAAATGAAAAAGACAAGTTTTGGGTGGCTACCTAATGGAACTTTGTCCATATAATCCATTATACTTTTTATTTTGTTCATCTTTTTTATAATTCAATGCATTGTCTCAAATCTCAACATTGCATATGGTGAACCGCTATGAAACCAATCACCGACAACAAACCAATCACTCTTATTGAAGTGTTCGTCTAGATTTATGGGTCATTAGTACACTCTAGAGGCTCGATTATTAGTAGAAAAACTAAAAAGAGATTAAAAACAACAAAAAAGATTGATCATAATGAGGTATAAAGTTTTAATAGGAAAAATTAACTTCTCGATTTGCAGTTATCTTTCTTCGGCATCGGATTCCATAATACTCGTAATCAATTATTATTTTTTGACCGTTTGGCCACATATTTAGCCAATTTCCGATTTTAGCCCTCTCCGTGATCTGTGCGTTAGTCATGGGCTCACGGGCGTGACATACGCGTACGGTGAGCGATGCAACTTCTCGCACGTGTGATCTCAACTAGCTTTGCTTTTCCAGTTAATGGCAGTGACTTTTCCGAATCAATAAATCATGACTCGCACAGCTGACTGTAGTTAACGGCGTTAATTGGATTTTTGTTTTTAACGGAAGGTTCTCATAGACTTTGAAAAATTTACCATAATACCTTTTTTTTTTTTTTCTCACAACACTCTTCTGGTCTTCTAGATATTCTTAGACTTTTGTATCATGAGTATTCATGACTATGTATCTTCTAAGTTCAAAGTCTATCTAAATGTAAATTCACGTAACAAAAGAAAAGACATTTCTTTCATTTATCAACATCTTGTAAATGTCCATGTCCGTACACAAAGTTGAGAAACAATCAACATTCATAAATGTTATGATATTTAATGTATGTTCTTACGAAAATTTTATATCAAATTCGCATTTATCTTAATCATGGGCATGCAAGTTAAAAAATAAATATATTATGGGCGTTCCTTTCATCCTTTGACCAGTCGTCCATGTAAAAACATTTTTAACGAATTATAATACAACAAAATACTCCGTTGGCAGTAGAGTTTTTGTTTTCATTATATCAAAAACCGTGTGATTTTCTTTTAGATATGTACTTTTTCTTACTTTTCACATTGTTTTACGGTTAATCGCTTTCACCGTTGACGAAAATTGTGGACAGATTTAATAAAAAAAAGATGATCAAATAAAGCAGAGCAACATGCGAACAGGATTAGAGCATAAGAATCTTTGTCTTAGTGATAAGTGATGACATTGAATTTTGAATTATTAGTATCATATAGTATTCTTAAAAACCGTGGATGAAACGCCAAGCTGGCTCTGATCCTTCTGACCATTTCACATTGTCTTCTTTAAAATTTTAAATTATTTTCTTGGACTTTCCACCAGATTCCTTCATTTTCTTACCATTTTACTAAAATAAATTCAATTTTTTTTTGTTCTGGTTGATTTCCCTCCCATCAATAATTCGCAACCTACATTATAGCGAAAATAGGTTCCTGTCATTTTCAGTATCTATTGTCTATAATTAATTTGTTTTTACAATATTCTTGTGCCAAGTATTCTGAATATTTAAAAATAAAAAGATTAGGAAAAGGAGCAATATTCGCCATAAAGAGCAAAAAAGCGAGTTGGAAAGGAAAAATAAAATAAAATTTTATTGTGAAATAAATTATAGAGAGAAGGTAAAAATAATTAAATATAGGATATGGAGAGGGGAAAGTGAAGTGATAAGAGAGAGAAAGTGGAAGCTCTTTGTAGGTGTAGAGGTGAAGAGAGAGAGAGAGGTAGGAAAGTTTAGATTTTGATCTGTGTGGTTGGATTTATGCGAGAAGGAAACCAGACCCACCTCCCAAAAGACTTGTCCCAACGAGCAACATTATCATTCTCCTGTTTGCGCTCTTCTTCTTTCTCTCGTTAGGGTTTCTTTTCTTCTTCTGAAGCTCAGTGTTGTATCATTTGACGAAAGAGAAGGTTTTTTAAGTGTTTGTGGCGACAATGAGAGCGGTGCATCTTAGCACGGAGAAGTTAGCTAGAGGTTTCTTGGTGTGTTTATGTCTGTGGGGTTTCTTCTCGCTATCATGCGCCGCAAGGTCAGGCGTATCGAAGCAGAAGTTCGAAGTGAAGAAACACTTGAACAGGCTGAACAAACCTGCTGTCAAGAGCATTCAGGTAAGGGCAAATCTATCTTCCTTCCTTCTTTGGTATTTATTTTTTGGGGTTTTCTGTTTTGGACTGATTTTGATAGGCAAAGCGAGGGAAATTTGGAAACATTATCATAATCTGATGATTCTTGATTTCTCTCTCTCCTACTATACATGATGATTTCTTTTACTTTTTCTCTTTTGTTTTGCTCTAATTGAACAATAAGTAGACATTGTCTTGAGAAAAGTTATGGTCATAATTAAAGATCTTCTCGTTTTCTCGCTACATTACAATTAAAAATGCTACTCGAAATTGGTTTTTTTTTTTTTATTTTGGGACATGAAGATTTTTTTTGTGTTCTGACGAAAGTTTCTTACTTGTATGTGAAAAAAAAAACAGAGCCCAGATGGTGATATGATTGACTGTGTTCCTATCTCAAAGCAACCAGCTTTTGACCATCCTTTCCTCAAAGATCACAAGATTCAGGTCCATATAACAAAAACTGATTCAGAGTTTTGTTGGCTTTGTGTTCTATGTTCTAAGTTGCTGATGTTTAGTCTACTGGTGTTTCTGCAGATGAAGCCTAATTACCATCCCGAAGGACTCTTTGATGATAACAAAGTGTCTACTACATCAAAAGAGAAAGAAATGCATATCCCTCAGTTGTGGCATCGATACGGTAAGTGCCCTGAAGGAACCATTCCAATGAGGAGGACAAAGGAAGATGATGTCTTGAGAGCGAGCTCAGTTAAAAGATATGGCAAGAAGAAGCATAGAACTGTACCTTTACCTAAATCTGCTGAACCTGACCTCATCAACCAAAGTGGTCACCAGGTGAGTCAAGTGTGGCTGTGTAAAAGTTTCCTTTTTGTTTGTTTCTTGATCTGAGATGTTTTCTTTGTTTTGTTTCTTAAACTGTAGCATGCCATAGCTTATGTGGAAGGAGATAAGTACTATGGAGCTAAAGCAACTATAAATGTGTGGGAGCCAAAGATACAACAGCAGAACGAGTTCAGCTTGTCGCAGATATGGCTTCTTGGTGGCTCATTCGGACAAGATCTTAACAGCATCGAAGCTGGTTGGCAGGTACACCAATGCTATCCCATCTATTAACATCTAGGAAATGTAAAATATGATTTGTGGAACTCTTTTCATGCTTAGTATATTAATTTTTTGTTGTTCTTGCTACACAGGTGAGCCCGGATCTGTATGGTGACAACAACACAAGACTCTTCACTTACTGGACTGTAAGATCCTTAAATCTTATCGAAATCCTCTGGTCATGAGCTTTCTTTTTCTCGCTTAGGTTTCTCACTTTCCTTATGCTTGCAAACTATTTGCAGAGTGATGCGTATCAAGCTACTGGATGCTACAATCTTCTGTGTTCGGGTTTTATTCAAATCAACAGCGACATAGCAATGGGAGCAAGCATCTCTCCAGTATCTGGATATCGTAACTCGCAATACGATATCAGTATTTTGATCTGGAAGGTATGTTAAGACATAAAGAGAAATGAGAAAGACACAAGCTTTTAATGCCCGTTCTATAAAACAAGAAAAAGGTGAAATCTTTTGGTCTTAATTGATGTGGAAATGGTATGTTAACTTTGTCACAGGATCCGAAAGAGGGACACTGGTGGATGCAATTTGGGAACGGGTATGTTCTAGGATATTGGCCATCTTTTCTCTTCTCCTACTTAACGGAAAGTGCATCGATGATTGAATGGGGAGGAGAAGTGGTGAACTCGCAATCAGATGGCCAACACACTTCAACACAAATGGGCAGTGGTAGATTCCCAGAAGAAGGCTTTAGCAAAGCAAGTTACTTCAGGAACATTCAAGTGGTTGATGCGTCAAACAACCTCAAGGCACCAAAAGGACTTGGAACATTCACTGAACAGTCCAACTGTTATGATGTTCAACCCGGAAGCAATGATGATTGGGGTCATTTCTTCTACTATGGAGGTCCTGGTAAAAACGCCAAGTGTCCTTAAACTCGGCACCAAGTAATGTGCTGGCTTGTCTTGTGAATTCACCGTGTTACTTTCTACACACAGTTACTCAATCCACCTTCGGTAGTTTTAGGAATGGTAAAAGTTATGTAATGTTTAGTTTTGGGGTTTGTTTGGTTCTTCTTCTCCATATAAGTAGATGGGGAAGAGGAAGGTGTGGCTTAAGTTTCTTCGAAAACTTAGAAACTTTGGCCTTTAGTGTAATCTTACATGTCTCCTTTGTATTGTGATTTGTTTAATCAAGTGAATGAATCTCTCTTTCTCACTCTTATTAATAACTTTCACAAAATTTTCAAAAAGCTAACTTTTGCCTGGGTGAGTGAATTTATCTCCATAATCTACTCCCTAATTCCCTTTTTTGACTATAAGACGTTTTATTTTGTTTCTCATTGCTTTTTGTTGTTGAATTTGGTTTCACATTTGGAGAGAGAGAGAGAGAGAGAGAGAGAGAGAGAGAGAGAGAGAGAGAGAGAGAGAGAGAGCGAGAGAGAGAGAGAGAGAGATATGGTCTAAAAAGTGATCATGGATTACAGTTGAACGTGTAGTTGGTGATGACTGATTCATGAACTGTCTCTTGGATGATGGTCTTTTGCATATGGGTGAATGATATTTTCCTTGTTACACTGTTTTCACATTATAGTTTTGGTAAAAGAAAAAACAAAAGATTTCATAAATGAGCATTAAGAACTTATATGAGTATCCATATACAGTCTCCAAATTCTATGTAAATATATTTGTAATTTCACAACATCGATTTTCTTGTAACCTTTTTAAAGCATCAAGCCATCAAAATAAGACTTTCCTTCTTATATTTTTGATCATAAATTGCAAAATAATGTTAAGCTTGATAATATCTTATATATGTTTGATTTTAATAAGAATAATTTGTTTTTATAAGAAATTGTGAATTTAAATTTATCTTTTACTTATTCCAAATAATGTATGCCTTTTGAAAATCAATATGGTCTTCTAGGTTCAGTAGACTATCTTTGACTTAATCGGCTTTGATTTAGTTAATAAACTTATGAAAAGAAACGCATTTAAAATTCTCATTTGTATTATATTATATAGTTGGATGTTTTAAATTTTGTGACAGAGACATCGGTATTCCACTTCTTTTTCCTGGTTATGAGCTTTGAGCGTATAACCTGAATAGACTTAATCGTATTTATTAAGTGATTATGTCATTGTATAAAAAGATGGGTTAGGTACTATATTATCAGTTTAATCACACTAATCACTATTGTGTTCGTTTACAAAAATGAAAACAAACCTGTTGGTTTTGTGTACTCAGTCGTTGTGTATTCATGGATAGGTAGTTTAAGAACATATACAGTACTCCGTAATTAAAATACTTCAAATTAAATCATTCCATTTTACAAATGTTACTAATATATTGCAATTTGCAAAATCCGTAATTAAACTGCTCCAAATCATTCCATTTCACTGACGAAAATAAACACTCAGGGCGTTTTCAATCACGTGATATCTCATTGGTTCGTGGATTACACGGGCGTTAGTGTTTTGTTCGGACAAAGCCATAGCTTTTTTAATTCATTTTTATATTAATTATTTTTTTTTCTCCACAGGCACTTTTCTCTCTCTAGTCTCTACACAATACACTGTACGTCGTTCTTCGAGGAGAGAGAGAGAGAAGAAAGGTTGTAGCTTTTTTTTTTTTAACTTACGGTTCACACACACACATTCGAGGGTAGGGTTTTAATCTTACCTTCTCTCTATCCATTCCCAAAACCTGAGAAAAATTCTCTGAGATTTATTCAAAAAAACCCTCCAACATTTTCTTACAAAATAGCAAGAAAACCCTAAAAGGAAGTGAATTTCTGTTTCACAAGCTCTCAGGAGTGAGCCCTAACTTAGTTTCTTGCTTTCTCCTTTGCCTACTTTACAGCTTAATTCTCTGAAATTAAAACCCTAGTGAAGGAAAAAAAACCCCAAATCTGTACCCAAAGTTGCCTCATTTTGCTTGAGGAGCTGAAAAATTCGGGTTTTAGCGATCCCTTCTGCTTCTATTTTCACCGTCATGCCACTGCATAGTAAGCTCATTTCGGTCAAGTAGGTATGGATCCCCATTTAAACAGGGTTGCGAAATTTCGGCTTGATTTTGAGCTGCGCATCCGAGCTTTTCGGTGCAAGCTTGAGCTTTTAGCTTCCCTGTGATAGAATTTTGATTCCCGAGTTGCATGCCGTTGTAGGTGGGAGAAGAAGCCATGGAAGGGGATGAGCGAGGACTCTTACTTGCTTGTGTAATTTCGGGTACCCTTTTCGCGGTTTTCGGTTCGGGTTCGTTTTGGATACTCTGGGCAGTTAATTGGCGGCCATGGCGGCTCTATAGGTAAATGAATCCACATATTGGGGCAAACTCTAGGTGTTGTTAAGTTATCTATGGCGCTTGATGGATAATCCGTGGAGTTACTATATCTGTCTAGTATTTGAGCTAGGACCATAGTTGAGTCAATGATTTTGGAATGCCTTCTGTTTTTGCAGCTGGATCTTTGCTAGAAAATGGCCAAAAGTATTGCAAGGTCCTCAGCTAGATGCAGTATGTGGTTTTCTATCTCTTGTTGCTTGGGTTGTGGTAGTATCCCCTATTGCAATCTTGATTGCTTGGGGCTGTTGGCTGATTGTTATATTGGATCGAGATATCATTGGGCTTGCAATAATAATGGCTGGAACAGCTCTTTTACTGGCATTCTACTCGATCATGCTTTGGTGGAGGACACAGTGGCAAAGCTCAAGTAGGTTTACGATCAGCTCATTCTGACTTTCTTTCACAAGATTCTTTTGGCATTGTATGGTTGATAATACTGGTGGTAATGATAGTACACGAAGTAGCCGATGTAGGAACGAGAACTACTGGGCTTATCATAGGCTGTTTTAGTCAGTACTTATCGTGAATGACCTATTGAACGTGTTTCTTTCTTTCTTTCTCCCTTGGCTAAACAGGAGCTGTTGCGTTACTTCTCCTTCTTGGTGTTGCCTTACTTTGTGCCTATGAACTTTGTGCTGTTTATGTTACGGCTGGTGCGCATGCATCTCAGCAGTATTCTCCTTCTGGTTTCTTTTTTGGTGTCTCGGCAATCGCGTTGGCAATAAACATGCTCTTTATCTGCCGCATGGTCTTTAATGGTAAAGCTTTCCCAATTCTTACATGGCTTTCCAGTTCTTATTTAACTTAGTCAGTCTCCTTAATTCTTCATAGTAGCAAAAATCTACTCTTCCATGTCGATTAACATCCGAAGTTTTTGACTTTCCATCCTCAATCTAAGTTGTTGAATTGCTCGAATTTTTCATCACCACAGGAAACGGGTTAGATGTGGACGAATATGTAAGAAGGGCATACAAATTTGCTTATTCAGATTGTATAGAGATTGGCCCCGTGGCTTGTTTGCCAGAACCACCTGATCCCAATGAATTATATCCCCGGCAAACCAGCAGGTAAGTTCTTATTGCTCTTTACCTGTAAATTTAATAATTTTCTGGCGTAGCTGCCCCCTTGCTTAATAACTGGTCCTGAATTAACAAGCTATTAAATATTGGGAACCAACTGTAATCTGAAGAGGATTCTGGGCTAGTAACTCAAGTGATATTTCGTTACTTTCAGTCATATGATATGTTCATTGCTGAACTGAAGTGTTCTCATGCTTTTTTTCCTTTATCAGCTGCAGTTCGTAACTGCGACATAATTTAAACATCTGCTTTTTTGTTTTCTTGCATATTTGTAGGGCTTCACATCTCGGCCTCCTATACCTAGGATCACTCATAGTTCTCCTTGCTTACTCAGTCCTATATGGTCTAACAGCTAGGGAATCACGTTGGCTCGGAGGCATTACATCAGCTGCAGTTATTGTTCTTGGTACAAAGATAAAATTTGTTGCATATATTTGGAGCAGAAACAGGATTGGATTATTTCTAACTCATCCTCATATTTAATATTTTCATGTAGACTGGAATATTGGGGCATGTTTGTATGGGTTTAAGCTTCTCCAAAATCGTGTTCTGGCACTTTTTGTTGCTGGCACATCTCGTCTTTTCCTAATATGCTTTGGCATACACTACTGGTTTGTATTTGAGCTAAAACCTTATTACTTATTAATAGACTAAAGTTTGTTCCCTAAAAGGCATGTAACATATTATGTTTTCTGTTGTTGCAGGTACCTAGGGCATTGTATTAGTTACATTTTTGTAGCATCGGTTTTATCAGGTGCTGCTGTTTCCCGTCATCTATCGATAACAGATCCATCAGCTGCGAGAAGAGATGCCTTACAGAGCACAGTGATCCGGTTGAGAGAAGGTTTCCGAAGAAAAGAGCAGAATAGTTCATCAAGTTCTTCAGATGGTTGTGGCTCAAGTATTAAGAGAAGTAGTAGTATCGATGCAGGCCATGTTGGTTGTACTAACGAAGCTAATCGTACCACAGAATCGTGCACGACTGAAAATCTAACTCGAACGGGCAGTTCTCAAGAGGGCATCAATAGTGAAAAAAGCATAGAAAGTGGAAGACCAAGCTTAGGTTTACGTAGTAGCTCATGTCGTTCTGTCGTCCAAGAGCCTGAAGCAGGAACGTCTAATTTTCTGGACAAAGTTTCTGATCAGAATAACGCCGTGGTCGTTTGTTCCAGCAGTGGGCTTGACAGCCAAGGCTATGAGTCTAGCACATCGAATTCTGCAAACCAGCAGATTTTGGATTTGAATTTGGCTCTTGCTTTTCAGGAACAGTTAAACGATCCTAGGATAACATCAATGCTTAAAAAGAGAGCAAAAGAAGGTGATCTTGAACTGGCGAATTTGTTGCAAGACAAGGGGCTAGACCCTAACTTTGCTGTGATGTTGAAGGAGAAAAACTTGGATCCAACCATATTGGCATTACTTCAGAGGAGTAGTTTGGATGCAGATAGAGATCACCGCGACAACACTGATATTACAATCATTGACTCAAACAGTGTTGACAATACTCTGCCAAATCAGATTTCTCTATCCGAAGAATTGAGGCTCCGGGGGCTCGAGAAGTGGCTTAAGCTGTCCAGACTTGTTCTGCACCATGTAGCGGGAACACCAGAGAGAGCATGGGGACTCTTTAGTCTTGTCTTTATTCTTGAAACAATCATTGTGGCTATTTTTCGTCCGAAGACCATAACAATTATAAATTCTAGTCATCAACAGGTGAGTTTCACCCTCTGATTCAAGTCACTGGGAATTTTTTTGGGTGCAAATTGCTACCCATTTTCTCAAGTTGATACTTGTTACATTAATGAAGAGTATTTGTATCTTTGCTAACTCACTTCTTACCTAATTGTAGTTCGAATTTGGTTTCTCTGTCCTCCTGCTGTCACCTGTTGTCTGTTCAATAATGGCTTTTCTTCGGTCGCTTCAAGTTGAGGAAATGGCATTGACATCAAAATCCCGCAAGGTATTGCTTCTCTCTTTAGTTTGGTATGTTCAGTAGTACTTGTTGTGGACAATGCAGGTACCATGTGATGTTTTAAGTGTTCTAAATAGCATTCGTTTCTATATTTCCAGTATGGCTTTGTTGCCTGGCTGCTGAGCACATCAGTTGGATTATCACTCTCTTTCTTGAGGTACTTGGGATTATGTCCTTTACTGAACTGCTATCAACTTTTCTCACATGGTCATGTTTCGATTGCTTCATTACAAAAATCGTGTCTGCTTCAATTTTGCAGTAAATCGTCAGTACTTTTGGGAATATCCTTGACTGTGCCCCTCATGGCAGCATGCCTTTCTATTGCTGTTCCTATATGGATGCATAATGGGTATCAGTTTTTGGTTCCACAATTATCATGTGGGGATCAACCAAGAGAATCACGATCTCCTAGGATGAAGGTCTGTCTATTTTCCCTTTCCTAATGGCTAGTGTCTCTCTATGTCAAATAAGTATTTCTAAATAACATTTCTTTTCATTTAGGGGTTTATTCTTTGGATTTGTGTTGTGGTGTTTGCGGGATCTGTAATTGCTCTTGGTGCAACTATTTCTGCTAAACCTTTGGATGATTTGAAGTACAAGTTGTTTAGTGCCAGAGAAAATAACTTCACGTCACCATATACATCTTCTGTATACCTTGGTTGGGCGATGGCATCTGGAATTGCTTTACTAGTTACCGCCATTCTTCCAATAGTCTCATGGTTTGCAACATATAGGTTCTCCCATTCTTCTGCTGTCTGTCTCGTGATATTCTCAGGTAATTTGTGTTTCTGTTAGTTTGCTCTATGTTTGGGTGGGCTTTCTTTCTTCTCGAACTGATCTTTATATGCCTTTTCATCAACTTTCTAGTTGTTCTCGTGGCATTTTGTGGAACATCGTATTTGGAGGTTGTGAAATCTAGAGAGGATCAGTTACCCACGAAGGGCGATTTTCTTGCGGCTTTGCTTCCACTTGCATGCATTCCGGCGCTACTTTCACTGTGCTGTGGGATGGTTAAATGGTGCATGACTATTTCTTCTCATTGCCTGTTAAACCTTACTCTCAGTTTCAATGAAATAGCCTTTTTAATTATTTTTGTGATTGTTCTTTGCAGGAAGGACGATTGTTGGATATTATCTCGAGGTGTATATGTTTTTGTTTCTATAGGTCTTCTTCTTCTTTTTGGTGCGATAGCAGCTGTGATTATTGTAGTCAAACCATGGACGGTAAGTGCGAAGTTGCTGACACAATTCCGAAGCTTTTGGCTGAACTTGATTAATCTGATACATCTTTTGTGTTTCAAATATAACAGATAGGCGTGTCGTTTCTCTTAGTTCTTCTCCTTATAGTGGTAGCTATTGGTGTTATCCATCTTTGGGCATCAAACAATTTCTATTTGACCAGGAAACAGACATCCTTTGTCTGCTTTCTTGCCTTTCTTTTGGGTTTGGCCGCATTCCTTGTTGGATGGTTTCAAGGTGAGGCTTGCCCATCTCTTATTTTAGACTCTTTGTAGCGGTGAGACCTACCCTACTAATAGATCAATTTCATACATGTTTACTTTGCAGATAAACCATTTGCTGGAGCATCTGTTGGTTATTTTACATTCCTGTTTTTGTTGGCTGGAAGAGCATTAGCTGTGAGTTCATTAACCTTCCCTTAACAGTTCAACAGAACTGTGGTTCTTGTGTTCATGTATTTAGTCACTTAACTATATATTTTTTTTTTCTTAGGTTCTTTTATCACCACCAATCGTTGTATATTCTCCAAGGGTTCTACCAGTGTATGTCTATGATGCTCATGCGGATTGTGGAAAGAATGTCAGGTATGTTCAGCCACTTGAGTACTTTAAATAGTTACTCGTAATCTATTTCCTTGCTGTTCTTCGGATATGTTCTCTGTTGTTCTGAATTAATGACCATTAAAGATAAAGCTGATGAAAACTTTCATATTGCTTTGTGTGGATTGCCTTGGGATTTATTCAGTGCTGCATTTCTCGTCCTGTATGGAATTGCATTGGCAACAGAAGGGTGGGGTGTTGTTGCTAGTCTGATAATATATCCTCCGTTTGCTGGTGCTGCTGTATCAGCTATCACCCTTGTAGTAGCCTTTGGGTTTGCTGTTTCTCGTCCGTGTTTGACTCTTGAGGTTAGTGTTCTTGTTTTTTGATCTTTCTGTTCCTTAGAATAAAGTTTATTGGTTGGTAATTCAATTTCCTCATTGTATGTAAAATTCGTCTGATGGTCTCCAGATGATGGAAGTTGCTGTACGTTTTCTTAGCAAGGATACTGTAGTGCAGGCTATATCTCGATCTGCCACTAAAGTACGTTAAATTCTACCGTCTTTCTTAGTGTTCTTCTTCAAAATTTATTTTGATATATTCTGTTTTAATTTAACACATTCACATACAATAGAGCTCAATGGGATGCATAATTTCTTACGCCTTTTGCAACTTCTTAATGACAGACAAGAAATGCTTTGTCCGGAACATATTCAGCTCCCCAAAGGTCCGCCAGCTCTGCAGCTCTTCTGGTTGGGGACCCCTCTGCAATGCGTGATAAAGCAGGGAACTCTGTGCTTCCTAGAGATGATGTCGTGAAATTAAGGGATCGTCTCAGGAATGAAGAAAGAGTTGCTGGATCGTTCTTCTACAGAATGCAATGCAGGAAAAGATTCCGTCATGAACCAGCTACAAATGTGGATTACAGAAGAGACATGTGTGCCCATGCAAGGGTTTTGGCACTGGAAGAGGCAATTGATACAGAGTGGGTGTACATGTGGGACAAGTTTGGTGGTTATTTATTGTTATTGTTAGGTTTGACAGCTAAGGCGGAGAGTATTCAGGTGAGTCCTGATTCTAACTTTTCATATACTCTTCTCTATTTATTTTTCCTAAGACAAGATTACCATGATGTTGTAGGATGAGGTACGCTTGCGACTATTCTTAGATAGCATTGGGTTCTCTGACTTAAGTGCCAGAAAAATCAGTAAATGGAAACCAGAGGATAGAAGACAATTTGAAATTATCCAAGAGAGGTACACGTTTCTTTCAATTAGTGGTTTAATGAAGCTGAATACTCAAGACTTGTTGCTTATTTTTTTCCCTGTGCTGTAAACACAAGTTATCTGAGAGAGAAAGAGATGGAAGAGGAAATCCTTATGCAGAGACGTGAGGAAGAAGGGAGAGGTAAAGAAAGAAGGAAAGCTCTTTTGGAAAAGGAAGAGCGCAAATGGAAGGAAATTGAAGCCTCCCTTATTCCATCTATTCCTAATGCTGGTAGCAGAGAGGCAGCAGCCATGGCAGCCGCCATACGTGCTGTTGGGGGTGATTCTGTCCTTGAGGATTCCTTTGCAAGAGAGAGAGTCTCGGGTATTGCACGTAGGATACGCACTGCTCAACTAGACCGACGTGCACAACTGGTAACTTTTAATTTTATTTTGTAAGTGTACTTTCTATTGAAGCTGACCACTGGATAATTAACTAATAAAACTTATTTCCAGACTGGAATTCCTGGGGGAGTTTGTGTTCTTGACGATGAACCTATGATAAGTGGTAAACATTGCGGCCAAATGGACTTGAGTGTCTGTCAAAGTCAGAAGATTAGCTTATCCATTACAGCAATGATTCAACCCGATTCTGGACCCGTATGTCTTTTTGGCACTGAATATCAAAAGAAAGTATGTTGGGAGATTCTGGTTGCTGGTTCTGAGCAAGGAATTGAGGCTGGCCAAGTTGGCCTTAGGTTGATCACTAAAGGTGAGAGGCAGACAACCGTTGCCAGAGAGTGGTATATTGGTGCAACTAGCATAACTGATGGAAGGTCTGCCTTTTTTTGTCCCCTCAGTATCCGTATTGTCAGATTTTTATTGTACGACTTTTGTGATACTATTTCTCATGATCTTTCAGGTGGCATACAGTGACAATCACTATTGACGCTGATGCGGGGGAGGCTACTTGTTACTTAGATGGTGGATTCGATGGCTACCAGACTGGGTTACCTCTAAGTATTGGTAGTGCCGTTTGGGAACAAGGCGCTGAAGTTTGGTTGGGTGTGAGGCCACCTATAGATGTCGATGCATTCGGCAGATCAGATAGTGATGGAGCCGAGTCAAAGATGCATATAATGGATGTTTTCCTTTGGGGAAAATGTTTAACTGAAGATGAGGCCGCTTCTTTGCATGCAGCCATTGGCATGGCTGACTTAGACATGATTGATTTGTCTGATGACAATTGGCAATGGACGGATTCACCACCCAGAGTATGTTTTCTCCTGTTGAATGTTGGCATATTTTTCATGATTTGTGGAGGCTATTGTTTAAGCTCATGCTGATTCTCATTGGTCTTCTTTTCTCTTTTACCAGGTCGATGGTTGGGATAGTGATCCTGCTGATGTTGATCTCTATGATAGGGATGATGTAGATTGGGATGGACAATATTCCAGTGGGAGGAAAAGAAGATCAGGTCGGGATTTTCTTTTTAGTGTCGATTCGTTTGCTAGAAGATACAGGAAACCCAGGATGGAGACACAAGAAGAAATAAATCAGAGAATGCGTTCAGTTGAGTTGGCTGTCAAAGAAGCTCTCTCTGCACGAGGGGATAAGCAATTTACTGACCAGGAGTTTCCTCCAAATGATCGCTCTTTATTTGTGGATACACAAAACCCCCCTTCAAAATTGCAGGTATGGATTATGAAATTCTTCTCCTTCTGTTATTGGTTGAACATTTTGACTCGTCGTGTGATTATTTTGTTTTGAATTCATAATCCCCCTTCAAGTGGACTAAAAAATTAACAATTTGATGGGCATTCTAACCTTTTGCGCTTGTCACAATTCAGGTTGTTTCTGAATGGATGAGACCTGATTCTATTGTGAAAGAGAACGGTAGTGATTCTCATCCCTGCCTGTTCTCTGGGGCTGCAAATCCATCAGATGTTTGCCAGGTTTGATCACTTTTATAAATATGTGACACCTCCCTCTGATGCACGAAATATTCTTCTTGACCAAGTTCTTCTTGTTGTACGCATTTGATTCAGAATGATCCCGAGATTTATTGTTATCATTGGTTTAACTTGTTCTATAGGGGCGTTTAGGCGATTGTTGGTTTTTAAGCGCTGTTGCAGTTCTGACAGAGGCTTCTCGAATATCTGAAGTGATTATTACTCCTGAATACAACGAGGAAGGAATCTACACTGTTCGCTTTTGTATTCAGGTTGTTATCTCAAAATAAAAATTCACTGTGCTGCCTTGCTCTCATGATGATAGATTGTTGTAGCTTCCTTTATGATTTCCATACAGTCAGAAGTTTCAAGTTTACTTGCTTTCTACTTGCAGGGTGAGTGGGTTCCCGTTGTTATCGATGACTGGATTCCATGTGAATCACCTGGTAAACCAGCCTTTGCTACTAGCAAAAAACTTAATGAACTCTGGGTCTCCATAGTGGAGAAAGCATACGCCAAGCTCCATGGTTCTTATGAGGCACTGGAGGGGGGACTGGTTCAGGACGCTCTTGTTGACCTAACTGGAGGTGCTGGTGAGGAGATTGACTTGAGGAGTGCTCAAGCACAAATTGATCTTGCAAGTGGCAGATTATGGTCTCAACTGTTACGCTTTAAACAAGAGGGTTTCTTACTTGGTGCTGGAAGTCCATCAGGATCTGATGTTCATGTATCTTCCAGTGGCATTGTGCAAGGGCATGCTTACTCCGTCTTACAGGTATTCCCTGTTGCTTTGGTTGCATTTGTGATATGCTGAGTAGGGAAACGCGTTTTAGAAATTTGACTTACGCTCTCTTCAGGTGAGGGAGGTCGATGGGCACAGGCTTGTTCAGATCCGAAACCCATGGGCTAATGAAGTTGAGTGGAATGGTCCCTGGTCAGACTCATCCCCAGACTGGAGTGATAGGATGAAGCACAAGCTGAAGTATGTTCCACAGGTAATTTCTATTGTACTTCACTTAAATGCATACAAACACATACTTGCACATAAATATATGTAAATGAGTCTTTCCATTAAAGTATGTTGCGTGCTGATCCTGTGCATTCTGATCAACAGTCAGACGAAGGTATATTCTGGATGTCTTGGCAAGACTTCCAGATTCAGTTCAGATCGATATATGTTTGTCGGGTATACCCTCGTGAGATGCGCTATTCAGTCCATGGCCAATGGCGAAATTATAGTGCGGGTGGCTGCCAAGATTATAGCTCTTGGCATCAAAATCCACAATTCCGGCTAAGGGCTACTGGTTCTGATGCATCTTTGCCGATTCATGTTTTCATCACCTTAACTCAGGCACATGCTACATCTTGATGGAAACCTTTTTTGTTTCACTCCAAGTAATTCATATCCTCTGATAAGGTGAAATCTCATTTTCCCAATGTTTACTTACAGGGCGTAGGTTTCTCAAGAACAACTCCTGGATTTCGTAACTACCAATCAAGCCATGATTCGCAGTTGTTCTATATTGGAATGAGGATTCTTAAGACTCGTGGACATCGTGCTGCTTACAACATATTTCTTCATGAATCTGTTGGTGGAACAGACTATGTGAATTCCCGTGAGATATCATGTGAAATGGTTCTTGATCCTGATCCTAAGGGTTATACTATCGTCCCGACCACTATACACCCAGGGGAAGAAGCACCTTTTGTTCTTTCAGTCTTCACAAAAGCCTCCATTGTCCTTGAAGCTTTGTAGTTCCCTTACAGCCAGATGGCTCTCTCCTCCTTTTTCATCAGCTGGCATGCCAGGAAAGTTATCCAAGTGCTTGTGTTGTTCAAGGAATCAAACGGCTGATGTCTCAATGTTAAACACTTGTTTGCCCGCAATCGGTGTAACATAAGAGAAGGTAAAGTTCTTAACCTTCCTGCAAGGATTGCTCCATCCTGGTCATATCACTCACGATTCCTCACATTTAGACTTAACTCCCTCGTGAACAGCATCTGATCTAATAGCTGGCCATTATCTGGTGAATCTTTGAGGTCTTGGAATAAAACGTTTTAGTTGTTTTCCTGATCTGCGGCACAACGCTAGCGGCTCAGAGGATAAAGTGCACTGGAGAAAGCACTTTGCAGGCATGACTCACCATCATTCCATCTGGATCATAGGACACGCATCAAATGTAAATTTGTAGGTATTGTGACAAGTACAGATTTATTAAATTTAGAATAACTACTTCGTGACTGAGAAAACAAGAAGGGAAATAGGAGACTTGTGACTTGTTAGGTAAATGTTTGGTAACAGGTAGTGGTAGCTGCAGTTTTGGTTGGTGTGTTGTAATATTCAGACGCTAATCTGTGTGCAGATTTCGTTTCCACTCTAATATATGAATTCTCATACTCTTGCGTGCTCTGGAAAATTTCGTTTCCACTCTAATATATGAATTTTCATACATCTTGATCTGTGTTTAGAGTTCTCATACTCTTGCTCATCCATTTTTAAACAGAGATTCATTAACCACTTCTCATCATGTAGACATGAACTGTCTAAATGCAGAATCAACAAGTTAAACAATAAAAAGGCTGAGAAAAGTGATTTTGATTACCAAGACTTAGATTAGCTTCGAAAGCAAAACATCAGCAAAAATACAAGTGGCTCATAGTTTGATCGGTAAAGAAGAGAAGCTTCTCAAAATGTGTTTAAACAAATAAATATATCCTTGTGCGTCGTCTCCTTCATAGCCTCACCAAGATCTTGAATATTTCTTTAAGTCCGAACCAATTTTGTTCGACCGTTCTTCACTCTGAATCGCTTTCCATGCTCCCCATTGCCTTCAATCCTCTTGGTCGCTTCATTAAAACATGAAATTAGCACATCATATTTGCATCCACAAAATAAAACCAAGTGTTTTCACTATCTATTGTGGGAAGAGACAAGTAAGTGAAAAGCAAGCAGATACCTTCTTTGAAGTCTTCTTCTCTCTTACTTCATACCTCTCTTTGCACAGATCTGATAACCAAGTACCTGGACTCACCAGCTGCGTGAAACATACATACCATGAAAATTGCATCACCATGGTCCATGGAAGAATTATGAAGAACAAAAGTGGTGAAGGGACTCACAAGCAATGTCTTCTGAACCAATTTGGCTCGTTTCTTTGGTCTTTGAGGAAGCTTGCACCCTTTCATAGCCAAGAAATCTTCTTCCTTCTCTTTATTTGACAAAGTTATAAACAACTTTGGCCACACATGTTTCTTGGTTTCCTTGACAGGTTCCTTAATAATTTTTCCAGTCTCATCTGTACCCATCGAACCCCTCGTTGTGTAGTACCTATCTTCCTTCTCAGGCGATGCCACAAACGATCTCCGCACATTACCTGGAGAATCTATGATCCTGTCACCACAGAGACATAACAATGCTTTACATCAAAAAGCTAGAAAAACAACCAAAGAAGAACAGCTCTGAATCAGACTACTTACTTGTTTGGACGGTTAAGATGCCGAGAAGGAGAGCCTCTCTCAGAAGATACAGCGCGCGAAATGAGTTTGCGCTTAGTCAAACAATCAGTTGACTTGCCATTAGTAAGGCTTTGATCTTTCTTCACCTTCATGCATCTAACTCTTTTCCTCTCTCCCCATTGCAACACAAAATCTGCCTCTGTGGTTCCATTTCCTCTTTGTCCCTTCACTTCTTCCATAACACAATACTTAACCTTACACAACCAACAAAGAGATTAACTCAGACATTAAACATTCATCCAGAAATAGACAGCAAAAGAATCGGAACAGCATAGAGAAAGTTCCTGCCTTTTTATAGATTAAATGCACACAAAAGGGGAAAAAAATCCATTTACAGTCGTACAAATTTCTGATGTCTAAACAAGTATTTGAAATAGACCAGAGATAAAGAAGACCAATCCGAACTAATTAGTAGAAACAAGACTCACTAACCTCAAGATCTGCAATTTAAACTCAGCGGCTTTAGCTTCCAGAATCACACTACAAAGTAGCAATATCCAAAATAGTATAAGAAAACTAGAAACATAGAGTAAACTCTATAAAAAAAAAAGAGAGTGACAACTGCAGAATCGATTCTTCAATTATCTATTAAATCCAAATCCACCATTGTAGTTATTTCTTGGCAGACAAATACAGAGACAATAGCTTACGCAGAACCCAAAAAGAAGAGCAAAACGATTAAAAAACACTTACAAGAGTGAAACTTCATGAAACCGAAGACAGAAATTTGATGAATTTTTTTGATAAAATAGAGAGAGAAAGCAAAATGAAGTTGCTCCCTTTTTCTTAGATAGATTCAAACTCCACCAAGAAAGTGTATAGATTTTCTCTGGAATTTTTGTTTTAAATGGTTGATGAAACCAGAAGATCGAACACTGTTTTTTTTTTTTGGTTGGGTGTTCTCTATGGACTAGACTTGTGCTATCTATCTTCTTTAAACACACACACAAGAAAAAGAACTGCTTACCCTCCTCTCTGGTCTTTACTGCGACGCTCACCTTTTTATTAGCCATTTTTTTCTAATTTTTATAAATTATTATACATTTTTCTTATTTGCTCATTTTTAAGTTAATGACAACCGTCGGATACGAAATGGACGGCAAGATGGACTTCTAGAAGTTAAAAAGCCTTAGCCTGTTGTGTTTAATACGAGAAATTTCGTTACGGATAATAACAAATTACATTATGACACGTGTATAATTTTGACGGGAGCACGTTACACCAGAGTTTACTGCATAATAATCTCTCCATTTCTGGCGAGAAAAATCTTATTTAAGATTTTGCGTTAAGACAGTAAGGGATTTAGTACCACGCGCTAAACACATCTGATTTTCGAGATTCACTTTGGACTTTTACGGCGATGAATTTCACGCGCCATAGATACGCGTGGGATTAGAAATAAACCCTTTCAAAGAAAAAAACACAATTATACTCTTCATCAAACTTATAGGAGTGGCCTTTTTATCCATATCTCTGGCCTCTAATATCCATTTGTAATCTCTTTATTTCACAAATTCATATTATTACATCTATTTTTTTCTTCATCACTTACATAGTTACATATATATATACATATATAAATATTAGGGCTGGGCATAATTACTTGGTACTAATCCCGTACTCGTTACTTGACCCGTACTTGTCCCGTAAAACCAAGTACTTGTTTTGATCAAGTAGAGTATCAAGTATCTTAAGAAGATTACTTGCAAGTATAAGGCAAGTATCAAGTATTAAAAAAAAAGTTACTACTTGGTCTTATTGACCCGTTACACGTTTCAAATCTCTGATTTTTTTTTTAATTTTGTTCCACATCGATTACAACATAAAAAAGGAAAGAAAAGTATGCTTATCAAAAGATAAATAAGTTGCCAGACTTCAATATCTAAAGCTTTCCAAAAACCTAAAGGTCAAAATATTAAATATTATCATAGGTTTTAATTAAATATGGCCCGAAATTTTAGTTTTTTTAGTATTTTATTTGTACTTTTACAAGTAACGGGACAAACCAAGTAACTTGCAAGTAATTAAAAATTTGGTAAGTACTAGTATTTGATATTAACAAGTCAAGTACACGTACAAATATCTTGATACTTAAACGGGGCAAATCAAGTATCAAGTATACCAAAAATGACAAGTACTAGTCCCGTGCCCAAGCCTAATAAATATTAGTTTTCTCATCTACAAACAATTGTTTACTTGAATAACTCAGTTTTGTCATTTAAGAAAGAAACATATTGTTTACTTGAATAATTCGTTTTGTCATTCAAGAAAAAAACATATTGTTTACTTGAATAATTAGCTTTATTTTATTTCTCTTTTTATTTAAGCAATTAAATTAGGAAATGGCTATAAAGTTAATCGTAACTCGCAAGCTAAATCTATAGAAATATATATTGGGCTGCTATGAGGCCCAATAAATTTCAAATCATTGTATCTTGATTTCAAAAGACTCGTACTAAAGTTAACCGCATGGTATTGTGAGTAGATTCAAGACAAGTAAAATTTTTGCTTAAATGAATTTACTGAATATTGAATAAGATCAAAAGGTAAAAAGATCGAGAGTTAAAAATATCGAAAGGTAAATAGTTCATTTGAGCATCAAGACTAAAATGATTTTGATTGAACACAAAGCAACTCTCAAGGTTACATTAATAGTTCTCATAAAACAGGTATTTATACTACTCTGATTTGCTTAAAACCATAAACACATAGGTTTCAACATCATATTGGACTTGTGTTAATATTCTCTCGCAAACTTGGCATCAGGCGAAAGCAACATTGCTAAGTTTGGAAACACAACTTTGCGGAAAAGTATTCAATGTTCCACCCATGTCAAGTTTGCGAGAGAATTATACCATCCTTATATCCAAGCCCATGTATGCAACACAAAGTTAATGAAGTCCATGTGTTTAGGGTTTAGCAAGTATAAATATTTATCTTATGAGAACTTCTTTTGTAACCTTGAGAGTTATATCAACGTAATCCACCTGATTTTTGTTACAAGTTAAAGCTTTTTTTTTTCTTTTGCATTTGAATATATAAAGCTTTATGAGTTGATTTTATCTCAATCCATTTTATCTTTTTTCATTAAGCTCTTATGAGAATAAATGAGCTTGTTTTAAACTACTTACATGTCATACTAATATTTTTCTTGAATTCGGAAATATAAGAAACGTATGGACAAAGAGAAAAAATCATCATTCAAGTTTTAAAAAGAAACCAAATCCTACAGCAAAAATCAAAAACTAAAAATTCAAAATCAAAATTTTTTAAAAATAAATTTAAAAACTTTTAACAATCATGGCCTAATACTAGTCTGAGTGAGGAAAAACAAAAGAATTAGAAGCTCAAAGACAAAACGTATATATTTGTTATCTTTTTGTTAGAGTATATATTTGTATTTAGTACTATTGAAGAAAGAAAACTGCATTAGTCACTAATCCATACTATTTTTTATTGTATGAAATGGTGGTAATATTTGTTTCTCCATGACTTCCTAAGAAACTGTAAATAGGATGCAAAACAAAGTTTTCATTACAGGTTTTTGAACAAAGGAACTAGATCTGAATCACACCAGCGGTCCAATAAATTTCAAAGTTAAATTGTTCCAAATTGGAACTCATTATGCGTTGGTCAAAAAAGTTTAAACTTTTATTTAATAATTAACATAAGTTAAAATTTTGAATCTCACTTTCTCGTTGCGGCCTTGTTTAGACAATTAATTTGCTGATTTAAAACTTCAACCGTTAGTGCTAATTCATTAAAAAAAATGGGAAGGAGAATTATATGCAGCTCACGAAACTGAAAATAGTTATATATTAAAATCAAAATAAAAGAGAGATAACAACTCGTTTTAATTTCGAAATCCGAAAACAAAAACAACAGCAAAGACTTGGTTTGTTATGGTTTCCGGGTCCACTAAAACAGCTTATGATTATGCATAATTATATGTTTGGTATTTTTAATTTTTTCCAGCTATTTTTATTTGTTATCCTCTTATTTGTCAGTTTGATTTTTGTTTATAATTACAACGAATGTGCTATTCCATTACAGTATTGCAATGACCAAAGGAAGAAAAATCAAAATTAACAGTCATTAAGAAAAATATTATACATTAACCTGTAATGGGGTTGTTGGTCATTTTCATAGTTTGGTGTGAACGTGAACGTTGGGACAGAACTTGTTTAATTTCAAGGAAACACTAAAACGGCTAATTGACCCTTTAATGAAATGAAAAACACTATAAAGTAATTCTTAAAGGAGTATTCTAGAAAGAAAGAAAGAAAATAATCGTTGAAGATAATTAGGCAGCAGATACGTTAAGTATATAATCAATGAAAAAATTGGGTTTGTTAACAATCAAAGTTTCAATGTTTAGTAGACTCGCTTACGAACGATTACTTTACTTTTCACATTTCCTCTTTAAATTCTCAAAATTACTATGTTAACTAATAGGCAACAGCTAATCTCTAAATACACAAGAATAAAACGTAATTAGAGTAAAAAGAAGAAAAACACTAATCAATTTATTGTTACTTTTTTTCTTTTGAACTAGTCATGTGAACACACAAACAAAAAAGTAATGATATAATTAAACAAAACAAATTAGTAAAAGCATTTTTAAAATGTGAGGTTGGAAAGAAAAAAAGGACAGTGGTTGAGAAAGAGAAGAATGTGGTTTGGGCCAAGAGACAGCCAATTCGCCAGCTGTAAAATCTCCTTCAACTTTTGTATAAATAGACAATACCATCCCCACAACTATTATCATCACAAACACACACACACATACACCAAAGAACAACAAAATCTTTCTTTCTTCTTCATACATCAAAGAGAGAAGCAATGGAGGCAATGAAGATGATGGTTGTTTTCATGGCCGTTGCAGTGGCTTTCTCAGCCGTAGGACAAGTTGCGGCCGCCACCATGGAGGCTCCGGCTCCAAGCCCAACTTCTGATGCTGCTATGTTTGTACCGGCATTGTTTGCATCTGTTGTTGCTTTGGCATCTGGTCTTCTCTTTTGAGCCCGAAACACACACACTTATCATTCTTTTTTTTTTCTCCATTCATTTTATTGTTTTGGTTAATGAGTTTGTGTGATTTGACTCTATTGTTATCATAGAGTCTTGTATTATTCTTAATGTAACCATCTGTTTCTATATGTGCTTGTATGTATTTACGTATCATCAGTCGTCAGACTGTTTATGGATTCGTTTTTCTTACAATCTGTCCACAAATCCATGAAAAGCATCACATAACTTGTTATATGGAACTTACAAAATATCAGATGTCATTGATTTGGGTTCACACAAAGATCAATAATAAGAGAGGGAAATTATCTTGAGGTCGGTGGAATCAATGATGTGATGAGCTGTATTTGGAAGGTTGTGTGGGGGCATTATGATGCCGACATCATCATCATCATCATCATGGTGTTATGGTGCCTTAAGGCAACATGAGTATCCATGTGACTCACCCCAGAATGAAAGGTAAAGATGACCACCACAATAAATGTTATCTCATGAATGTAGATCAGAGATAGATACTAGACTAAACATTCTCTTTTTCTATCATAAAGAACAAATATAGATAGAAAATCAGCAGGAGTTAAAACCTAATCTGAATCACAAATACGAGTGCAAAAACCTATCAAGCTTATCCTAAATACAAAGCATCTGAAGTCATCTTCTTGGAAATTAACTAATTAAGTGTTAAAGCATTCATAGGGACCCAAAACAAACCACCCACTCACCAATCTTTCATTTCTTAATAGAACCTTACTCTGTCTGTATACATAACAGAATAAACTAAAAGGGTAAGACTGGGAATGTTGGACGTTTCAGACAAGAATCTGTTAAAGCCATGTGATGCATAGAAGAAAGAATGGGACCATGCCATAGCATTTAAGTTCTCATTACCTTTGCCTGGAAATAAAAACAAACGTCTTTGTAACTGGCCGCCGCTTTTATTGTCCAATTACTAGCTCTCCATCCATATTCTTGTGTCCTGAAAATCGCAAGTTCAATGGTCAAAGACGGACACTAAGTAAACTCCTTTTATGAAACAAAACCTAAAGATAAATAGCTTACCAGCATAAGAAACAGGAGCAACTCCAATAATGTAGAGAGGTCTCTTATAAACACCGAAGCAAGTTGCAATCTATAGGCTGGCAAACAGATAGTCGCAAGATGGTCCCAAAGATGGAAGAGAGACTCTTGAGTACTGAGAACCGAGTTTATTGTCAAAATCTTCAGCTGCACAACTCATAGGATCAGTTATTATGTGACTAATAAATAGAAAACCATTATGTCCAGCCTCAAAAGTAGCCGGAGTTCTACAAGAAAAAAAGTCTGCGCCCTGGGAAACCAAACTGAATGTCGTGCCAAATTTACAGAGGAATTATAAATAAAGTAAATTACAAATACAAGGTAAGGGGTAATAACGAAACTAATCTATTCACCTAAAGTGAAACCAGTAGAGCAAGCCGTAAATGCTATTTTTTTTACAGATTTTATAAGCCCCAAATAAAAACCTGGACTACATCTAGTAGATCTACACCATTTCTTCCTACTTTATAACGTATAGCACCGGTGAACTACCCCGAGAAACCGAAGTGCCTTAAATGTATGCTGCTGCTTTCTTTCAAACTCCCGATTTATCTGGTAGTCTGGAGACTTCTTTATCCGCAAAATGAAGCAGACGTCTCAATCTAAGAACCATATCACAGTGAAACGGCAACGCCGTCCGCCTATCCAGATATGCTGGACTAACAGTCATCCACGATAGAGCATGAAGTTCTGCCGCAACTGACTCAAGGATAAGATGGCTTTCAACCTCAAAATCTCTAGTTTCTTTGATTCCCCCGCCTTGCTTCATGATTCCTTGACGAATTTTGTCATGAGCGTGGTCATAACCACCATAATAGTCTATGAGACTTACAGAGAGAACGGATGGCCATTCTTCCTTCATGTTTATTCTCGAGTCCTTTCTCATGGAAGGCACAGCTTTTGAAACAACAAATCCAGTAGACAAGGGGATTGCACAGCCTTTGCTGTGAAGGAGGTGAGCAAGCGGAGGTGATTCCGCAGTTAAGCATGTAGGAAGCTGAAGAGGACTTGGGTGAAGAAAACGCATGTTGGGTGATGGTATCATCATGTAAGAGAAAGCCGTTGACCCAAGAGACTTGACAGGAGTGAAACCTTCAATGTAATTTATCGAACTCATACCAGTACTGCTCTGGCCACCACCTGCATAATAACCAGGTAAGTCAGAATCTTGCTTTATTTCTTGTGGAAATTTAGAATCAACCAAACAGGACATATATACGATTGAACTGTAAAAAAAAAACGATAGAAAGCAAAAAGAAACTGACCAGGAGATACCAACTCAGTCGGAAGAACAAAATGCAGAGAATGATCAAGTGAGATAGAAGCAAAACTGATGCTGTGAACCCACTGAAACAAACCCCTTGGAGTACCAGAAATAGTTTGCCCACCCATTATCTGCTTTCTTCCAGCAGATTGCCCCATCGTGCCTTTCACAAAGGTGGATGGCTTTGCATGAGAGCTGTAGAGTGTGCTAGTTGACGAGGCTCTCTCTTGAATCAAACTCAGATCCTGCTGTTGCAAGGAAGATCCGTTGTTATTGGTGGCTACGCCAGAAGGAGCAGAGCGTCGAAGTTGAATCGGCCACTTCTTAATCTCAGGACCTCCAGCTGAGTAAATTGCCTTTTGCCACTCTGTTATATCAGTTTCAAGTAGACAAAGATACCAGGGTTACGAAGCGAAATCTATTTCCCGGCGAATTTGGAATAAGAACGGGATGAAATCTCATATCAAGAACAGTATGTAAGGGTAAGATAAGAGGTATAAAATATGCAAATTTACCTAGGTATTCAAGCTCAAAGAAGCTTCCAATGCGTGTAATGACAAAATCCCTGGGTTTGAAAGATCCATTGTCAGGGGAAGAACATGCCTGTAGTATTTGACATCCCTGCTGCAGAACTTGAACAAAAAGACACTGCAGCCCTTTGGTATCCTGTCTACTGCTAATACCACCAAAGGGGAATATATGGGTGTCGAGCAATTCACCCCTGGCATCCGTCCAGATGCTTACAAGCCATCTCCAGTCCTCCGTCCAACCGTAGCAGCAATGCAAACTAGGAATAGCCTTTCCTTCAAGCTGGGATGTATCACCCTGGGAGCTTGATCCCGATGGTATACCTTCCATTGAATTCACGCCAGGTCCAGAACCTCTGCCGCCATCCTCAGGTATTGGCTTTGAAGACTCAGATCCCAAGCTGCCGAAAGTAGGTGAAACTCCACGCTCCACGGAACCAGGCTCGGAAAGAATGAAAAGTGGTTCAAATAAATAGAAAATTTCATCATTAAGGTAAAAATCTCCATTTCTGTTTGGGTCGCAGCTTAATCCTCCAGATCTTGCTATTGGCCAGGAGCTTTCCCAACCACCTGTTTCGCCATCTCTTGGATGTGTAGAACCTGTCATTCGAGAACCAACGCAGTCTTTCCAGATTCCTGAAATAGAGCTCATTGATGACAAGGCTGAAGAGGATCTGCTTGATAAAGATGAAGAGAGAAATCCATCATTAGGCATTCCTCGTGAAATTCTCCGAGCTTTATTGTAAACAGAAAAAGCAGTATCCTTGAGAATAACAAGCTCATTAAAGCTTGGACTTGTTATCCGGAAAATAGAATCAACAGACACCACTTGTAGAATTAGTTTAGGGACACTAAACCCCGAAAGCACTGGAATGTGAGATATTGATGCCTCGTCTACAGCAGCAGAACTACCAAACGCCCTTGCAACCTGACTGTTAAGCATCGATCTCCTGTCTCTATCTGGCTGTATTCCTGATCCAAGTGCAATAGACGATTCCACGATTGTCCTTAAAACTGCCGAAGGGTCGGGAAATGGACACACTATGTACACTACCTGAAAGAAAAGACAATTGTCAACAGCTACACTTTATAGAAATGGAAAAAGAAATACTTATCTCAGTTTACATATGTATTTTCTAACTCATATACCTACCATGCAAGGACTAGCTGATCCTTCTTTCTGGTTTGTGTAAAGGCAAGACCCAAGCTTCAGACCTTTCAGCGCTTTTGATAATGACTTCAGATAGCTGCTCACATTCCACCCATTCGATAAAGACAAAAAATAATCGCTCAGAGATCCAAGAAGCGATGTGTTATTGCTTTCAATCTTCATTGATTGAGGGCAATTAAGCAGAACAAATCCAGATGAGGATAATCTTCCAGCGTCAGTTTCCATCTGATTTCCCAGGATATGTGGCAAATGGGTTCCCAGTCTGCACGTCTCATAAACTATGCAACAAAGGTTCATCAGAACATAATGATGAGAAAAACTTTTGTTCCTTTAAAACCGTTTTTTTTTTTAAAAAAAAAACAAAAACCAGTTCCTGTCATTTTTTAGTGTAACCTAATTGGTAAATTCGTTGACTCACCAGTTCCAAGTTGCTGGAAGAAATCAGCAGCAGCACAGGTTAAAGGATCTATATCCGGGCATACAACAGTATAGTTAATCTGCGAAAGATAACAAAAAACAACCACAGGTATCTTAGTGGAGAAGAATATCAAATTATCAATGGGCTTACATGGTAGGAAAACAAAAGCATATCTCTCAGACGAGTTCCTTAAAAACTCACATTTTTCGGCAGAGCATATGGCTCAAAAGGGGCTTTTTCCCAATGTGGCAAGGAGTTGGTTGATATTTTAAGCCAGTCATCTTGGTACCTGTCACAGGGGAAAGGTGCTTATGTAACGAAAGCTCTAAATCACAGGGAAAAAATTATATTTATAAGACTTCAACACTGAGACATCTGCGTACCCGACAAGTATAGAAGGTGATGGAAGAACAAAAAGTGTTGGTCGGAGTAATTCTGAACTGTATATGTCTTGGCTATGAGCGGTCTCCTCTCCTTTCGCACCATCTACTACATTTGACGCTGCTTGTTTGCCAAGACATTTATTAATAACAAAATCATCAGAGATATTGACACGTATTCACTCTATCAGATATCAATGAACAACAACAGTAGAAACAGTAGAGTTCAACTAGATGATAGCCAGGTGAGACTGAGAAATAATCAGGATTCGTGTTTTACCTTCACTCAGGGTTGACTCAGCAGTAGATCCCTCAGAGATAGATCCTCCATCCACTGATTGATTTCGGCCCTTGCACCATTCTGTGACAGATAACGGGCCGTCTGACTGACCAAATGCAGATTTCAGAGCTGTTTTGATGTCAGATTGCAGTAGAGTAATGACAGACGAAGGAAAAACCTGGAAAAAAAATAATTTATCAGAATCAGGTTTAAAACGCCCGAAGAAATAATCTTGTAGCTTATAAATAACCAGCAGTCGCACAGAGAAGACAAAAGGTACCAGCAGGAGAAATATGAACAAGCTAGAAGCTTTATACGATATATCTGTGACCAGTTAACTTCTAGCCCATAACTAACAATTAAGAACGTTAAGACATTGAGTACCCTCATTTCCTAATCTTACATCATTTAAAAAGCTTACCTCAGCAGAGAGTGGATCAACTAGCTTGACACCCGCAATGTCCAGAGAATGACAGGAAGCCAAAGTTCCCCCACAACCTGCATGGCCAGCAGAGGGTCCACACGACAGCTCCCGTCTCCATAACTCTTCCAGTGCAAGCCAGCCATAAGGTCCATCTCCACAATCTGAATCCAGAGCTAAATCAACGAAAGACGTAGCTTGCTGTACAAGTAGCGCTATTCCGTCTAGAAGCTCCTGCAATGGCTGCCTTTGGCCATAAGAAAGCAAGCTGTCTTCGCTAAATGAACTATGGGGCAAGGATGAGCCTGCTTCAATATTCGGCGAACTAGCAGGTTTTGCTGCTTTGGGGACTGAAACAGTCCGCCACACGCCAACTGGTGCACTCATGTGGCTATCTAACATTCCTCCGTCAAAATCTCCAGCTATTCTGGTAGGTATTTCTTTCTTATATATCTCGTTCCTTGCAGATATGTTGTCTGTCAGAGTACTGGGCTCATTTGGCAGCTGGTTCAGGAAAAAGTTTCCAGTAAGCCTAGTCAGACTAACAGGTGAATGGTGCTTCGAAGAAATGACTATGTGCCGCATCCTGCACATGAAAGCTTGGAACATAACGCTTCCTACATCTGTTGCCAGCAAGGTCTTTGAAGATAATAAAGTACTTACAACACCAGATATGCCGTCAGTCTTTTTCCCCTGTACGGTCTTAACAGCACTACCAGCACTATAGTTTGAATACTTTAATTGAGAAACACCCTCCTTTGTACTCTTGTTGTCACTAACTACAGTAGGTAGCTTATCATATTGGTCTTTTCTGCTCTCTACTTGAGTGTAATACTTCGACTGAAACAAAGTTCTGCTATCATTGTTGCCAATGCATGCTTTTGATCCCAGCAAAATCTTATCGGCTACTCCATCAGAATCAGTAGCAGGTGGTGTGGGTCCATAAACGTAGTTACTCGTTCTTGAATTTGAACTCTCTACTTTGCGAGATTTGGGAAGATATGGGCTTTTGAAGAACGTCGAGGAAATCTCGCTCATAGGTGCTTCTACAGCTCCATACTCAGGAGCAAAGGTCATCATAGCTTCTGCTTTCATCAAATGATCGAACTCACCAGTAGAAGAGCTTGACATTTGATTTATAGGAACTGAAGTGACACTGCTGTTAAAGACTTCTTGATTTTTGATAAGGGACTCGTCTATGATAGGAGGAACAGGATTAAAGCTCTCAAAAGAGGAAAACCCAACAGGCAAAACAATCTGGTCTGATACATCCATCATATCGACTGGACTAGAACCTACATCAGCAGAATCTGGAGGAAACATGAGCGCATGAGACTCTGCTGTTCCCGGTGGCTACACAAACATAACAGATTAGGTGCTTTATTAGATAAGGACTGAACACCAAAGGCAATAGGATCAAAACACAATAAGAGGCATGACAAGAAGAGTGAAAGGGAGGCACAACCCTCCTCCCAAACGTCTAAGAGATACAGTCCAGATATCTGAGCTTATGCAGGACCAGAATATCATTCATCAGCATAGAGAATGCAAGTAATAGTTGCTAGATTATTAAGAAGGATAACAGAAGACCGGCAATTACCTCCCCAAAAGGCAAAGCATCATTCTCAAAGAAGTCACCAAAGTCTCCAAACTCTGAAAGAAGTGCCTGGATATCCATGCCAACTCCTCTATCATCATCCCCATCGTCGTCATCATCCCAATCCCAACCAATTTTATCATTTGCAATGCCTGGAACAACAGCTTATTAGTTTTAGTAGAACCAAGTCCTGCGTTAGATGCTTCTTGAATAGGTGCATTAGAGACAGTACCTACTTGACCGAATGACTCTGCCATCCCTGTTCGCGGCCGCTTGGAACCCTGCAAAGAATGTAACGTTACTTATTGGTTAGCAGTATTATGCAATCTTCACTCTTGCCACAGATAAAAGTCATACCATTTTTGGGCGATCATCATTACAAGTTAGACCAGATTGCCTACACGTCAAAGAATCTGCATCCGCGTCAAGGTCACCAGTTCTTGAAGTCATTCTCCAACCACTCCCGCTAGACGCACTACTTGTTGAACTAATGCTGCTATTACGGCTACTGCCGCTGCTATTGTAACCATTTTTTTCATAATATCCGTCACTCTTATTTCCAGATGCTCCAAGGAAGTCAAAATCACCAGCCCTGCATAAAAAAAAGTACAAAATGTTCAGGGATCATGAACAGACTCTTATAATGAAAAAGAAAATCGCTAAGCCTTATATCCGAAAACTCAGAAATGCCACAGAGCTCACTCCTATGGAGCTGCGAAACATGAGGTGTATACAACATTCAGTTTCTTCGGAGAAGTTAGGGATTGCATTTCAAGACCTCTATTTGTGAGTTCCCTTGTATAAAAAATCTCACAAAATAGAAGAAAAAGACTCACCAGTGCATAAATAACGATGAGCCTGCCAGTGATGGTCCTATCCAGTTTTGAAGCCAAAATCTGCAAGTATGATTTCACCTTGCATCAGCTCCAAGCTGAGGAAAGATCACAAGTATTACATCTTTTTCAAGCTCTGTAACATGGGTCTGAAACAAATCCTAAAAACCCTCTCATTACGACCCTACAAACTCAATTTTTTGAATACATACATGCACACCCTGAAAAAATTGTAGAAAGCTTTAACATAAACGATATAACTTGTCCATAATTAGCCAGCGTTAATAGCCAATGTCGATCTTACCGTTAATTACTCAACAAAATCTAAAGAACCTCCTCACCTTGACAGTTTACCTTTTTAAAGAAAATTTAGCAAATGCCGACTGTAAGATTGGCACAAGCACTGCCTCAGCTGGATATATGAACTTTTTTTCACACACCGATAAAACATCTGGTTGTCCTTTCCGGTGATCTTTACTCCCAACTGAAGGTTCAGGACACTGATTATGGGGGAAGGTCGAATTAGTTTGACTTGTGTTGTCATTTATATTTTGGCAGCAACCAAGTGTAACTTCCACGTAACAATGATTGCCATTTATCATACGGGGCCCACGACCAACATGAGAAGCGAGACCAATATATCCACTCGAAGTCCTTAAGTTTCCAGAACTGTTGGACAGAAAAATCTAATTTTAGTTGAGAAAATTGGTTCCATCAGATTACTAGCTGAGCACTTCACAAAAAATGTCTGACTTGGACGAAAGTAAAGGTATGAATTGCACCTGAAGTAGACTTGCTTGACAAGGTCATTGGGACAGAATCCAGTGAGGCTGCCCCGCATTCCATGAGGAGAAACAATCACTGGTGGAATAACATAAGCCTGTGAGAAGTGTTTCTATTAAAGAAAAAGCTCCTATCTTTCTTGAAGCACATGTATAAGGCACAACAATCATTTCATGTCTCAACTAAAAACATTTGGCTTCAAAGGATTACATGTAGCACAATCTATTATCTCACTCTTGGCCAACCCCAGAAAGAAAAACAATGCAGATAAGCTCTTGTGCCATGCAAAAACATGAGATGCTGTAACTCTGCTCGAGGAACTTAGGTAGCAGTAGACTACACTGGTTTCTTTTCAGAATCGAATGCATTAAAAATTGAGTTCAAAAGTCGCATGCTCTTAATTCATTCACTACTATATTAGTACAAAGCAGGAATAGATGGATAAACATCTGGAACTAGTGCCATCAACTTCTTTTGAGCTATCATAGACAAGAGCAGAATTTAGCGTTGCAAGTGATGATGGAAAAATGACTAACCTGGAAGCCTATAACTGGAGTTTTTCAAAGAACTCCTTAACAGTCTTTCGGCATCGCTACATGAAAGTGTCCGGACATTCCTTCGCGCATTAAATTCAGTGTTAGTATCACAATTACATAAGAAGCACTAAACCATAATTTCGAAAATGTATGAAAAAAATTTTACGGACTTGGCGGATACAATGACATGGACAAAAACTGCCTCTTCGGTAGCAGCAAAGATGAATTCAACAGTAGGCTGTCCCCTCCTGCATAAGTATCAAAGGAGCATTAGCCACAAACCTAATCATAGATTTCTTCGGAACTAAAAAATTACACTCAGGAAACAAAGGTCTTGCAGACTCATATTTAACTGATAGCAGCGGCTATAGGAGGAGATATGGTTGGAAAGCCAGAGGAAAAAATGTATATTTGCATAAGGGAAATATTTCAAGAAACGAACTCAGTGATTATCGCTTTTGATACCTCAAATAATCTTCACTTTGAGGGCTGAATTTTGAAAAAACGTCTCCAAATCTCATGTAGGAAAGTCCAGTCAATGCTCTGGCCACATATCAAACAACTTAATATGAGATATTTTCAATCCATTATGTCCCTAATCCAACCATTATGTCTGGAGATCATAAGAAACTAACCTTTCAATGCAATTACGTAAAGACTGTGAAAAGGCAACTGATATCTCTTCAGAGTCCCCAGGTGCTACCCAGATTCCTGACGCAACGACTTTTAACAGGAGAAACAAAAAGTAAGGACATGTATACCAGAACAGACATATGGATTAAACAGTCATTAAACAAAAAATCAGAATAGAGTCAAAAATGGTTTGAGGAAAACGATCAATAAATGAGTAGCAAAATATACCTCTAAGTTTTGAGACTGCAGCCTGAGCTTTATCAGTGATTGATGAATGACGCCCAGGAAGAAAAAGCCAAAGCTTGATCTTTTCATCTGAGCAGCAGCAGCGAGGAATGATCATCAGATACAACTAAAAGCTTACAAGATTGGCTAAACTAGGAGAGTGTGGTTAAGCTTTACCAGGGTTGTATAAACCTTGAGATGGATCCCAAGGTCCAACAAAGGAATTGGTCCATGTGCAAAGAAATCCTTCCTTCTGCAACCGCAAATGAGATGAAAGCACAAGATATGATGCAACATCATTCTGCTCAGCTCTTGAACTGAAATCTCCAGAGTGACAGGACTAATTAGTACACACACACACTGTCACATCAAGTAAACACCAATTGAAAAGAAAAAAAGAAAAAAGCTTCAACCTTCTATCAGAGCCAGGATTCAGCTCAGTTTCACTTGGAAGAAACTGAAACCAAGAAACATTATGTAGACCCCCCTGTGGAAAGTTAATCAGGAGATTATCAAATATCAACTTTTTACAGCGAAAAACAAGAACTTTCTTTCTCTCACACACTAGGAAATTTAGTACTACAAGAAGAATGTGGATGATGGAAAGACAAGTGAAGTAAGAAGACTTACAATTCTGAAAACATTAGTCCACATCACTTGAATCGCTTGCTTTCTCCACTTATAGGATAAGAATCATTACTTCAAATCGTCAAGAACCTAAAGAAGCTCGGAATCGCGAGGGAGGAACAATTCCCATAAAAAGTCAAGATTAGAATTTGTCGAGGAAGAGTGATACAAATCGGTCGAAAGATTCTTCCTCGATCTTCTATGTTTATCTCTCCCTTCCTGATCAAAAAAAGAAAAAAAAAATCTCTCTAAGACTTGTTTCCCGTGGTTTCACCTTTCATAAAAACCAGATCCAAACGCTCTCGCTCTTTAGGGTTTTTTTGTTTTCTTTTTTTCTTCTTAAAAGTTAAACCAAAGTCAAACTGTACATTAGTCATCTTAAAAAAAAATATTGACTTCGGTTCGACTAATACTCGATTTAATTGCACTTAAGGGTTACAATTTCGGGTATTTACTCGATTTCATTTTATCAACCATTCGACTAATACTTCTTCCTCCTTTCTTGCAAGCTCCGATCCTAAAATCATGTCGAATGGTCAGAAAACATGGATATTTTGACAGCCTTGCTTGCAAGAATGGGAAAGAATATGAATAATTTCGTCTTTCTATTAGCACTAATATGTCATTACACCAATTTCCAAAAGTAACACTGTTACTCAATCAATAACTAATGTTTCGTTTTTGGATAAAATTGTAACTAATGTCAGTTATGGAGTACATGATGTTACTTGATTTCGAAATTAAAAAGCCCTTTAAACACACGTTTTATCCAGATTAAGTTGTTGGTATGTGTATCAGTTTGCTTCACCATTGCATGCCTTTGAATTGTCTTTACTCTTTAACATTGGAATCATTTATTTAGCTGATTGGAGAATGGATGACTTAGATGATCCGTTCGCATTATTATCAAAGTCTTCAAAGTAATTTTCTACAATATCAAAAATACATGATCTAGTTTCCAAAAAAAAAAAATGATTCTAAGTTTAGATGGAGTTTGGGTGGAACGAGTAGAATTCGGATCATTTGTATAGCTTAAAGTTTTTTTTATTTTTGTTGTTGTAAGCTTGTATAGTAAGATCACGAGGACATAAAATTTGGGAGGAACTAATATGATATATGACTTGACTTTGGTATAGAGGAAATATATAGATGGCAACGCCCATCACTACTCAACGACCGAGTAAGTTAAAGATTATATGCAAACTCTTGCAACATGATTGTCTATCCTAACAATATAACTTGAATAAACATTAACTATATCAGTTTTTGAATAATTACTTTCTTCTTCTTGAAATATATGTTTCCATAGGCTTATATTCGACTCCTTATGGATCCTACTTCTTGATTAATCTGATCCCTCAGGACTCTTCTCAGTAGCTTGTTCGAAGCTGTTCTTGGAAACTCAGTCACAATCTTCACAAAACTCACCTGCAACATTCGTTTTTTAAGCGAAACAAACTATTTGTAACTTTGATTTCGCTGGAAAGATATTAAATTACCTTGAACAGAGGATTAAGATCTTTTTGAATGGTTCTTGAAAACTTAATCTTTAGCTCTTCTTCACTCTGTTTCTTGAAGCCTTCTTTCAAGATGGCGAATATAACCAGCAACTCTGGACCACCGTTAGGCGGCGTTATGCTGACTGCAGCTGTCTCAGAGATGCATTCATCGGCTTGATCACACACTCGTTCGATCTCAATAGAACTCGTCTTTGTTATATAAAAAAATGAGCAAAGAGATTAAAACTTTGAGGAAAGTTCCAACAAGATACAAGTTGAGTATAATTTGATGTAGTACCTTAATACCACCAAGGTTCATGGTATCATCAGCTCTTCCTTGAACATTGAAATATCCACCTACGGTTCTCTTTACGATGTCACCGTGTCTTCTAAGTCGCTGCAAAACAGAACAGAACAGTTTAAACTGATTTGCCTTTGCAATTTGGTTGATCTGTGTGAATGTGCTCGACTCACTGTTTCTCTATACATTGGCATTCCCTTGAAGTAAACCTCGTCATGGTCTGCGTTTAGAAGCCTATCTGTGGCACCGAGGTGCTGCGGGAACAAACCGACTTCTCCAATACACGGTTGATCATCTGGCTGCAAAATGCCAGTCTCAATCAATCTCTGTATACAAGTAACCCCCAAAAATGTCACAGAGTTTCAGTTTGTTTACGTATGGGATGCCGTTTTCGTCAAAGATTATGATTCTAGTCGTCATGGATGGTGTGCTAAATGCTCCAAAAGCCTGTGGTTGGAGCGGGCTTCCTATAATGTATGAAGAAGCGAGTTCAGTGCCTCCACAGCATTCGATCACAGGCTTGTAATAAGCTTTAGAAGAAAGCCAGAGAACGTCATCAACATTAGAAGCTTCTCCGGTAGTGGCGAAATACCTAACAAAGCACCAAACAGCGTCTGAGTCAAATCTTCTCAACAACCACAAAACATACAAAGTTTGTAGCTCGTTACTTTATCTTCGTCCAATCAAGCCCTTCCATACAGTTAGTCGTCTTCCAAGTTTTCACCAAGCTCGGAACAGTACCAAGAACTGCAACTCCAGCATCCTAAAGTAATATCAAGCACACATAAGTGTGCAACTATCGAACGTTACCAAGATACAAAAGTTAGACCCTTGCCTGAACAAACTTTCCAAAACCGCGGCCAAGGGGAGACCCGTGATAGAGTGCGAGCGTTGCACCGGTTAGAAAGCAAGAAAATATAAGAGTTGGTCCCATAACCCATCCAAGATTCGTAGGCCAACAATATGTATTACCAACTTGGACATCAAGATGAGCCCATCCATCACAAGCACTACGTATTGGCGAGAGCTGTGTCCATGGTATAGCTTTTGGTTCACCTAGTTTAGAAAAATAACTTCTCAATAGATGCACCTTAACCATATATCTATACAATTTGATCATACTGTATTTCTTTTACCTGTAGTTCCAGATGAGAAGAGAATGTTAATCACAGAGTTTACATGTTGATAAACCGGACGATAGTATTTCCCTCCACTGCAAACCAGAATTGGAGACATGTTTCAGCTAACACCATTTGAGTGATTGCAAAAGTAGAGACGTAAAACATTTACCTAAGATGGGTTTTTGCATTGGACAGAAACTCCTTCCACGGTATGTCCTGTTCTCTTAACCGAACGCGCAATTCAATCTCTGAAGCGGGGAGGACAATGACCTTAGAAGGAGCAGCTTCAACCACCCGACTAAAGAAAAAGAAAAAAAAAAGTATGTCATACTTATGTCGTTGGTTGGTTCATCATGTTACTACAATCAGCCATGGAAGGAGCCGTTTTGTCACCTGTATAAAGGAAATCTCCGGCCTCCTCTGAGTATATAATCCTGAAAATGCGGTAATAACTGAATCATCTCATATCTGATTTGTGTATAGAAGGCGAAAAGATGCGAGTCAGGATGTGTCACAAACCTGAGTGAATATGCCTTTTGCCTTAGAAATTTTCAACCGTGTTGCGATTTCTTTGGCTGCAAAGCTGTCTGCGATGGAGACAACAATACAACCACCAAAAATGATTGCAAGATATATAATCACTGCATCGACTGTCATTGGCATATCGATTGCAATTGTGTCACCCTTTGCAAAAACTCCACTTATCGCATTTGCCACCAACCTTTTTAAGTATATGTATCAAAACAAAAGGGAAGGGAACAGAGAGATCAAATCATCAATGGAAGCTTATTGAGATAACAAAACAAGTCAAGAGAGCAAAGGAAATGTTAACATACATCACTCGTTCGCGGAGTTCTTTTAATGTCATTTGATTTACTGGGGAGTCATCAAAGCCTTCAGTACGCCATACAACAGCCAAACTATCATCCTCCTTTTTCGGATGGCTTGAAGGCATCAGACAACATTCAGCGATATTAAGAACAGCATCAGGAAGCCATGTCCCTGCAGGTATTGATTTGTCCAGGATGCACCTCGGAGGAGTGTGATACACAAGTGAAAGCTCTTCAAGAATGATTGACCAATAAACCTGAAAAAAATTCTATAAAATTAGACCAAAGCAGAGCCTCCACAAAAGAGCCCCCTTTTTCTTTCCAAATGCTTACTTCAGGGTGTTCAACTGAGAATCTCCGGAAAAGTTCAAAACTTTCTAGAGGGTTTTTGTATGAAGCACCAAGAAGCCTTGACCCGTGAGTTTCCATTAGCCTTCCTAAATTTGTGGATTTTGACTGAGATCTAAAACAGTCAAAGAAGAGATACACAGACACTGAGTATTTCAGACAATCAGGTGTATCTTTATGGGTAGGTTTCAGAAATTTGAATAAGTTCATGAGAGAGAGAGGGAGAGAGACTTACAGAGAAGGAAACCAATAGAGAGGAGGGCCATGAACAGAGAAATCCCAATTTGAATAGACAGAGTAATAGAGAAGCTGATGCAGAGAATGAGGATGCCATGGCTTAAGCACACTCTCATCCACCAACGCCTTCCATTGATCTCTTGGGTCAGTCATTGAAATCACATCTCTGACCACTTTATCAAACTCCTTAGCGTCTTCCAAATTCAATCCAGCTTTCACATAATCGTCGCTACTCAGTTCTCCTATGCTCTTCCACATCTCTTTCCCTCTTTCTCTCTCTCTATCTGCCCACAAAATTATCGCCTTTTGATGGTTTTAACGCTGGTGGTAGGTAGATTTCGTGGACATGAAAGCTTCAAATGGCAAATTGTGTCACTGTTCATAAAAGAGTATCCTTTGTGTCACTGTTCATAAAAGAGTATCCTTGATTAAAGTTCTAATCTTCATTAATAAAGCCCAGCTCCTCAGTTAGATTCGGACCATAGTCTTTGGCTCTGCAGAGTTCTTGAATCCTCCAAGAAACCAAATCTACCCATCTTGGCCGTTTCCACTGAACACGGCCGCAAGAATTAGTTTAATTTAACCCAAAAAAAGAAGGAAATTGAGCCAATAAAACAGAGGTTTTCAGATTAAAAGGATCGATTTGTTTGACGTGGCGGGTAACAGCAAATAAAACAGAGGTTTTCTATGTTGTCAGAAATCTAAATTACAAAGTCTACTCTTTTTGTGTGGACCAATGTTGTGATGACGAACGGCGGCGAAAGAACAACTGGAGAACCGTTGCTGTAAGAATTGGACAATACCTGAAAATAAAAAGGAAATTACGGTTCCTCCTAATCCTTATTAGTTTTGGAAAGAACCAAAAAAAACTATAAAATTCTAAACTCTCACAAATCCCCAATCAATCGAGCGAGAACAAGAACATGGATGAATCCGTAGATCAATCATTGAAAGGAAGCTTTTTTCACGCCTCCGAAGTGCCTCCGCCCAATAAAAGGAGGAAGAAGACGAACTCGTCGTCTCCTCCGTCGTCAGCGTCTCATCCGTCGTCGTCGTCTTGTGGGTTTTGTTCGTTGCCGGATGCGTTGCCTAGCTCAAGTCTCGAGGTCGGACCTCGCGTCGTTAGCTATAGCCTCAAAGAGCCACCGTTTTGTGGTGATTTCCCCTGAGCTCTGCGAAGTGAGATCGCGGTTGGGTAATAACACCGAGTCCTATTTATACGTCTGCTTACGCATCGTTCCCAAAACGACCCCACGCTGGTTCATCCTCACTCCTAACCTTCGTCGACTAAGCCCGATCCGGTCGAATCCTAATCAGGCTCCAGATTCATCCTCTTTCGTGGTGGCAGATAACGGGATCTTCGTAATCGGTGGATTCAAAAACGGGAAACGCACTCGGGAAGTGTGGTTTCTCGATTGCTTCTCTCACATATGGTACCGAGTCCCGCCCATGAGAAAGGCTCGTGCTTTTGCATCGGCAAGCCTCGTAGACGGGAAGATACACGTGTTTGGAGGGACGGTGGCTTGCTCAAACTGGGCAAACGAAATCGAGGTTTTCGATCCAAATACTGCGACTTGGGAGTTCTTGTGGACGGAGCGAGACGCGGAGGAGAATTTGTACGGCGCGGAGATCCAACAAAGCGTGGTGATGATAGATGATGATGGGAAGAATGTGATTTTTGCGATGGACGAGGATGGTCGAAGATTCTGCATCGTGCCAAGTAAGAGGATAAGAGCGATGTGCAAAACAGATTCTCAGCTTGCGGGACACAGAAGCGATTGGTGTGTCATTGGTAAAGAGCTATACTGTCGTGGAACTCGCGGGAGGATACTGTGGTGTGATGATTCACGGAGTTTGGATTGGAAGGAAGTGAAAGGTTTGGAAGAGCTGCGAGTGAAACATCTCTGTGGTCGGAGACATCGGTGGGGTCGGCCCACGACCTGTGTAAACTATGATATCACCAAACTCTGCACAAACTCTGCTGGGAACATTGTCATCTTCTGGAACAAGCAGCTTCATGATGTTGAAGGGAGTTTGGAGCTTTGGTCTGCCGAGATTTCTGTGGAGAGACGCGATGGAGGAGAGATTTGGGGGAAAACCGAGTGGTCTGGTGCTGTCTACAGCCTTAATCCTCTCTCAGACTCATCATTTAGCGTTCAGGTCTTGTTTTCTGGTTCTGTCTTCACCTGAATTGTTTTAGGTGTTTACAGTTCACTCAGAAGCTAAGTACAGTTTTCCATTTTAGTGTGATTTATATAATTTGCACAATTCCTAAGATTTTGGCCACTTCTACGCCACAAGGTACAAAATTAATGACTCCATCTCATGCTCTGAGCCAAACCTTTTCTAAGAAAGTAGTTCAGAAAGAAAGGAAAAGATTATGTTCTATGAGGCCGTCTTCCTCTGCTTTAATCTTTTTGTGTTGCAACTTGCAACCTTCATCTATAAATAAGTTCAAAATTTAAATCTTAAAAGAGGTCACAGTAACAGTAACATGTTATCAAAATACTCCATGAATCATCAAAACATTAGAAGTCAACATTCACTCTCGTCTTATCAAATCATCTTAACTTTGTCTTCGGATAAGAAACAAGAGAGACAACCATAATCTAGAGAAGACGATTAAAAGAGTCAAGAATCAATCACTGGCTTGGTGAACGATCTTCCAATTGCTCCTCACGCGGGCTGCGGCTTCTGGCTGGTTCAGGTGTGTAGCTCCTGCTTCTCCTCGGGCTCGGGCTCCTACTTCTTGGGCTGCGGCTTATGCTTCTTCTTGGGCTGCGGCTTATGCTCCTTCTTGGGCTGCGGCTTATGCTTCTGGCTGGACTTACACTGCGACCCCTTGAGCCATTGTAGGCAGGTGAGCGCGAGTATGACCTCCCCCTATCATATCGTTCTTCCCTGGGAGAGACAGACCTGCGACAATAGAGTTTGAGCATAGAAAAAGTTTATCAAGTGGAGAATGGTTTTGTGTCTACACAGAGCTCTGTAATGGACTTCAGACAAAACATTTGTATACCTTGGGTGGTGTCTTCTAGGAGGAGGAGAATAATAATCACCGCTCCGTGACCGAGATCTACCACGTCGAGGGGGAGGAGAACGAGAATGCCTAGGAGAGCGAGAGTAGTAACGAGGGGGACTACGCCTTCTATCCCGAAATCTGTTGCTCCTACAAACACAAAAGAATGTTAAAGTTTTGGGTTTTTGGCATCTCTGCATCAAGTACTTACTGATATTTGATGATAGAAAAGTGCAAAAAGAGTAAGCTCCATGCACCTTCCTCCACCACGCTCCCTTGCTCTCATTTCAGTCGGTTTCTTCCTGTTCTCTTCTGCAAACACGACAGTCAACTCACGGCCAAGAAGAAGATAACCATCCATGTGATATTTTGCCTCAGCAGCATCACCAGGATCCACAAACTGAACGAAACCAAACCCTCGCGGATCTCTGCATTTGACATATAGAACAAAACAGGATCTCAGACTAGGAACAAAATATACAAAATGACAAGAAAGATGTACCACTTTACAACAAGTCTGTTGAAGGACAGTTGGCAATATGATCCCCTGCAACACAAGATATCAGGATAAACATTGTAATAAAGCAAGCACTTGCCTGCTAACCTCGCAAGTTTCAGTATAAAGATGACTTCTTGAAGACTTGATTCATCTTCAAATTGAAAACAAACCCAACTTCACTTCAACTCTTCACTACCATATAGAACATCTTCATAAGAACTCTAATTACTTCTTTGGTGTCTTCAATTCTCTAGATTCACTGTTAAACCTCAACAACTTCAATTAACACACTCATAGTGTGTTCACACATGGAACATATCAACATTGTATCCTTCTCCTTAAGCGACTAAAAAGTATGATGTCTCAACAGGTACTAAACTAAAAGTTAAAACTGACTAATCCAAGCTCATTCTTTACCGACACCGAACACTATTTCTATTAAAACTTCAAATGATGATCTCATGTCATTGGGGCACTAGGAAAAAAAAAACTGGTGGCTAGATTTGATTAATGAAATATATTGCATATTAGAAGATTCTCGCAAGGCCCTAGTATCCATGAGGAGACACAAAGAAATGAAAGAATGGACAAAGAAAGAGAAATGAACGTAGTAATTAAAGATTCAAGAAAAGGTGGTAAAGAAGAAGAAAAAGATAGAGATATAATACAATCAGAACTTAAGTAAAAAACAAGTGTTCAAAGACTAGATGTCTTACTAAACATGCTCACCCTGTATAGTAATCCCTTGGCAAGTAAATGTCTTTGAGAGGACCGAACGGCTCAAATGACCTCCTGAGATCTTCTTGCCTGAAGTAAAGAATGAGATATAAGAAGAGATGTAAATTTGTTAAAAGCCAGAAAAAGGATACAGATTGGAGACATAGCCAACGATACACAAAATCATGGTTTTCATGATAACCAAGAAAAAAAACTTGTGTTATCTCTTCTTTCTAGATTTCTTTAGCTAAACAAGCGTTCACCAAACAAAACATAGTTATCAAGATCGCTCAGAGGACATCCATCAGCTATCCGAAAGCATTCACAGTACATATAAGTGAACATAATGCCAAATTATGGTTAAGAGGTGTCATGTCTTGACGTTTAACAGGTGTCTGAACAGATATATATCGTCCTAAGCAGGAAAACAATGGCCGAAGGGAATCATAGAGAAGTCAAGTATATACCTGCAATCATGGCGTAAATTGCGAACCAAAAGGCTGGTCGGGAGGTCCCTGCTACGACTTCCATATCGGCCTCTAGGGCTTGGGCTTCGACCCCTCCTCCCATAACCCCTTGGTGGTGACGGAGTGTAGCTCCTTCCCCTCATTGCAGCAAACTTCAACCTCTCTATCAGTGAATCAACACAAACTGGGTTAGAAAACATAGAGAAAAAGGTAAGATGTTTAAGAAATAAGAGGCCACATGCGTAAGAGCTATATTTAACACTAGGGCCAAAGAGAGCTTCAGAGAATCATTCAGCCTAGTTTGAAATCACCAAATCCAGTCCCTTATATACTGTAATATCCACATGAGGAAAAACATAATATAACCTTAGGACTGGGTTACATCATAGAACATCTTACAGAGATAACTATGATGATAAAACTCACTGCTCAAGAAAGATCATATTTGTTCCAATTGATATCTAAAATTATATCAAAGAGACGGACACTAAGCGAGATCGTAAGCGGTTCAGATGGAGATAGAATCAGCTCATACTTCAAGTTTAATAAGTAAATAAACGTTATATGTGCATAGCCACACACACAAAAAAAAAAAGTGCGATTCAATCAAAATCGAGAAAAATACGGACTTTACTTCAATGTAACGAACATAGATTATCAGGATAAAGGAATCATGGCCGGGAAAACGCCGGATTCTCAGGGAAAAAGACTTACCGGCGAACGGCGGCGATAGAACAGCGTTGCTGTAAGAATTGGAGAAGATGGATAAATCTTTCAAATAGAAAACCTAAAATCCCCTTTTGATCTAGAATGACAAGAGTTATAGGGTTTTTTATATTGTTTAGTTTTGCATTTAACCCCCCAAATCCTTTGTAAACACTGCTTTTTGCCTCAAACTCTATATAATAGAAAAAGGTCGCCTTCGAAGATTTAGATTTGGTTTCCACTTCCGGTAATTATTATATTCCTTATTAAGATGTGGGTGTGTCTAATTTTGGTTGTTTCTATATGTGCGTAATGGTATTATCAACTGTCTAAAGGAAGAAAAACCAATGAAATAAAATAGCAGATTGCGTGGGAAATATTTTGGTCACAGAATAAAATCTCGAAACTTAATGGGGGAAATAATAAATAATAAAAAAGATTACTGATTTTTCTAGAAGCCGGTTTATCATCATGTCTCTCTCTTCAATGTTCCAACTTCTGATTTTCTTACATAACAAAGATAAAAGAAGCTTTGGTGATTCTATAGATTCTCGTCTCTTCTCGTTTTGACTCACGACATCACTAAACGGGAAAAATTAGGGGCACGTCTTCAATCCAATCTGCACAAATCCAACTTTAAGCCAAGCCGTTGGTGATACCTTTAATGGAGGAACAGTTCATACTTAGGGTTCCACCGTCTGTTTCAGAGCGAATTGATCGGCTTTTGAGCGAAGAGGCTTCTTCTTCCGATGAAATCCCTTTAGATTTGTGTTTTTCAGGTTGGGTTCCTCACCAATTTAAAAGCTTTGCCTCTTTTACCACATTAAATTGGGTTTAACCCTCCAAAGTTTCATCCTTTCTTCATAAAAATATGTCCTTTAGTCGGAAATTATCTCTGGATCGTTTGCGCCCGACACTGAAAGTTCGCTGATATGTTCTTGAATGTTCGATACAGAAATTCAAAATACATTCTTGTCGCCTGATTCTTGAATCTGATCTAAGGATTGAAGTTTGTCTGTTAATCCATTTAACATTGTCTCTGGAGCAGCTTGATATTGGTGTCTGTGTTAAATTCAATGTTTTTTCAGAGAAGCCTGAAAGACATTCTTGTTGCATCATTCTTGAATCTGATTTAAAGTTTGTGTAGACAATCCATTTGCATTGTCTATGAAGCAAACTTGATTTTTAGGTTTTGTGTGAATTTGAATACCGTTTTGTTTTGAGTTTGCAGAGGACGGAAGAAGCGGGACGTTTGTAATTGGAAACGAAGAGTTCCCGGCTTCTCTGCTTGATCTTCCTGCTGTTGTTGAGTCCTTTAAAACTTATGATGATTGTGCATTAGTCAAAACTGCTGATATTGGGCAGGTAAAATCATTCTACTTGACCCGTCTTTTGCTTTACATTAGTACATGTATTGATTTTATATGCTAAAAAGCAATATGAATGCTTTGATTTGGCACACAGATGATCATGGTCAGGGAGCCTGGTGATCCTGCGCCTAATACAGTTGAATACAGACATGGTCTAACTCCTCCAATGAAGGACGCTCGAAAGAGAAGATTCCGTCGAGAGCCTGACCTTAATGTAATTTATCAATCATCACACTTTTTGCCATTGATTGTTACATTAAGCAGCAGAGAGAGCTCTGCTGATCCTTAGGTTACCCAATGGGTTGTGATTCTAAGCCAGAGAAGAAAAAAATGAAAACCTCGGGTTTTCTAGTTTGAAAGTTGTGATTGAATCTTGATGCATGTAGCTGTTTTGTAATTAGTGCACGGTTTCTACTTTTAACATAACATATTATTGATTGTCAAAATGATGCAGCCGGAGCTTGTACAGCGGGTTGAGAGAGACTTGCTGAATATCTTAAGTGGCGGAACAGTCGAAAATGTAAGATTTTACTCTCATTTGATTTCAATACGAGTGGAAGTAGCTCCGGTTTTTACGTGGACTTGTTTTTTTAAAAATTTGTGTGTGTAGGTAAATGAGCAAGAGGAAACAGTTGCGAACGAGAATGCTAGTAACAACGCAAATAAGAAAGTCTCTTCTTCTTCACCTTCTACACCTGTTGAAAAGCCTGAAGCTCCTGAGACAGGGACTACTACTAATAATAATCCAATAGACGTGAGAAGTGAATCCGAAGATTCTGATGATTCAATGTGAGTTTATTTGGATATGATATGGTCGAAAGAAAGATATAATTGCTTAAGGGTAATAGCTGAAGAAACGAACCCGGCGACGATAATGTATGTCTACAATAGCTGTAATGGAAAAAGCTAATTTTCTGAATTTGACAGACACTTGAGTCCATTTGGCCACAAACTTGTCATTTGGTTCATCATGTTCAGGATCACAACTAACTTTTATTAGTTGGTTCTCAAGCAATCAGCATCATAAGAACGTACACTCACAGAGTATATGTAAAATTTTAACCCGAGACTCTATCTCTTGCAAAGTAATCCTCAAGGACATAACAAAAAAAAAAAAAAAGAACCCAGGTTGCTTAATTTGAAAGAAACTTGTACATCTTTTCGACAACATCAAAAGTGTCTTCTATCCTCCATATACTGATTTTTTCTAACTCAATGCTACCTAAGAAGATTCCCGAGTGTACCTCATACTAATAATACTTAGTAAGATTAACCCCTACTAATATAGTAGATTGAGAGATGCTATTCAGAAATTCAAACAGCAATACTTCAGACCTTTTTCCTCCCTTCAGATGTGATATATGTAAGAAGAGGTGACTTTTTTCTTCTTCTTTTTTATCACTTACAAACTGCTTTGAAACTTTTAGGAATTATTTTGAAAGTACAATTGATAAGCCTCTTAAGGTAGATACAAGACAGAGGTGGAAGAGTCACCAAAGGAATGGAGATACATTGGCATGTGAGAGGAATAATTCCGCGTACTCATTCCGCATTAAAACAATTTTCATATCCCCTCTTTATAATATTTAATTTGTTTTCGATTTATTTTAAAGGAAGAAAAAAGAAGAAAAGCGGTCAAATACTTGGAATTTTTAGTAAAGTTTCATATTTACGAACCCAACCACGAAAATCTACATCCAGTCTGTTATATCGGGTTGAATCCGAAGAAATCGGGTCTTCGGCCAAAATTATGGTAACTCAAACCCTAAATAGCAATTATACTTGTAAAATTAAAAAAAAAATTCAAAATTCGAAATCGTCCTCTCGTCGTCGTCGTTGTCTAGTATTCTCCGGGACAACTACGAGTGATTTGCTGCTGCCTATCTTGAATCAACGTTAAATCAGGTTCATTCATCTTCGTCCTCTGATTTGTCCTCTGATTTTTAATTTCTATTTAGATTACTTTGTAGATTTGAACTCGATTTTGTGTAGAATCCAAAATTTGATTTATATGTTCTCTATTCGGTTGATAATTACATAATAGGAGTCATGGATAGTATCGAAGAGTGAGAGTTCGCCCTACTGTACGGACTTTTCTCTCTAGCGCCGCACTGTACGGAATCTTGAAGGATGTTTTTCCTTTGAATTCCCGACAGATCTGGCCTCTCTCTTCCCTTTGCTCCCCTTTTCCCCACCAAATCTCTTGAGCTGTGAACATTCTGGCACAATCTCATTTTGGTCTTACTTTCTTTTCTCGCTCCCACCATCTCTCCCTCTTCTTTTTCGATCTTTCTTTGCTGCTTCCCGGCTCTGGTTTGTTTGCTCCCCTGTTTCCTCAGAGGTCACCGAACAATGAAGCTTCCCCCCAACAATGGCACAGGCCGCCAAAACCACTCTGACGACGAAGATGAACCGGTGGTCATCCCACCCTTCGACTCCTCTGCTCTGATAGCAAGACTCCGACTTATCCTCATTGGAAGGATCTTTCACACCGGTGGAAGAAGTACTGATGCTCTCCTTGCTTTCATGCCCAGATCTGGTATTTGGGATGTTGCGGGAAGAGTGAGAGGTGTGGATCTCGGAAATGGATGTTTTCACTTCGATTTTGAAACAGAAGAAGATCTCTTGAAGGTTCTCAAGAAGCGCCCTTGCCACTTTAATAAGTGGAATTTTGCTCTGGAAAGATGGGAGCCAAATATCCGGGTCCGGGATGATTTCCCGAGCTGTGTAACTTTCTGGATAACCATCAGAGGTATACCTCTCCACCTCTGGGTGGAAGATGTTCTTCGAAGAATTGGTAACGCTCTGGGGATGGTGAAAGAAGTCGACGTTAATGATGGAAGAGTCTCGGTGGCCATTGATGTCACTAAACCTTTGAAGTTCAAAAAGAAGGTTCTTTTTAACTCTTCCGAGGAAATCACTGTAACGCTAGAGTACGAGAGACTCTACCGGTTCTGTTCCATATGCAACATGATATCCCATGAAGCTCATGCTTGCCCTACGCTCCCTGCTGCTGAACGGAGAAGAAGCAGTGAAACCAGACAGATCCCGCCTCCAAGGGACAGTCGTCGGTTTAGAGCATCTCAGCCAGAGGGAAACCTCTCTCTCACCAATCCTAATCTCGCTGTCAGACCAAGCAGATCTGGCCGCGGCTCTTCTCAGCTCGAAGGTTCTGTTCGGGTGAATGAGAACTCGAGCTCACTCCCTGAAAAGGAGGCTCCCATTCCCTCTCGCTCCCTCTCTCATCGACCGGTGCGGAGGAGCTTGTACCACGGTGACGAGAGAATCCGACAAGAGGAGGCTCGTGGCTCTGTTTGGAAACGCTTAAGTGGAGATCGCACTTCTCACATTCCCCGTCACCGGGAGCAGTCTTCCCACTCCTCCGCTGGATCTAGGAAACGTTGGCCTCATGAGTCAGCTTCCAGTCACGAGCTCTGGCGTGAAATCCAAAGGACTGAATCTAATCGGGGAAGCTCGCAACGTCAAGAAAAGGCGGCCTCTGTTCAGCGTCGCAACCGTTCTTCTCCGAGAAATGATCTCAGTTTTGACCAGTGGGGTAACTCGCGCCCGCCGAGACACCAGAACGGAATCACAATTAGGGAGCCATCATCCCCTGCTCCACCAGCTGAAAAAGCGGCTGATCCCTTGGACAAAGGAAAAGGTAAAGCTGTTATGGAAGAAGAGGAAGACGCCAACAGTGATGCAGGCGATTTCGAATCCTCCCCTAAACTCCTTGAAGTGGGCTCCGCTTCAGGCGCAATTCACTCTCCACCGTTCGGTGAGATCATCCCAGCCTTGGAGGAGCTTCACCAGAAACCTGTCTTTGGATGCGAGAACGTAACTGATGAGGCAAGAAGCATGTTCGGCACAGACTCTGTCCCCACTGATTGGGAGGATCGTGCAGATGGAATGGAAGAAGACATTGTGTTAACAGAGGAGGACTTGAGGATTTTGGACGAGTGTGAGAGGATGATGATGACTGAAGAAGCTATGGATGAAGATGACCTGTTGGGAGAGGATCACGCTGCAGGTGAAAGTGCGGTGAGTCTTGAGCGCACGATCTCAGAAGTTGCCGTGCCGGTCACACATTCCTCCGTGGTGGCTTCGGTATTCTCCCAATCTCCAACAAGCAAAAGAACTCGCTCTCCCGATCACCACCATTCAAGGAAGAGCCAGAAGTCCTCTCCTCATATTCCAAAAGAGAAACCAAGTCAAAAGAAGAAGATCTCGAAGAGTCCTAAGGTGTCTGCTGCTGCTTCGAAGAAGCTCAAACCCTTCCAGAACAAGAGCCCTCCGAAGAAACGCTCAGGCATGACATCCGGTACTCCATCAGCTGCGCCGGCGGTACCTGGAAGTAGAAGCTTCCGGAGGGAGACGACCCCAACTATCATCTCAGTTCCAAAATCCAAGATCACAAAGGAAAACAAGAAGTTGGAAGGTTCGGAGGATTCTAAAACTCCTCCTAAACCTCCCAAATGAGGATCCTTGCTTGGAATTGCCAAGGGGCGGGGGCCGAGCTAACTTCCCGCCGACTGGAAAAGTTATGTCTTAGATACTCTCCAGGTTTTATGTTTTTATCTGAGACCAAAAACAATCGTTATTTTCTGCAGAATATGCAAGTTTCTCTAGGATTTGATAACCTCCATACTGTCGACCCAATAGGGAACAGTGGAGGTCTTGCTCTTTTTTGTTCTAAGGACTTTCCGGTTAAGATTTTTCATTTGGATGATCGTTTGATTGATGTTGAAACTATTATTGATGGAAATCGAGTTTTTATGTCTTTCATTTATGGCGACCCTGTTGTGAAAAACCGAGAGTATGTTTGGGAGCGTCTTTCCCGTATTGGTATTTCCCGAGATGGACCTTGGTTCATTATAGGTGATTTTAACGAAATTACTGGTAATCACGAAAAGAGTGGCGGCAAAAAACGATCTGAGGCGACTTTTCTTCCCTTTAAGGCAATGATTCAAAATTGTGGTATGATTGAATTCCCATTCCAAGGAAATCCACTCTCTTGGGTGGGCAAGAGAAAAAACGGAGTTATCAAGTGTAGACTGGATAGAGCCTTAGGGAATGAGGATTGGCATAACATCTTCTCCCACACTAATGTGGAGTATCTGAAAATGTGGGGATCAGACCATAGACCAATGCTCGCTTATATTGGTAGTTCACCAATGCGCTACTATAAGAGCTTCATGTTTGACAAACGGTGGATTGGCAAGCCCGGTCTTGAAGAATCAGTGAAACAAGGGTGGGGGGATCCGATGGGCCAAAGTCATGGCTCTTTTGCCCGCCGTATTCGGAGGTGTCGTCAAGCTATTTCGGTTTGGAAAAAAGGTCTTGTTACAAATTCCCAGAAGTTGATTCAGCAACTTCAGGAGGAGATAGACAAAGCAATAGAGGACGACAATGTCTCATCGGAAGATCTCTTAACTCTTAAATGGCGGTTATGCGATGCCTACCGAGAGGAAGAACTTTATTGGCAGCAAAAGAGTAGGGCTAATTGGTTAAAAGAGGGAGACAACAACACCAAATTTTTCCACGCATCGACGAAACAGTGAAGAGCAAGGAACCAGATTCTTGGGCTTCTAAATTCCGATGGGGAATAGGTGGAGACCGAAAAGGGCATCGAGTCGATTGCAGTGGGATACTTTGAGTCTTTTATTCACCTCCTCTTATTCGAGAGATCCGTCTTCAGTGCTTCAAAATATTCCCGTAAAAATTACCATGGCGATGAATGAAAATTTGACCCGGGAAGTGTCTGAAGAGGAAGTGAAACGAGCTCTGTTTTCCTTGAACTCGGGGAAAGCCCCACATCCTGATGGACTCACAGCTCTTTTCTTCCAGAAATTCTGGGAAACGATAAAGGGAGACCTCATTCATATGATAAGGAACTTCTAGCTATCAGGATCTTTTGAAGAACACCTGAATGAAACCAATATATGTCTCATCCCCAAGGGAGACCGTCCTAGGGAGATTTCCGGATTCAGACCAATCAGTTTATGTAATGTAGGCTACAAGGTCATCTCCAAAGTATTGAGTTTGCGCTTGAAGAAACTCCTTCCGGAAATTATTTCCGAGACTTAATCAGCTTTTGTGGTTGGACGACTGATCACGGACAACATCCTTATTGCACAAGAAAATTTTCACGCTCTCCGCTCTAATCCCGCATGTCGGAAGAAATATATGGCAATAAAGACTGACATGAGCAAGGCTTACGATAGGGTCGAGTGACATTTCCTTGAATCTCTTATGACTAAGATGGGATTTGACCCCCGTTGGATTTGTTGGATCATGTACTGCATTACCTCGGTGAAGTATAAGGTTCTCATAAATGGAAGACCGAGGGGAAGTATCAAACCATCGCGGGGCATTAGGCAAGGAGATCCTATTTCACCATACCTTTTCATCCTATGCACGGAGGTATTGATATCCCAGCTTCATCTCGCAGAATCAGAGGAGAGGATTCACGGGATAAAGATCGCGAGAGCGAGCCCAACTACGTCTCATCTTCTCTTTGCTGATGACAGCCTCTTCTTTTGTAAGGCTGACATCGCCCAAAGCAAAGAAGTTATTGACATTATCCGCTCTTATGGCGAGGCCTCGGGACAGCAAATTAACTTTGCCAAATCCTCCATAATGTTCGGAGCCGATATCCCCTCGGATACGAGACAAGAGATCAAATCTACCCTTGGTATTCCCCAAGAGGGAGGGATGGGAACATATTTAGGCCTCCCGGAGAAGATCCAAGGATCGAAAGCTCAGGTTTTTGCATTCGTCCGTGATAGGTTGCAAAACCGAGTTAACTCTTGGTCCTCTAGACTGCTTTCGAAAGGCGGAAAAGAAATCTTGATAAAATCCCAAGCACAAGCTATTCCAACATACGTAATGTCGTGTTTTCTCCTTCCAAGAACCCTATGCTCTAAGCTAAAGAGTGCAATAGCCAATTTTTGGTGGAATTCTAAGAGCGAGAGTAGAGGAATTCACTGGTCGGCGTGGGAGGCCCTCTGTGAACAAATGAAAGAAGGAGGGCTCGGTTTTAGGACCCTTGAGGACTTTAATATCGCTTTACTAGCTAAACAGCTTTGGAGACTTCTTCGATTCCCAGATTCCCTCTTATGCCGAGTATTAAAGGGGTTTGAAGTCAGTGTCTCTAACCGGCCGTCTTACGGGTGGCGCAGTATGCTAGCGGCGAAACCACTTCTGGCCTCGGGTATCCGGAAAACTATTGGTTCTGGATTTGATACTTGCGTCTGGTCGGAACCATGGATCCCCGACTCTCCAGCCAGACCCCCCAAAGGCATTTTGCCGGACCGCGATCCGCTTATGTACGTTAACTCCTTGATCGACTTTGAGACTAAGCAGTGGAAGCTGGATCGCCTCCAGGAGCTTTTTTCCCCCTGAGGAAATCACCCTTATCCTAGGGTTACGTCCGAGTCAAGCTTACTCGAGAGACGGATACAGCTGGATTCACACTAGATCTGGAAACTACACCGTAAAATCAGGATATTGGAATGCGAGGACCTTATCTCGTCTGTCTTGTGACCCCCCTGTTCAGGGACCTGGTATTACGGTACTTAAGGCACAGGCATGGAAATTAAAAACTACACGAAAGATCAAACATTTTGTGTGGCAATGTTTAAATGGCAGTGTGGCAACATGCCAACGTTTATTCTCTCGGCTCATCGGAAGAGATAAAGGGTGCCCGAGATGCGGCGCTGAGGAGGAGACAATTAACCATTTGCTTTTTGAGTGCCCACCGTCGAAGCAAGTACGGGCCTTATCGACTATCCCTTCAGCTCCAAACATCTTTCCCCAATCCTCCATTTATGGTAACCTTGATTATCTATTTTGGAGAGCGAAAGAGTCAGGACTTAGCGAAAAACACCTCCGCATCTTCCCCTGGCTTCTCTGGTTCCTGTGGAAAGCTCGGAACAGAAAGGTGTTTGAGAATGTGGACGAACCCCCACCTGACATTTTAGATCATGCAAGAGCGGAAGAAGAGGCTTGGAGGAGAGCGAATATAGAGGAAACCGAAGAGATCCGTCAGGACCAGGTAGAAGTTCCACCTATCCGTCCAGTCATCGAGGAGATTAGATGCTATTTCGATGGATCGTGGCTAGGATCTGCCTCTGTTAGTGGTTATGGTTGGATTGTTACATCGGGTCGGAACACCATTCTAGTGGGCCTCAAGGGCGCAAATAGAAGCCTTTCTCCATTAAACGCTGAATTGGACTCACTCCTTTGGGCTATGAAATGCATCCTCTCCTCTCATGTGATTTGCGGATCTTTTTTCACGAACTGTCTGGATTTGATCTCTATGACCACGCATCCTGCGGACTGGCCTTCATTCGCATCCGAGCTAGCAGATTTCAAGTCCTTATCCTCATGTTTCAGATCTTTCAGCTTAAGACATATTCCTAGATCGTGTAACATCCGTGCTGACAGATTGGCTAAAGCCGCTCGGACACGAGGAGTCAAGTTTTCCCATGTAAGCGTTGCGGCTCCTTCTTGGCTACCCTTAGAGGAGAGCTTTTCGCCGCAATCGTAGTGAATGGTGTCTTTTGTTGTAAAAAAAAAAGGATAGTATTGAAGAGTGTTTAGATATGCTAGACAAGAACTATACTCAGATTTTGAATCGTCGCAGGAGAAAATGGTAGAAGGAGTTGCTGATTCAGAGACGGGTAATAATCAGATAGTGTTGTGGCAGAACAATACTGAAAATACTAAAACTGAGGCTGAGGAGGAAGAGAACCAGCCATTGCCACCCGTGAGAATGTTCTTCGAGCCTAGTCAGTATCATAATGCAATAAATCTGGGAACAAGATGTTATATCCACAAAGCTGTTGCGAAATTGAAGTCCCTAGACCTTGAACCCCATGAGCTGATATGGTTTACAGAACATCCACAGTTCAAGCACTTTTGGCACATGCATAAGGTCATGCATGAGGACACGACACACAAGATAATGAGAATGTGGTTGCTTCTTCTTCGGACAACAAACACAAATAAGAAGAGGGAAGCTTGGTTTGTAGTGAATGGCATACCAATTCGCTATTCCCTTAGAGAGCATACCCTTTTGTGTGGATTAAACTGTCTACCGTACCCAGAGGACAATGAGAGCATATGAAGTTCTTCGTTTAAGAATAGATATTTCGAGGTAACTGTCCCCTCCCTTGCTGCTGTTGAGAAAAATCTAGAGTCAATGCGAGGGATAGCTCATCCTGATCGGTTGAAGATGTGTGTCGCTTACTTCTTATCCTCTATAGTTAGTGGGAAAACGAAAACCGGTAAGGGAGCACCATCTGTTGACCCCTTATTCCTGAGGATTGTGGATGATCTTGAGGCTTGTAAAAGGTTTCCTTGGGGTATGTATTCATTCGATGTAAATATGAAGGTTATTGAGCACACAATGAGACATTTCAAAGGGGTCGTCGAAACAGATGCCTGAACATTTCCAAGCTTTGTTACTCCCTTGGAGGTATGTCACATTATAAAGAATTTGTAAGTATGTAATACTATGAGTTTAAGTGTAATTTGTTGGATTTATGTGTAGTTGCTAGCTTTTGAGGCCATCCCATGTCTGACGAACAAATACAGAGAAGATGTTAGAGGAGCAGAGAGGGATTACCACCGGATGTGCAGGCAGAAGTTCCACCCATTCACCCTAAAAGGTTTCCCTCTGTTAGAACTCTATGAAACACTGGGTAACACTAGGGTCATCGAGAGTATAGCAACCATCCGAGGATGAGGTAATTATGCTTGCTGGAGTCATGGAGAGGAATGAAGAGGAAGATGTCGGTGATATCGTTCCTGAAAATTGGACGAGGTGTTTAATTGAGGAAAAGAAGCCGATATTCTGGAAAAAAAAATGCAAGATCGATGTTGATGTCCGAGATAATAAGCAGTGGGTAAGACTAATGTGGGGACGGAGAATGTGGCGCCTCTTGGATTGGTGGAACAACTTCAGAGCTTGCAGAAAAGTATTAACGCTCAATTTCTCAGATCTAGTGCCCGAATAGATGGCTTTGATACAAGACTCTGCTCTGTAGAACAATATTTAAAAGAGACAAGAAGAGAAAGGGAAAGACCAGGAGATGAGGGAGGAGAAGTTTTTCGAAATGATGTAGAACATGAACATGAACAAGGTGGAGAGAAACTTGAAAGTGTGCTGACAAATGAGAAAGCGAGGAAGCAGAAACAGCCGAAGAAGAAGCAGAAGGAGCCGGAGCAGAAAAAACCGGAGCAGAAGGAGGCAGAGTAGAAGGAGGTGGAGCAGAAGGAGGCTGAGCAGAAAGAGCTGGAGATGAATGAGGCGAAGCTGAAAGAGGCGGAGCTGAAAGAGTCGGAACAGCTTGTACCCCTATCTGCGTACCTGCTTAGAAGTGAAGAAGTATTGAAGTTTGAAGAGTAATATCCATTGTTTTGGTAATACTTAATATTTCGTGGTAACACTATGTTGTATTACTTGATATGTGTAACTAGAACCAGACGGTGCTGACACTGTGAATGCAGAAGTGGGTGCAGGTAAACAAAAACAAGAGCAATCAAAGCTAGGGCCAAACACAAGGATGAGACGTTAAGTATCCTTTGACATTTGATATATGTATTTGTATTTGGATTAAATTGTATTAGGGTGTGTACTTATATTTTTATTATTGATTTTGGATAGCTAAGTATTATTTGGATTATTGAAAACCAAAATTGGGAAAACTTGGTATTATTGGTGAAACCACATGTACATTACATAACCTAGTATTATTTGGTGTAACCATCTTAGTATTATTTGGTGTAACCATCTTAGTATTATTTGGTGTAACCACTTATATATACGAAATACTAGGCCTAAACAGTTCGAGTTAAAATTATTAGAATAATGTTTATACACAACATAAAAGAATACAAAACATTACGAATTCTATATATAAAGAATCCAGAACATACGGAAGTACAAAAAACAAAAAACATAAGATACAAAACATCAAACACATTCACCAGTTGACCATTTCAGGAAAAACCTTAACTACCCGGTACATATATAGGAAGAACTTTCCCCATTCGCGAGTTAAGAAGCAAAAGTAGCAGATGTTCCCTGGTTTATACTCATCATTCCACCAATGCTCCTATCAGTTAACTGTACCGCACGAATAGTGGATAAAAGTATTGAGGCGCGGTAAAAAGCGACGGTGGCTTTCATTAAACATCTCTGGCAACGCCATTGGCCAATCAAGATATACTTCTTCAACAAGCTCGCGGCTGTACTTCCTTATTGTTTCCTGGCTTAATTTGATGAGGTACTCATCATCCTCGGGATTTTCCATAATAAGTTTCATGAACATCTCGTAGACATATACTGCACGTGTGTACCCTCTATCCATCGCATCCTTTATCAGTTGAATCCCTCCAATATCGTGTCGATGAAAATAGAGTTCCATACCTTGCATGAAAAGCATGCTTGGATTTCGTGCATCATAGAACTCTCTGAAGACATTAATGATGAGATGGACATCTTGATCCACTGGATGAGCCATATTAAAGGGATCTACTTCAGCGTAGAAGTCAGGGACTCTGGTGCAGTCGTTGAACCTATGACAAATCGAGCGAATCCGTATTAGGTCACCAATTGTGTTAACCGACGTTGCCAGAACCTTTTTCAGTAGTTCATCTGGTAGGACTTGTAGGTAAGAGTACTCTGCCATGGATTTATATATGAAAGTGGTCGAGGCCGAGTTTTGTGAAAGGGATTTTGAGGAAAAGATGTGAAATCCTAAGAGAAAATGATGGATTTTGTAATATAAAAGGAAAATCTGAACCCTAAGAGAGAGGAGGAAGGAAAAAGTGATGGATTTGAGAAAGTAATGAAGAAGTAGAATGGATTTTGGAACTTCTTTCCATATGGAGTTGATTTGCGAACTTAAATAATATAAAATAGAGGAAGTGAGTAGTCTCGTCGAGTAAACGCGACCGTATGAGAGAGAGGAATAACTGCTACTCTCATTAATGTATTATTGAAAATATATGATTTTTACTCATATACTGAGATATTCGGATATTTGTATGGATTACTGAGGTATTCAGAGATTTGTCTATTCAGCATTTACTCATGTGAGAGGAATTATTTATTGTATTGACGCGTTGCTTGGATGAAAGATGAGGAAAGAGAAAACGACGCGTTTATTTATCTCTGTAAAAATATTTAATAATAACTGTGTAAAAGATAATCACACCGCATTTCATTGTTGCATGGGTGAAAGAGAGAATAGTTAAATTAACTGCCGTAAGACTGGTACAACTACCAACACTGTATTTCATTTTTACCACTACATTAATTAAATAAATATTTTTGGGTTTATTAGGGGAGAGAGAGACATGACTTTTAACTTCTCCGCATGATTCCCGTAAGGCTGAACGGTTAAAGGGTATTTATTATATGAGACTCACCCTAGGGTTTTCTTTTCTCTTTCTATAAATATAACTCACTCTCTCTCTCACTAATATTTATCTTCTAAATCATCTTCTCTCATTTTAGTGTTATCGTTGCTCGCTTTATCACTTCAAATTGGCCCCTAAGTCGTGGATCATGATTCATCTGAAGGAGTTACTAAGATTTCCGGCGAGTGGGTTTAGTGTAGGGCCGGTGGCGGAAGACATTTATGAATGACAAGGAACGCTGTTGGGCCTCCCTAGGAGTCCATACAAAGGGGGCATCTACTTCATCTCCATCCATTTGCCACCAAAGGTATCGTGGAAAACGCTGATTCTGCACCCTAACATCGACATACCCCGTGTATTCCATCCGCTACTCATCCCCGCTACCTGGAGGGTTGGAATGACGGTGAAGGAATTCCTCCCAGCGCTCCATGATATGCTGCTTCACCCTAAGGTGGAGGAAGATGAGCACTTCCTCTAAGACATCGCCCGGATGTGCGTCTTGGAGCCAGATAAGTTCGAGAAGGAGACCCGCTTGATGATCGAGGCACACGCAATGAATTAATTCATGGCATTTTCACCCTAAAATAATGAATTCATGTTTTACTGTTTTCCATTGTAAAATATTTTATTATTAAAAAATTATTATTGTAAAAATAATTTACTGTTTTCCGTTGTAAATTATCTAGTGTAACAATATGGTTTTAGAAAAATTGAAAATATGTAGTACTCCGTATCATTTGGTGTAACCACAAATTTTTCCGAAAATTGAAAATATGTAATACTCAGTATCATTTGGTGTAACCACAAGTGTTTCGGAAAATTGAAAACTTGTAATACTCAGTATTATTTGGTGTAACAACATGTTTTTCGAAAAATTGAGTAAGTCTTGAGTAGAACAAGTCTTGAGTAGAACCATGAATCGTAACTACTTGAACAGATAGATAGTCAAAGAAACCGAAGCCACATCAAGAACAGATAGAACAACCATGTCCTTAACTTCCTTAAATATCCTTTCTTGTCGCGTCTGTTCCAATTCCCTATCCATTTCCTTCAAAACCTAATCCCAAACCACCTCATAAAAGAGAACATGAGGCGTCCTTGCCTCAACCATTTCCTCTTTCAGGTTGTTTACCGATTCTTGTAGCTGGGAAATCTCTGTCGAGTGAATCTGGTTCATGGTTCTAGTCCAACCACTCTGGCCTTGCATCTCAGTTAAATCATGCCGAACATCTTGAATTTCTTCTAGCATCGCCTCATCACACCACTTGAAGAGATGATATCCGAGATTTTACAGGACACAAACCGTATAACTATTTTTGGTATGAAATTAAAAGCAATCAACAGCTGAACTTGCCTTACGTATTCCTTATTGCAAGCAAAGAATCTTCTTCCCGGATCCATAACGGTGTGGGAAGTTTTGATGATTGGTTGACGATGATAATAACAGAATCGCGGGATTCGAGAATTTTCATACAATTTAGGTGGAGGGCTCCCGCTTGAAAGCTTTGAGTCGGATGACAAGCCGAGACTTGGCATTCTTGTAAAAAATTGTTATTTTGCAAAAACTGAGTGTTTTAGTTGTTTTGTGCTTAAATCCAGATATTTTATTAAATTTTGATGTTAGGGGGGAAACTCAAAATTAGAAATGTCTATTTTGGGAGGAAAATTAAATTTGAGTTTCGTGGATAAACCCGGAAAATAATAAATAATTATAGTGGGGTCTATTTGTTCTAGCCAATAAGACACGTGTTTAAGTGAAAACACATGTCGTTTATTGGAACTGGGAATTTAAAACGTAGTTGTGCCTTGTTTTCCAGTTATACTCATCGTCCACATAGTTGTACTTTTGGTGGATATACCGTATTCACAGTAATACTGAATTTTAAATAATATATTTCAGTTATACGATTCATTATAGGTTATAAAATCAATATATCAACGTGTTCATCAAACAAAATTCGAGAAAAAGTATAACACGTATTCTTTCCATCATTGATGGCCTAAGCTTGACAATGTGACTATAGAAGCATAAGACACTTAAGTGTCGAGTGTGGTGAGATTCATATTATTTTTTCATTATTTTTAGTATCTTAAAACTCTGGTTCGTAGTCCCTGATAAATGTTATCATGTAAACGACCATATTTTAAAATACTGATTATTATCGTGGTCGTATTTTACCATCTTCAAATTATGAAATCAGTTTAAATTGGTTTACTGGTGGTTAAGAGTTGGTTAACCTCTTGTAAAACGATGTCACATGGAAACGGATCTCCTTTAATCTTATTTCCTATTATTATAATAATAATCTACTTGACACATGGACACGTGTTCAGGTAAAGAACACCTATCGTAACTCATGTGTGGCCGACATAATTTATTTTATTATGGACACATGTCGTTTATTGTAACTGGAAATTCAAAACGTAGTTATGCCTTGTTTTCCAGTTATACTCATCGTCCACATATTTGTACTTTTGGTGGATATAACGTATTCGCAGTAAGACTGAATTTTAAATAATATATTCCGGTTATACAGTTCATTATTGGTTATAAAATAAATTTATCATCGTGTTCATCAAACAAAATTCGAGAAAAAGTATGATATGTATGCTTTCCATCATTGATGGCCTAAGCTTGACAATGTGACTATAGAAGCATAAGACACTTAAGTGTCGGGTGTTATCAGATTCGTATTTTAAAACCATGGTTCGTAGTCTCTGATAAGTGTTAGCATGAAAACGACCATATTTTAAAATACTGATTATTATCATGGTTGTATTTTGCCATCTTCTAATTATGAAATCCGTTTATATTGGCTTATAGGTAGTTAAGAGTTGGTTAACCTCTTATAAAACGATGTCATATGGAAACGGGTCTCCTTTAATCTATTTCTTATTATTATAATAATATTTTACTTGACACATGATCACCTTTCTCCTCTTTCGTCGAACATTCCATCGAGTTTTTAACTTTTACGCGACATTCTCTGACCTCAAAGTATTACTTTCACTTTTCTTTTACACAACATTTCGCTCTTGCTTCTCCTCCCCAATTCACAATTATTTGTGTTTGACAGAACAACAAAGGTTCGTACTAAACATTATAACTAGAGCGTAGTTATACCAAGTTTTTCTGAGCAAAACTAAACATTTACATTGTTGATACACTTAAAAGCTAGACATCATTTTATTTTATTTTTATTTTTTAGCATTGTTTACAAATAGTCTAATAGAAATGTCCACTAGATATGTCACTCCTTCGCGAAGAACAGTGAGAGTATCAATTTGGCCACTCCTTCGCGAACCTCCTGATAATTTGACTGAATTTTGCCGTCTGCATTGTCCAGTAGCAAGTATATCGCACATATTGGTGGGTGCTCCATGGATCCGTATATAACAAGACAACTGTGGGGTACGTCCATGTTTCCGCAGTGCAAGTTACAATCTTTGTGAAAAACCAAAGTAACATTTTCTTCACACACTTGCCACTACAAGAAAACAATCGTTTTCCAACGGTCCATTACGACGGATTTTAAATCGTCGCAAATTTACAACGCTTTTACGACGATCTTACGTCTAATTTAAAAACCATCGTAAAACCGTCGTATATAAAAATCCTCGTAAACTCGACGTAAAATTTACGACGAATTACGACGATTATACAGCGATAACGAGAGATTTGCTAGTAAATGTAAAGTCGTCGTATATTCGTCGTAATTTTGCGACGAATTTACGACGACTTTGTTTCGATGTACATATTACGACGATTGTACGTCGAAAAAGGAGTTAGGTGAAAAACATTTAAAACATGTTTACCTAACAATTGTAGATTATCGCAAAATCGTCGTAAACTCGTCGTAATATGATTGTTGAATGTAAAACCATCGTAAAAAGTCGTCGTAAAAGCGTTGTAAAGCCCGAAATTTTCCTATAAATAGATCTTCATTCCTTCATTCAATCACAGCACATCATCATTCAAACATAAGAGCATCTTCATCTTGGAGACCCATTGTAGGTCTCTTAAATTTTAGTATAGTGTTGTAAATCCTTATATATTGGGTTGTCCATTGCTGAAAACCCGAATTATGATATTACTTTGAATCAAAGAAGTAATAATATTATAAGGTTAATTTACTTCATTCACGTGGCTAGACGTGACACAAGAGACCACCTCCTTTAGTGTCTAATCAATAAAAAGAGATAGTATTTTGAGTTTATTTTCAAGATGTCTATATACGAGCTAAGAAGTTGGATGTATATGCGTAAAGATTCAGATGGGGCGTTGACAGAAGAATTCAAGAACGGGTTAGAAATATTTATGTATCAGGCTACAAATATGGAGAGAACGAAAGATAGTGGGAAGATGTTTTGTCCTTGTTTGAAATGCAAGAATACGAGGTATACACTAACCAAAACCGTGTGGACGCATTTATTAAATAGAGGGTTTATGCTGCAATATTTTGTTTGGTATCTACATGGAGAAGGATATGACAGTAATACTCATGGGAATGCTGGTAGTAGTAGTAACTATCAAAGTCATGTTGATATTGATTAATCGAATTATGGTCATCAGCCTAATCAGTATCAATATGACCAAAGTGTAGATCATGATAGGATGCACGAAATGGTGACTGATGCATTTCATGAAACGCATACGGGTAATGCTGTTGAGGAACCTAATGTAGATGCCAAACGATTTTATGATTTGTTAGACAATGCTAATCAGCCAATCTACGAAAGATGTAGAGAAGGCTTGTCTAAATTATCGTTGGCAGCTAGGATGATGTCGATTAAAACAGATCATAACCTGGCTGAGGTTTGCATGGATGATTGGGCTGATCTTCTGAAGGAGTATCTACCGGAGGATAACTTGGCAGCGGGAACATACTACGAAATTCAGAAGTTGATTTTTAGTCTTGGTCTACCTTCTGAGATGATAGATGTATGTGTTGACAATTGTATGATTTTTTGGAAAGACGATGATCAGCTGGAGGAATGTCGGGAGTTGATGATGAGTTTGCTGAAACCGATGATGACGATTTGGTGGAAGAAGACGGTGATGGTGATGAAGTAATAGAGGAAGATGAATCTGATTGAGTTTCATGCATTGTATTTAGTGAATGTTTGTTATTATCAAAACACTTTACAACAATCTTTGTAAACAGAATTTTTAGAACACAATAATAATTTCAATTCTATTCTAAGAATCTTTGTAAACAGAATTTCAATTCTTTGTAAACAGAAGTGAGTCTTTCGAGCATCCATCTTCACTTTCCATGTTTTCTCCGACGCATGGTTAAGAAGAGGCTGGAAGAAGTGTGGGTTTGCCAGAGAGAAAAGTGATGCATTCGCCATTTCCTATTGCTTCAACAAACCCAAAAGATACAGCTTCAAACCTATCAAGAGATACATTTAAAACCTATCAAGAGATACAGTGGTTACATTGAAGATCTTCCCGATGATACAGAAGAAGAAGGTGATGATGAGTTTGAAACTTTGTTTGTTTGAATTTTTTAAAAACCATAAAATTCGATTTTACGACGGTTTTACGACGGTTTTTCTAAACCCTAAACCCTAAGTCTAGGTTTTAAGCCCTGAATGAATAGGGTTTCAACATTACGACGTCTTTACGACGAACATCGTAATTTCGTCGTAAAGTTACGACGGTTTTACGACGAGTACACTATTTCGTCGTAAAACCGTCGTAATGTTGAAATCCAAGAATTTGAATCTTTTATATCTTATTGGTTGTAAGATATTTCACAATTGTTTTTGATTGGTTATCTTATTTTGTATGAAATGCTATCAATCTGATCAAAATTAAAAATTTGAAAAAAAACATACATATTTACAAGTTCATGCATGTTTTCGTAAATGTTAAGTGAAAGGTTATATATTTGATTACGGAATTTCATTTTTTACTATCTCATGTCATAAATCCATCATACATGCAAAGTTGTAAACCTTTTATTATATGTTAGGATACAATAACCTCTGCACTGTTCTTTATGCAATATCCCATTTACAAGATTTAGGGTTTACTCACTTTTTTAAAAAACATCGTAAAACCGTCATAATATAATCGTAAATTTACGACGGTCTTATGACGATTAAACCCAAAATCGTCGTACAATCGTCATAACGTTTGAACCGGATAGGCTTTTGATCCGAGGTACGAGGTTATAAAAGTTTAGACTTTACGACGGTTTTACGACGACTTTACGACGATGATGTCACGACACGTGTCGTGTCATGCAGTGGACCGACTGTTATACAACCAAATCGTCGTAAAACCGTCGTAAAGTTACGACGGTTTTACGACGATCACAAAATCTATATAAGGAACGCGAGATTTCTTCATTCGTCGCTCATTCCTCTCAAACCCTCTCTCTCTCTAGAAATCTCTCTATCTCTCTAAAAAAAAAATCTCTCCTTCTCTCCCTACTCTCTAGCCAATTAATCTGTAAGTATTTTTTTAAATGAATTTCATTACATATTATTTTAGATTTAGGTTCGGAATTTAGATTTAGGTTCGGAATTTAGATTTAGGTTTCAGAATTTAGATAGGCCCGGATTTTGTAAATTTTAATAAAATGTTTTTGAAAATTAGTAACAAACTTTTTTAAATTTTGTAGATTCTGTCTCGATGGCTCCTCGGGCTAAGAGATTTCACTACCGACAGCTCGTCGATTCTGACGTTTCGGCCCCGTCTACCTCGGCGACCGGCTCAGCCATCCCGGAGTCCTCGGGAACACAACGGACGGTTTCCCAACCGGTCGTTGTTCCGCAGCCGCCATCGCCTCCACCACCGCCAGCCGTACCAGCGGCTCCCGCACAGGCCGAGCCTGAGGCTGATCCTATCCCGCCTGTACCGTATGCCCAGTTTACGGTACAGGATCTTCTGGCGCAACCCGGTCGTGGGACCATGAACAAACTCGACCCGGATCGAGCCCCCGGCACCTTTTGGTACGTAAATTTTTGCCAACAATATTTTTAAATTAATTAATATTTAGTCTTATATATTTCATATTAATTAACTATTTCTCTTTCCATTTGACCAGGTTTACGACCGACAATGCAGACGGTCGTAACGTTGCGGATATCATCAAGGGGTTTTTCGTACAACCCTATACCAGCTGGAAGAAGCTGGATCAGGCCACACTTGACACTTGGTTCAAGTGTTTTACGGTAAGTAATTTACCATTTCCTTTAATTTTAATTTTAAATTTTAACTTTTTACAATAATTACTAACTTCTTTTTTTTTCCTAGCAAAACTGGCATTGGGAAACATCCGTACACGGACGTGTGGAGACGGCCTTCAAGGAGAAGGTCAAATTCTGCCGCAACAACACCGTTTCCGACTGGAAACGGAAGTGGGAGGTCGACGGCGACAAGGCCAAGCCGGCGCCTATGTCCAATACCGTCTGGCGGGGCCTTGTCCAGTACTGGTTGGATCCAACCAACCAGACTACGGCCGCCAAGTGTTCCGGATCTAGGTAAGTCGTAGTTAATTTCATTAATATTTACATTATTTTTTTCCTTTTAGTAGATTCTAATCAAAATATTTTTCAGGAACGCTACTGACGATGCGGGAAATAAGAAGAACGTCACGCACACTTCCGGCCAGATTCCTTTTGCCGGAAGACGGCTTATGATGGTAACTAAATTAAAATCATTAATTTTTTTTTCAACTAATAAACTCTTATTTCTTGATAATAATTACTTTTTTCATTTTTATTTTGTAGGTCGACGATAACGGAGGAGAACTTCCTCCGATGACGAAGGTTTTCGCCGAGACGCATAAAAAGCGTAACGGCGAATTCACGGATCCTCGGGCGGAGGAGATCTACAACGCCGCCTGTGCGGCGATCGAGGAGCGACAGACGCAGCTGACTCAGCAGGCGCGTCAAACGTTTCCCGGAGGTAGCTCGGTCTAATCGACCTCGGCGCTGACGGTGGCGGAGATGGACTAGATCTTCGAAGAGGTATGTAATTAATTTTAACTACTATTTTTAATTAATGTAACTTTAGTTTTAAATTATATTTCTAACCATAATGTTTTTATATGTTTGTAGGTTGCCCCAAAGAAAAAGGGGCGGGTATTAGGGATGGGGTCCATCCGCGATACCCCGAGAACTACGGCGACTGGTCACGTCCGGGTCCCGGCGGATCCGGTTATCCGCCAGGAGATCGATCAGATGCGGACCCGGTACGAGACGAGGATCGACCAGCTCTACGGTCTTTTCGAGATCATGGGAGCCGACAACCCGGTACTCATGGCGCAGTTGGACAAGCTGCGGGCTGATGGGGTTGTCGGATCTCTACCGTCGGGTCATCTACTAGGACTCAACCGCCGGTGCAGACGGACGAGGAGATGTTCCGATTTCTCGGGGTTGAGCCTCCTAGAGCCGGAGATCAGGCGCCGGCGGAACCATCAAACCGAAGACTCGGCAAAGAACACGTCCAGGACGATGGGGAGGAGGCCGGTGACGGGATCGACGATTTAGATTTACATTTAGATCTATAGGGTTTTTTTGTAAATTACAATTAATTTTAATTTCAAATTTTCATAAATTTTAAATTGTAAATTATTTTTTTTTTACTTAAATTTTAATTCGAATTATTTTTTTTTAATTTTCAATTATATTAAACGTCGTATAATCGTCGTAATCGATTTATTCAAACCGTCGTAATTTCGTCGTATATATTACGACGACTTTACGACTACAATATACGACGACAAATACGACGATTATACGTCCGAGAGTTACGACGCTTTTACGACGAAATGAAGAAATACTTTACGATTGATTTACGACGATTTATGCGTCGTACATTTTACGACGATCTTACGTCGACCATTAACTACCACTTAACGACGATCTAGGCGAAGACCAAGTTGACGCAATTCGATGTAAACTCGTCTTAAATTGTACGACGCATTTATGACGATTTTGTTTGCCTCGACGTTACGACGAAACGAAATCGTCGTATATTATACGACGATTTTACGACGATTTGTCTATTACGACGATGACTTTACGACGATTTTGAAATCGTCGGTAGTCCGTCGTAATGGCCCTATTACGACGAATTAACGACCATTTCGGCCATCGTAAAATGATGTTTTTCTTGTAGTGTGCGGAGGGTTAGCGTTGGAACCCCTCATACTTGAATGTTCCATTATTCGAAGCATTTGTACTGCCTCCGCCCAAGTAATATCTGTCACAGATGTTAAGCTCACTTCGCATCTGGACATGATGAGGACAAACATTTTGTGGCAGTATGTAACCATAGAGCATCCCTGCCTCGATACTACGGTCATAGAAAATATTTGAAAAATCTCTTTCGAATAAAGCAGTTGGATTACCTGCTGCCAAACATCTGTCCTTAAATATTTTCATCCATGACATATCAAAGACCCAAGGTGTGGGCACGTTTAACAGATCCACACTCCGTAGGAAAATTGGATCCTTGGAGATTTTGTTAAAATCCCTAAGGGCCACTTTAGCGGAACAGTAATCTCGTATGCAATTACTGATTATCATCTTTAGTATATTGGTTTTCATCTCGATGGGCAAATCATAAATCCCTACTTGTTTTGCCATTGGAGACGAAATGTGTTTCAAATACTTCTTAAGTCTATGTTAAATAAAAGAGGGCACAACTCCCCAAAAACTCTTGGAGTCGCCGTTGGAAAACGAAACGACACGTCATTTGTATTTCTTTGTTTATTTTTTTTTTCAAAAATAGTAAAACATCACATTCCAAATACAATAGTCGACTGTAGTTGAACCAAGTAATCCCTCGTAAAACATCACATTTCAAAATACAATAGTCGACTGTAGTTATACCTAGTAATCCTGAGTAAAACATCACATTTCCAAATACAATAGTTCAGAGTAACTAAACCACGTTATCACCTGCAGTACTTTTAGAGACACATGTTGTACTTTCAGAGGCACCTGCAACATTTTCAGCTCCAGCATTTTGACCTGCAGTAAAATATGAATAAATTCCATAGGATTCAGGGTGACGCTTGTTACTCGTCTTCACCTTCTTAGACTTCGGTTGACGCTCTCTAACGGATGGATGCCTTTTTTGCTGTTTTGCCCCGCTTTTTTTTTCGTGTTCTGGGGGCAAAGCACTCAATTGCTTTATATCTTCGGGGACAACCCAGTGTGACTTGTGTGGGACTGGATATATCGTTATGTTGTAAGCAAAAGCCCACTACTCGGTGAAATAATACTTTGAACACAAGTCATCTACGTTTATATCCTCTTCTCTGTCTGGCCACTTCATGTAATGCTCTAGTGCGGCTAAGGCATGCACACAAGGATACTTGTCTATATCAAAACACTCGCACGAGCAAGTTTTACTTTTCAAGTTCACCGTGTAATTCATTCCATCGCTTCCGATTACACTGTATTCAATCTGACTGACGTTTAACTTGGTGACAGGTAGCCTCTTCCCTTCAGAACATCTACTGTGAAATATATTCTCCACAAAGGCCACCAGTTTACGTCTTGGTGGCGTAGAAGCAGCCTCGTTCCTATGCTTGTTAAACCACTCAAACAACTTTGCAACAATCTTATCCACCATAGGTAATAAACATAGACTCAACAACATTACTAGTCTCTAGGTTGTACCTATCTCTTGGAAAATAGCACCTGGTTCATTTTGATACTTCTACACGCCTTTCTAGATAGTCAGTCACATTAGGATACTTTAATGTCATCCTCGTATAATGATCAAGAAACTCGGCCTCTGTATACTGTCTTGCGCACTCCATGAATGTCTCTGAAACTATTTCTTTATTCCTTGAAACTTGCAATTTTACATTCTGGATAAGATGCTAGATGCAATACCCATGTTTACCTTCTGGGTACACCTCAACTACTGCATTGATGAGGCTTACATTTCTGTCAGAAACAATAACCAATTGAGGACTATCAAGTATAACAGTTTTCAACTCCCTGAAAAACAGCCCCAACTGTCTTTTTTTCTGCATCAATTACTCTGAAAGCAATCGGATAATGGGGATGATTACCATTGTTAAGCAGCAGAGACTAGCTGATAACCCATTCCGGCTTTTAAAAAAATTTCATCATCAGTTACCACTTTCCTCATTGCTACAAACCCGTCAATGCAAGTTTCCAAAGCGACAAATAAGAACTATAATCTTTATACAGTAACACATTCTGCTTTGTACCTGGATTCACCTGCTCTAGTATGTACAAATACGAGTACAGATCTCTATAGCTGTCTTCAGGATAACCACGAATCAAAGATTTAGCTTTCTGTATTCCTCTTCATGCGGTAGAATATGACACACTCACAGAAGCGTTATTTTTAACCATAACCATGATATCGTGAGGAGTTGGTGTATCTAATCGACCCGGATACGCTTCCATAACAACACATGGAACTAATCCTGGTGTTCTTTTCCTTTGTTTGCTGTTTGTACTCGCATTGGCTCGAGAACAACTATGAATCTTCCGGTATACTGTAGCAGAAAAAGGGTGTATTCGCATGTTTCCAAGCTCGTAAATACCAATTACAACCCGTTTCACTGCATTTCACCACGTATCGCTTCTTATCAGAATTCTTTATATTAAGACCAAAATAATTCTGATGTTAAGCTCTATACAATAAATCTATCAAATCTTGTTTACATAAAAATTGTTGTCCAAATCTCAGATTCATACCATCATCCCATTCAAAATGTTGTGTTTCTACTTAAGCACAGGGACCATCATCAAAATCAAACCATCCCTCTTCGTAATCAAACTTCGCTTTACCATCATCTCCTCCATTGCCATCATCTGCTCCATTGTGACGTGATACATCATCACCACCTTCTCCACTGTCACGTGTTACATCATCACCATCTTTTCCGTCATCAACATCATCATCATCAGCTTCCTCTATCACCAGGACATTCTGGTGATGTTGTTCTTTTGAACAGTTGCCTGTGTAAATAGCAAGTACACCATTATTTAATCAATCATTACCTAAACGCAATCCCCCATAATTGATACCAACTTAACTTACCCTCTCAACTCTAAAAAATTTCTCACCAACTTCAACACCTTTGATGACCTCCACATGAATAATACTTCTGTGTCCCTCTTTATCCAATGAGGTCAGGAACACAGCTAGATCATCATCATGAGTTTGCACTAGTACTGAAATGTAACTCAGTTTCAGCTTACTCGAAGATTCGACAATCCCAACCTTCGTGCATATCTTATCTACTAAATCAGAATAAGTTATCTCCTCCAAAGTTAATAATTTAAACATTACACCATACATGGAAGCTTGTGCTGAAATTCAATTATCCTCCGAAATTGAATAATATCCCCCATAATCAAAAAAAATGTTTGTAATCATTATCACCTAAAAAAATAACAGATACACCATACTCAACTGCATAAAAATTGGACTTTCCAGTTGTACGCAAGTGATACCATGTTTCCAGTTGTTTCGAGTTGTACGCAAGTGATACCAATTGTTACTCTCTCTCGTCCTCCTCTCATAAATAGTCAACTCCGGGAAAATACTCTAATCTAAGTCCTATTTACTGCAGTATAACATCTAAACCTCCAATTCACTAAATACCCATCCGATTAGCAACCAATCACCATTTTCATAGTCTATAATTCCCTATTCAATAATCTAATATAATCCCCAATAGTGGTTCTAAGGAAACGACTTCCCAAAATCAAAACGAGGTAAGAAAATCGAACCACAGAAATGTCAATTACCTCGATTATCCTTCAATGTCGGATCAGTGCAGCAAAATGTCAAAAAGGACTCGACGATCTCTCGTTCTCTCGTTCTCTCTGTCACGATCGCTGGGATAGGAAGCTGTCATCCCGACAAAGCTTTTTCATGATTGGATAAATTTTTGGCGCCTAATATTTGTCTTCTCCCTCCTGATTGGTCAATTTGCTAGACGCTTGTTTCTGATTGGCCGAAATTTGGTAAGCCGCTCTTCATTGGTTCATCTACGCTTAATTATCATTGGCCGAATTTCGATTTATAATTTCCTTCTATACAAAATTATAAGGACTATTTGGATATTTCCAAGCACATTAAATGGTGAGGGACTCCCCAAGGATACGAGAGAATGAAGGAGTGTACGAGAGAATAAATAATTCCTCAAAAAGGTGTTTCAGATTATTCCTCGGCACGTGATGCAAGCGCGTGACAAGTAGGGCTGGGCAAAATATCCGTTATATTTGCTTCGATCCGTTATCCGTCTCGATTCGATCCGAAAAATCCGGATATCCGTAATTTTAATTATTATAAATATTAAAACTTAATAAGTTAATAAAAAAATATTTTTTTAAAGAAAATATTGTTATTTTTTTATTTTAAATATATTATTATTTAAATATTTTTATGGGGCGGATCGGATATCCGGCAAATATTTAGATTTTTAGCGGATATCCAGAAAACGGACATCCGGATAATTACGGAGCGGATACGGATCAGAAACATGATTATCCGGACGGAGCGGAACGGATCACGAATATCCTCAAAATCTAGGATATCCGCTCCGCGCCCAGCTCTAGTGACAAGAGAGTAAGCATTATGATAGTATAAATAGAATTGTAAAGGACAAAAGGTTATATTGAATGTGTGTAACTCAAGCGATATAAATTTGTGAGGATATGAGAGTGTACAAAGAGTTCTTGAGAGAGATACATATTCTTACATTTAAATTCTTATCAAATGGTGCATCGTGTCGAGATCGAGTTAGCAAACCAACCAAATATGGAATCAGCGATGAGGAGTCGAGGATGATGGCGGAATATCGGCGATGAAGACATAATTAGATTTCTTCACGGCGGATCCACCCGATTGTGCACAGCCAACACAATGCTAAGTTGGATCTGGTTGCTTCAACAATATGTTGAATAAAATAGAGATGCTTATGTTCGACGGCTCTTCTCCCTATATTTGGATAGCTGATGTTGAGAGTTTCTTTGAGATCGAACGATATGATGACAATGCTAAGCGGGATCTGGTTGCTTTGACACTAACGGGAAAAGTAAAGAAGTGCTACGTTTGGCCTCGTAAACACCATGGTTTTCGTAATTGGCAATATTTCAAAGACCGCTTGTTGATACAGTTGGCCTAGACACTGGAAGAAGAACCAGGTAAACGGTTGAACTCAATCAAACAGACAAGCACATGTGGTGACTATATTACCGATTTTCAAGATCTGTCATCACAAGTTACAGGAGTAGACGATAAGGGATTGGAGGATATTTTCTACAATGGTTTATCCCCGGAGTTAAAAGAAGTGATCAAGTTAAAAGAACCACGAGGTTTAGCAAATCACATTGCATCAGTACTTAAAATAGAGAGTTGTGCTTTCTGAAAACTCATTGGCGATGTCAGTAAATGAGAAGAAAATCCACAGGAAGCTATACTCGATCGACGTCGAATTATACAGGCCAAAAATCTCAGTATGTAGCACCATTTAAACAGTGGTTATTGACAGCAGAGAACAATGATAAAAGAGAACAAGCTCAACCTGGCAAACAATTTATGCGACCCCACGGCAAAAGTTTACAGACGCAGAATTAGATCTGAACCGAAGTTTGGGACTGTGCTTTAAGTGCGATGCCAAATGGTTCAAAGGTCACGTGAAGGTGTGTCCCAAGAAAGAACTCCAAGTGTTAACTATTCTCGATGGTTTTGAAGTCGAAGTGTTAAACGAGAATATGTTCTAGCTATAGGATGAGGATGATGAACCACAAGGCAAGTTGATGCATCTTTCATTCAATGCGTTTCTCGGTATTGATTCACCAAAAACAACAAAGTATATGGAACTATTGGGAAGGCTATGGTGATGGTAATGATAGACAGTGGTACTTCTCATAATTTCATTGCACCAAAGACAGTGCTTGAAACACGCCTACCAGTTACTAAGAACTTCACTCTCAATAAACTACTTGGGAATGGACTACAAGTGAAGGGTTTAGGCCTATGTCAAAATGTCACATTATCTTTATCAGGTTTTGAGTTTACAATAGACTTCATTTCCTTGGAATTGGGTAGTGTGGATATCATTTTGGGGATACAATGGCTGGAGACATTAGGAAAATGTCAAATGGATTGGAAAAAACATGACTTTTCTTTCTTACACAAAGGCGAATAAGTCAAAATTTATGGAGATTTGTCTTTGCATTCTCGCAAACTGTCACTGAAATCACTGAACACCACAAACACAATGAAATCTAAAGGTGTTACTTTGGATTTTGGGAACTTAGGAGAGTAACAACATGGTGACAAGGGAAAACCAACTTTGACTTCAGGAGTTTGATGCAGTTTTTGCAATTCCTAATGAATCTGCCACCAGTATGAGGTCGTCAACATGGAATTACATTGAGAAATAGATGTGGTCCTATTAATGTTCGACCATACAGATATCCAAAAATGCATAAAGAGGTTATGGAGAAGATGGTCAAAGAGATGCTGACTGCATGAACCATTCGTCCGAACATTAGTCCATACTTGAGTTTGGTTTCATTGGTGAAGAAAAATGATTCTAGCTGGAGATTTTTGTGTCGATTATCGTGCACTAAACAGTTACAATTCTGGACAAGTTCTCAATTCCTATGATTAATGAGCTATTTGATGAGCTATACGGAGCAGTCATTTTTTTCTAAATTAGACTTAAGATCTAGTTATCATTAAATTCATATAAAGAAGGCAGGCATTGACAAGACCGCGTTTAGAACTCATCACGGCTACGAATTCATGGTTATGCCGTTTGGGTTCACCAATGCTCCAGCCACCTTCCAATCACTCATGAATGATCTATTTTGCGCCCACTTGAGAAAATATGTTCTTGTCTTCTTCGACGACATTCTCATATACAGTCAAAGTTTGTAAGAGCACGAGGATCATCTATGAGTGGTATTGAAATTTTTTGAAGAAAACCACCTCTTTGCCAATCGAAAGAAATGTTTCTTTGCTCAGCCTGAAGTCGACTATTTGGGTCATATTATCTCAGCTCAAGGTGTAGCTACAGACCCTAGTAAAACGGATGATATGCATAAATGGCCAACTCCAAAATCGGTTAAGCAATTAAGAGGGTTCTTTGGATTAACTGGCTATTATAGAAGATTCATAAAAGGATATGGAACTCTGGCTAAACCTCTTACTGAGTTGTTGAAAAATGATATGTTTATCTCGTCTGAGACGGCTCGAAATGCGTTTAATATGTTGAAACAAGCAATGATCACAACACGGGTACTCACTCTTCCAGATTTCTCTGAGCGATTCATTGTGGAAATAAACGCTTCTGGGTTTGGGTTAGGGCCGTGCTCATGCAAAAACAGCGGCCAATAACATATTTCAGTTGTGGGTTAACAGTAAGGGAATAGTTCAAATCTGTTTATGAGCGTGAACTAATGGCAATTATCCTTGCTATACAGTAGTGGAAACACTACCTTTTGGGCAGTAAGTTCGTTTTTCATACCGACCAAAAGAGCTTATAGTTTTCATTGGAGTAGAGGGAAGTTACAGTGGAATATAAAAATGGCTAAGTAGAGTACTCGGTTATGACTTCGCCAAATGTTTAAGCCTGGCATTGAAAATAAAGCTGCAAACGGTTTGTCCAGAAGCTTACAGGCTCCTTTAAAAAATGTCAACACTTCATTACTAGCCTTAACCGTGCCAGCAGTTCTTCAACTGCAAGACTTATATAATGAGATTGCAAAAGACACATATATACAATCCATGATTATAAAGATTCAAGCAAGAGAGCCGGTTAATGCACCACACAATCAGGCACCAAACTGAAGTACAATACAGCGTTTCACCCAGAAACAAACGGCCAAACAGAAGTATTAAATAGGTGTCTTGAGTCGTATCTGCATTGTTTTTTGGCACCTTCTCAGAAATATTACACGACTTTCAGTTTTCTAATCTACATAAAAAGGCTCCAAATCAAATTCAAAGCGAATTGAACAGTCAAATCTTTCTGAAACTGATCCCCGATCCCTAACCTAGAATAGAGATTAAGGGCGAAAAGAGACATGGAACCCGCAACAGGATTGAGCTAAGACACCATCCGTCTTGTGCAAAAGATCAAACGAATCGACCATATCCGTTAGTAATATTCGATCAAAAATTTGTAAAAGAAGATCGTGGGATGAAACGGCGATGAGATCGAGGATTCCGGACCGAGTAATGGTTGTGAGATACTTTGGGCTTTTACGGTTTTTGTTAAAGTGTCTAGAGAGTTTAATGTGTCAGACAGAGTTTAAAGTACTTTGTTACTTTTTGGTGTGTGTGTGTTTTTTTTTTTAATAAATAAGTGGAGGGCATCCCAGCTTAATTGTATAACATATCATGTCTCGGTATCCTCTTCAAACCCTAAGCGGCGATTTCGATCTGTATCTCGCTCTCTCTCGCTCTGTGTCTCTTAGGATTCGGAGATTTCTTGCGCTATACTCTGTGCGTTGTGATGGGTTTGGCTTACCGTTTATCGGTGACCAAACGGAAGAGAATGAAGAGAAGGAGAAAAGCGGAGACGGAGATTCCAAAGGATGTGGTGATGGGGGAGATCCTTACGAGGCTGCCCGTTACGTCACTGATGAGATTCAAGTGTGTCTCGAAGCTTTGGTCATCTCTCATCTGCTCACGATACTTCTGCAACCGTTTCCTCGCGGTCCCACTACGACCAAAGCCTCCTCGACTTTACATGTGTTTGCACGATTGTAGTGACCCTCGTAACTCTGTAACACTATCATTGGCTCCAGACGCTGCTAGTACTAGTTGCTTTGTAGTTGACCACGATCTGACCACCCCACGGATAGGAGGCTACATCTGGCAAAACTTTCGTGGCTTCATGTGCTACACCATTTGGGATAAGCCACGGATCTATAACCCTGCCACCAGACAACTAGTCACCTTACCAGCTGCCGTCAAACTCAAATCCAACAACAGAGAAAAGAGCTTCAAAGTCGTCTCCTACTATTTTGGACATGACCCTGTCAAGGACCAGTACAAAGTGGTCTGCTCAACTGGTATCAACTACTATTACCCTAATGGTGTCAACTTGAAACGAGTGATAAGTTCAGAGCATCGGGTCTTTGCCCTAAAAGCTGGTGGAGGAGGTTCCTGGAAAAAGGCCGCTCCAACTCCAAGTAACTTTCTTCCTCACATTCCGGACGTAAGAGGAGTGTGCATCGATGGGGTTATATATTACCTTGGTTGGACTGACACGTATAAATCTGCGCTTGTGAGTTTCCACATTAGATCCGGAGACTTCAAAATGATCCAAGTTCCTCGCAGGGACGGAGATGAGCTGCCTCTAAGGGTCATTAATGTGACTCTTATAGAGTATGGTGGCAAAGCAACCATCTTTGACCAAACCAATCTTCAAGAAAAGGGTATTCTTGATTTATGGGCTGTGGCAGATGCCCGGAACGAGATATGGTCGAGGAAAACTCTTGTCCTGAAGCCTTCTCAGCTGCATTTGGTCAATAACTACACTTCATTCAATATCAGAGGTACAACTCAAAATGGCAAGGTTTTCTTGATACCTTGGTGTTTGCATTCTCCCTTTCACATTCTCTGTTATGATCTGCAAACCAATGATATGAGGAAGATCGAAATCAAAGGTGTACCTGACCACTGGTTTAGTAAGGACAAATTGACCGTTAACGTGACGTTGATGGAACAGAGGGAGAGTGTCATGTACTTGAAGACTTGAATTAATCATTTATGCATGTCTTAAGTTTAATTATTGGTTTTAGTATGAGATTTTAAAAAGTTTCTCGTGTTTCTTGTTCATAAACCACTTCCTCTCTTTCTTTGATATGAATACAATCAAGCCACTTCCGTTTACACCTATACCTCTCACAGAATTGAATTTGTGAGGCTGGTTTGAAAGGACCCAATTGGTCCAAACAAGGACAAAGCTCCTAGATTTGTATATTATATAGTAAGATAAGACAAGCCTAATAAGGATTATCTTTCTTGGTAATCGTCTGTCTGTGAGATGTTAAATTCCCGAGTAAATCCAAATCATCAGATTCTATAGGTAAAGATGTAACGCAAGGGAACCTACATTCTGTGAGTGTACTTTCTTATGATGCTCTGTGTCTGTCAAAGTCAGAAATTTTCCATTACAACTCATAACAACCACATATCTTCATACCAAGGTAATTTTGTTGCCATTTCATAATCTCCTAATCCCATAATTTCATTGTCTTTCTCCGGGAAACGTTCAAAATTGTTTTACACCGAGAGCAAGATTTTATACTAGGATGTTATGTTTTATTATGCATGCAGGCTGGTAAACTGAAAGGATGCAATGTCAAATACTTATTCACAACTCTGATGTAAGCTATGAAATTCTTCTTGTCTTTATGATCTAATAAGCTACTCGGGGTACCAATGCATCTACACAAACATGAAATTTGGGTAAAGTCAAAGAAAATGGGTGCATAATTGCAGTCGAAGCTTATGTCTAGCGTGTGCATGCGTTTAGGAGACAAACAAGGTAGATAGCGAAAATACTCAATAACCAACATGAAAAAAAAAAAAAAATGGAGAACCATATTCATAGGGAACAGGCACCAAGTGATTCAAGAATTTCCTGATCACTAATAATTGAACCCTCTTGAAAGAGAAACCAGCGTCAGGAACAAGCCAAATCCTTCTTCTTACAATAGTCAAAACACAGATCATTAACTTTTTCTTGTAGAGTCTGTAGTGCAACATGTTAGTTTGAATTTGATTGACTATATAAAACTATTTACGAACAAACAATATTTCCATAACATTATCTAACTAAACAGACATACATGCAGACCGTGGTCACAGAAAAAAGTCTCAGTTCTAGAAGTATGTCATATATATTAACCGACATACCATGCATGCAGCCAGATATGCATTGAAATGTTGCAGGAAAACTATTTGCAGCTGCGATAGAACGACAGAAACCAGACATGAGCTTCACCTGGAGCTACATTATGTTCTGGAGCAACCTGTCCAGTGGAAGTAGTCTGCCAATTTAGCATGGACAAGGAAAATAAATACTTAAACACGAGAAGAAACCCTCAACACTCCAGAATTCCCAAAATATATACGAATCTGTATTACAATAGAGTCTACATACTCAAGGATAAGACCTAGTCATGTCATCCACGAGTAGCAGAAGAAAACTTAATTACAACCATTTAACCTTGCAGGAGACATAGACCTGGTCCTAGGAATGGATTAAATAATATCACATTTAAGCTTTCCTAGAATATAAATGATTTGAGTGTCAAAGAAAAATTTATTAAAATGTTGGAAAAATAAAAGGATCACGTAACATTGAATAGTACGAACAGTCTGTTTATCAACTTGGGATCATCCAAATTTGTTTCAGAAGCTTTCTTTTTTAGAAGCTCCTCCCCTCTTTTAGCTACAGGTTCTTGACTTGAATGAATTTTAACCAAAAAATTCATACCAACTCTCAGAGACATGAAGAGTAGAAATGAATTGCAGAAGGACAGTGATAAAAAAAAAAACATTGGATATACGGATTCACCAGGAAGGTTCATGGTTCCACGAAGGTAGAAAAGTATTTCATGTCATGTGACAATAACAAAGCATGTCATCTGGCAAAAAACATAAAGCATACCTATCCACTGATGCAGCAATGTAGAATGGATATACGGATTCACCAGGCAGGTCCATGGTTCCAATGACATTCAAGATCCCCAACTGCTTAAGGAATTGATCGATTTATTAAGGAAGAAAATAGTTCTTAGTGACAAATGTATAGCTTG
>NW_006256486.1:487520-489490 GCF_000478725.1 Eutrema salsugineum
AAAAAAAAAAAAAAAACATATTGGCTTAGTCATCTAAGTAATGCATAACGATTTAGAAAAAGGAAAAAAGGACGTACAAGTGGAGATAAAATAGGTATCCAATTTCACACTAAAGGAAGGACTGAGAGACCACCTTAATGACAAATCTCAAAACAATCTCCTGGTGCTGCTGAGGAAGCTTCGAAACATTCTCCAGTGTCTTAGGTGCAATATCCTCTCTTTCCTATAACAGTGAACAAGAACCAGTCCTCTAATTTGGTTAGCAATATTTACACTATTTACAAGCATATGCAAATTCCAACAACGTGATGATCAAATAACAAGATGACCGAACCTTAGCAGGAGCTCGTTCAAAAGCCATCTCAACATACACGATACAAAATTCCTAACCATAGGAGAAGCAGCAGGGTCGGTGTACAATTTCCATAAGTCCAACAACGGCAAACCAATTTCATGCTGGTGCTTCACTCTCTTGTTTACATGACTCAATATCTCAAGAACCTGTGCCAAAAAAAAAAAAAGGTACATCAACAAACATTGAGACTGGATATCACGAATTCCTATAAACATCCACCATAATTTCTATAACTTTAAAAAGTAGGATTCATCTAACATATATCCCTGCTCGTAAGATTTTGATTTTAAATCATCAAACACTAAATTCAGTAGAAGAGCAAATTGCCTTGTTGCGAACAGCGGGAGATTGGGAGGAGAGAGATGATATGGTAAGGGGAGGGAGCTTCGAGACTGGGGCTTCGAGCTTGGAGTCGATCCGATCGAGCATCCGATTTGTACATCAGTGAAGGCGACTCGCCATCCGATTTGGATTCGCCAACTCGCCATCCGATTTGGACTCGCCAACTCGCCATCCGATCGAGCATTTCCTCCAACTCGCCATCCGCTTTGGACATCAGTGAAGGCGACGAAGAAGACGATGATGAACCCTCCATATCTATTCTACAAGCTCATTTTAAGTTTCTGAATCTTTGCTTCGTTTTCAATGTGTTTGCTTCTTCCTGGGTTCTTCTCTTCTTATGCTTTTCCTCAGACTTCCCGTCTTGGCGGACAAGAGAAGTAGAGTTGTGGACAAAACGGCATCGCATAAGAAGGCTTCCCTTTAAGCATATTATTGGGCCAAAATCCCATGATATAAGCATCTTAATGGGCCCAAATCCCATAATATAGCCGGGCTCGATATCTAATCCAATAATAATGTAAACCCAATCACTTACCCGATGTGCACAATCCGTTCAATTTCCAAATCACTATTTTGCCAAAAGTCAAATTCTTGTCATTCTAAGAAAAGGTTATATTGATATTTGCTAATGTTACAACATCATCTCATCACATCTGTGTAAGACTAAATGGAAGTTCATTGTATGATGATACTCATAACTAAATAAATGTCACACTCAAAAAGTAAACTATAAATTGGGAATTATCCACAAACATTTCCCAGTTTATATTTTTCCTACTCTAACTAAATCAATGAAGTAATTTTCCTTTTTATAGGTTTTGGTGAGGAAGAAGAAAAATAACGCTCTCTGTTTCCTAATTTTGAATCTCTCAACACGAGCCCAACATAAAATACACAATGAGATTGAAATCCTTTTTTTGTTGATATGGTCATTATGTACATGTAGTAATATCAATTTCGACGCTAGATTATGTACAGAAGCTTCCATCTGAAAGTCATCTTCCCAACAAAGCGAGGATCTATCGCCACCGTGAAACAACTCAAGACTTTGTTGGTAATGCTCATATCTGCTTCTCTCATCATCAGTTATGTAACAGCAGAAAGAATGTGCTTTACGAGGCTTTAGTATTCTCATCCCCATGCCATTGAAAAAGCATAGTTAACCACCAGTTTACCATCAAGCCAAAAATCTGCAAATACCAAACCAGCACCATGTAAGCAATAGGGAGATTATTTTCAGGGATACAGAGACAGATTCTTGATTCACAAATCG